>NC_091183.1:19590407-19962747 GCF_040958095.1 Procambarus clarkii
TGTTTCCCCAGGAGTATACAGTAATAAGGAAAGAGAGGGAAGGTAGAGGAGGAGGCGGAGTGGCCCTACTCATGAGAAGGGAATGGAGTTTTAAGGAGATGGCCATCCCGGGCTGTGAGGAGTTCAGAGACTACATAGCAGGCACCATAACAATGGGAGGACCAAGAATAGTAGTAGCAGTAATATACAACCCTCCACCAAATGACAGGAGACCCAGTCAAGCGTATGAAAACAACAACAAGGCAGTTAACACTATAATTGAGAGGGCAGCCTCTGCTGCCTGTAGAAATAGATCCCACCTGCTCATCATGGGCGACTTCAATCACGGAAAGATTGACTGGGAGAACAAGGAACCGCATGGAGGCGAGGATACGTGGAGAGCCAAACTATTGGAGGTGGTGACAAGCAACTTTTTAACGCAGCATGTCGGAGAACCCACAAGGATGAGAGGCAATGACGAACCAGCGAGACTCGACCTAGTCTTCACTCTGAACGACTCCGACATAAGAGAAATCGGTTTTGAGGACCCAGTAGGAATGAGCGACCACAGTGTACTGGTGTTTGAGTACTTGATTGAAGAAGGGTTATTGAACTCGAGGAGGGATACCGAAACCAAAAGGTTAGCATACCGAAAGGGAAACTATGAGGGGATAAGAAAATTCCTAACAGATATAGCATGGGAAACAGAGCTCAGGGGAAAGACGGCCCAAGATATGATGGATTACATCACGCAGAAGTGCAAGGACGCAGCAAACAAGTTTGTCCCAGTCCAAAAGGAAAACAGAGAAATGGAGATGAGAAACCCATGGTTTAATCAAAGATGTAGGCTAGCTAAGCAGCAAAGTAAAAGGGCATGGAGAAACTATAGGAATAACAGGACACTGGAGAGCAGAGAAAGATACCAGAATGCCAGGAATGAATATGTCAGGATGAGAAGAGAGGCAGAAAGACAATACGAAAATGACATCGCAAGCAAGGCAAAGACTCAGCCTAAATTGTTGCATAGCCACATTAGGAGAAAAACAACAGTAAAGGAACAGGTTATGAGATTAAGGATAGGGACGGAAGGATTCACTACAAATGACAAGGAAGTGTGTGAGGAATTGAATAAGAAATTCCAGGAGGTCTTCACCTTAGAACAAGGAGAAATTCCAGAGGTAAGTGAGGGAATAGCTAACCAGGAACCACTGGAAGAGTTTGAGATTACCAGTGGGGAAGTAAGGAAGTGTTTACTAGAGTTGGACGTGACGAAGGCTATAGGCCCAGATGGAATCTCCCCTTGGGTTCTAAAGGAAGGAGCAAGAGAACTGAGCCTACCACTCTCCATAGTGTATAACAAATCACTGGCAACAGGGGAACTGCCAGATACTTGGAAAGCAGCTAACGTAGTCCCGATATACAAGAAAGGGGATAGACAGGAGGCACTGAACTACAGGCCAGTGTCCCTAACCTGCATACCATGCAAGCTGATGGAGAAGATTGTGCGAAAAAAACTAGTGGAGCATCTGGAGCGAAGGAACTTTGTAACACAGCATCAACATGGGTTCAGGGATGGCAGGTCCTGCCTCACAGGGTTACTTGAATTCTACGACCAGGCAACAAAAATAAGGCAAGAAAGAGAAGGGTGGGCAGACTGCATATTTTTGGATTGTCAGAAAGCCTTTGATACAGTGCCACACAAGAGGCTAGTGCGAAAGTTGGAGATGCAGGCTGGAGTGAGAGGGAAGGTACTCCGGTGGATAGAGGAATACCTAAGCAACAGGAGACAACGAGTCTGTGTGAGGGGTGAGGTCTCAGATTGGCGAGACGTCACAAGTGGAGTCCCGCAGGGGTCAGTCCTTGGACCTATACTGTTTCTGGTATATGTAAATGATCTCCCAGAGGGAATAGATTCGTTCCTCTCAATGTTTGCCGACGATGCAAAAATTATGAGGAGGATTGAAACAGAGGATGATAGTAGGAGGCTACAAGATGACCTGGATAGACTGAGTGAATGGTCCAACAAATGGCTGTTGAAGTTCAACCCGAGTAAATGCAAAGTAATGAAACTAGGCAGTGGAAACAGGAGGCCAGGCACAGGATACAGAATAGGAGATGAAGTACTTAATGAAACAGACAGAGAGAAAGATCTAGGAGTTGATATCACACCAAACCTGTCTCCTGAAGCCCACATAAAGAGAATAACGTCTGCGGCATATGCGAGGCTGGCTAACATCAGAACGGCGTTCAGGAACCTGTGTAAGGAATCATTCAGAATCTTGTACACCACATATGTAAGACCAATCCTGGAGTATGCGGCCCCAGCATGGAGCCCGTACCTTGTCAAGCACAAGACGAAGCTGGAAAAAGTCCAAAGGTATGCTACTAGACTAGTCCCAGAACTAAGAGGCATGAGTTATGAGGAAAGGCTGCGGGAAATGCACCTCACGACACTGGAAGACAGAAGAGTAAGGGGGGACATGATCACAACCTACAAAATCCTCAGGGGAATCGACCGGGTAAACAAGGATGAACTTTTCAACACTGGTGGGACGCGAACAAGGGGACACAGGTGGAAGCTGAGTACCCAAATGAGCCACAGAGACGTTAGAAAGAACTTTTTCAGTGTCAGAGTAGTTAGCAAATGGAATGCATTAGGAAGTGATGTGGTGGAGGCTGACTCCATTCACAGTTTCAAATGTAGATATGATAGAGCCCAATAGGCTCAGGAATCTGTACACCAGTTGATTGACGGTTGAGAGGCGGGACCAAAGAGCCAGAGCTCAACCCCCGCAAGCACAATTAGGTGAGTACAATTAGGTGAGTACACACACACACACACACACACACACACACACACACACACACACACACACAAACACACACACACACACATACAGATATAGAGGTGATAGATATAGAGGTGACAGATATAGAGATAGATATAAAGGTGAAGGCAGAGGAGGTAATGAAACAGTTGACAACACTGGATGCAAATAAAGCTGTTGGACTAGACAAAGTTATCACCGTGGATACTTAAAGAGGCAGTGCAGGCCCTCAGCGTGCCTCTGGCAGTGATCTTTAATGAGTCACTTATGTCGGGAGAATTGCCCAGTTGCTGGAAGGAGGCAAATGTCGTACCGATTTTCAAGAAAGGTGATAGGGAGGAGGCACTTAACTACAGACCTGTATCACTGACAAGCATCCCCTGCAAAATACTTGAAATAATAATTAAACTAAGACTTGTTGAGCACCTGGAGAACATTGGGTTTGTTAACAAGCACCAACATGGATTCTGGACAGGGAAATAATGCCTAACAAACCTTTTAGAATTCTATGATAAAGTAACAAGGATAATAATAAGGCAGGACAGAGAAGGCTGGGCAGACTGCATATTTCTTGACTGCCAAAAGGCCTTTGATACAGTACCGCACATGAGACTGCTATACAAACTTGAGAGGCAGGCAGGAGTAAGCGGAAAGGCCCTAGTATGGGTGAAGAACTACCTAACAGGAAGGAGCCAGAGGGTAATGGTAAGGGGCGAGAAGTCGGACTGGCGAACAGTAACAAGTGGAGTACCTCAAGGATCGGTGCTGGGACTAATCCTCTTCTAATTTACGTAAATGATATGTTTACAGGAGTGGAATCATACATGTCAATGTTTGCGGATGACGCAAAATTAATGAGAAGAGTTGTGACAGACGAGGATTGTAGGATCCTCCAAGAGGACTTAAACAGGTTGCAGAGATGGTCAGGGAAATGGCTACTGGAGTTTAACACCAGTAAATGTAAAGTTATGGAAATGGGATCAGGTGATAGGAGACCAAAGGGACAGTACACAATGAAGGGGAACAGCCTTCCTGTAACGATTCGAGAAAGAGACCTGGGAGTGGATGTGACACCTAATCTAACTCCTGAGGCACATATAAATAGGATAACGACAGCAGCGTACTCTACACTGGTTGATTAACCTGGTTGATGGGGTTCTGGGAGTTCTTCTACTCCCCAAGCCCGGCCCGAGGCCAGGCTTGACTTGTGAGAGTTTGGTCCACCAGGCTGTTGCTTGGAGCGGCCCGCAGGCCCACATCCCACCACAGCCCGGTTGGTCCGGCACTCCTTGGAGGAATAAATCTAGTTTCCTCTTGAAAATGTCCACGGTTGTTCCGGCAATATTTCTTATGCTTGCTGGGAGGACGTTGAACAACCGCGGACCTCTGATGTTTATACAGTGTTCTCTGATTGTGCCTATGGCACCTCTGCTCTTCACTGGTTCTATTCTACATTTTCTTCCATATCGTTCACTCCAGTACGTTGTTATTTTACTGTGTAGATTTGGTACTTGGCCCTCCAGTATCTTCCAGGTGTATATTATTTGATACCTCTCTCGTCTTCTTTCTAGTGAGTACATTTGGAGGGCTTTGAGACGATCCCAATAATTTAGGTGCTTTATTGCGTCTATGCGTGCCGTATATGTTCTCTGTATTCCCTCTATTTCAGCAATCTCTCCTTGCTGAAGAGGGAAGTGAGTACTGAGCAGTACTCAAGACGGGACAACACAAGTGACTTGAAGAGTACAACCATTGTGATGGGATCCCTGGATTTGAAAGTTCTCGTAATCCATCCTATCATTTTTCTGGCTGTCGCAATATTTGCTTGGTTATGCTCCTTAAACGTTAGGTCGTCAGACATTATTATTCCCAAATCCTTTACATGCTGTTTTCCTACTATGGGTACATTTGATTGTGTTTTGTACTCTGTATTATTTGCCAGTACACTGGCAAAAATTAGAACTTCATTCAGAAACCTAAATGAGGAGGCTTTTAGGGCGCTTTACACTGCCTACGTGAGACCCGTCTTAGAATATGCCGTGCCATCATGGAGCCCCCACCTGAAGAAACACATAAAGAAACTGGAGAAGGTTCAGAGGTTTGCGACGAGGCTTGTCCCAGAGTTACGAGGGATGGGATATAAAGAGCGTCTGCAGGAACTGAACCTTACGACACTAGAGAAAAGAAGGGAGAGAGGAGATATGATAGGGATATACAAAATACTCAGGGGAATTGACAAAGTGGAAATAGATGAAATGTTCACACGTAATAATAACCTTTTACAGTTTCATTATATGCTTCTTCAGATGGGGACTCCATGATGAGGAGGCATACTCTAAGACTGGCCTCACGTAGGCAGTGTAAAGCGCCCTAAATGCCTCCTTACTTAGGTTTCTGAATGATGTTCTAACTTTTGCCAGTGTAGAGTACACTGCTGTCGTTATCCTATTTATATGTGCCTCAGGAGATAGATTAGGTGGTACGTCCACACCCAGGTCTCTTTTGCGCGACGTCACAGGTAGGCTGTTCCCCCTTCATTGTGTACTGTCCCTTTGGTCTCCTATCTCCTAGTCCCATTTCCATAACTTTACATTTGCTCGTGTTGAATTCCAGTAGCCATTTCTCTGACCATCTCTGCAACCTGTTCAGGTCCTCTTGGAGGATCCTGCAATCCTCATCTGTCACAACTCTTCTCATCAACTTTGCATCATCCGCAAACATCGACATGTAAGACTCTACGCCTGTAAACATGTCGTTAACATATACAAGAAATAGAATTGGTCCCAGCACCGATTCTTGTGGTACTCCGCTTGTTACTGTTCGCCAGTCCGACTTCTCGCCCCTTACCGTAACTCTTTGGCTCCTTCCTGTTAGGTAGTTCCTTATCCAAGCTAGGACCTTTCCCCCCACCCCCGCCAGCCTCTCGAGTTTGAACAGCAGTCTCATGTGTGGTACTGTATCAAAGGCTTTTTGGCAGTCCAGAAATATTCAGTCTGCCCAACCATCTCTGTCCTGTCTTATCCTTGTTATTTTATCATAGAATTCCAGAAGGTTTGTTAGGCATGATTTCTGTGGGACATTTGGGGCTTGACTCTATTTATTTAAATATTAATGTAATGAAAATCTATTACGAAGGACCACCCGCTTTTATAGTAAAGAGGGAAACTAATAAAATATGATCATTAGAAAATTCCTAGAGGAACCAGTAACTATGGATAAATACTAGAGAATATAATCACTTATATAATTAATGGGCTGTATATAATTTAATTGAATCAAAGTCTTAAACACCTACATTGGAGGGGTATTACTAGAACTTCATATATGTCTAGGAACTAGTGTGGTTCGTGCACCAGTTCATTATGCAATAACCTAATCTTATGACCAATTATGGAATCAATAAATTTGTCACCAATAAGAATACAGATTATGAACATCAGAAATTAATGATTATAATAAACACGTGTTAATCCAGAAACAGTGATCCGTAGTAATAATACACTACAGATAATGTAATTAATGGAATACAGAAAAGGGTCTTAGCTTGAAGACGTTTTCCAAGACATCGGTCATGAATCATCCTCGGAATCTCCTGAACTCATCATGGAACACTGGGAGATGATTAACACGGGAAATGACAGCTCGGGGAATTCTTCGCACACAAGCTGTAAATCAAGATATATTACGTAGCAACATATTGGGTTGCCAAATATCTATATTCAAGAAATTAAAAATGGAGAGTGGAAACAGATAATAACCTGTGTTTTATTTTAGTTGCTCGGCGTGATGGCAAGCTACCCGGCTATAACCTATCCATAATGATGCAGCAAAAGGGAATAAAGGTACTTAGCTAATAGGGCACTGTGAAAGTTGAGGCTTGCCGAAGCTCACTGTTACGAACCCGGATCCAGCATCCGAGCACGGAGTAGTAACGACTACGCCATCTGTGGGTCAGCTCCCGAAACCCCCGCCAAACGAACGACGACACCGGATGAGGACGGCGAATATCGGCCACAAGGGCCAGTTTCCAGTCCTGTGCAGCTCACAACACAGCCGCTCCTGACCTCTGGTGAGGTGGTGCTCCGACGACAGCGCCATCTATGGACTGGATACGTCAGGTGTTTGTGCCCGAGCCCGTAAGTATTAGTGTCCCAGTTATTGATGACGTGTCTGCTTACAGAGTCGACCTGGGACTACTGTGATGGGAGTCGAGTCAGTCTACTAGAGGCAGCCAGTCTCCATACTGTGAAGTTTGCTGCAGCTGTTGTGACGTCGTCCCCCCGGAAGAACACTGTGGTGTGTTAACCTGCCAGTGGAGTGGCAGTGAAAGGATTTACCCGGGACCGACTGTTGGAGACGATCATCCACTGGGGTATTGAGGACAGGAGGGTGACGTGTGATATCACACGAGACTCCTGTCTAGGGCGTACCCCTTATATCGTTCGTGGAGTGGCCGTACCAGCCATGGTGGCTCAGTACCTGCCAGCAGACCAGCTGGACGTGTGGTTGACGGCCTCCACGACGGTGCCCCCAGTGGACCTGCGTTTTGGCTGACCTGTGGCCCGGGTAGGCTCGGCATTCTCAGAGGACACGTCGTGAGGCCACGAAGAAAGCACCAAGGACTCGGCACCAAGTGGTGTGGCACCAGCGTCTTCAGCAGAAGACCACGATTATGGATTAATCCCCTTGTATAGTGTTAATACCCCCCCCCCTTGTGTAACCGTTTTATATATTATTTATTGGTGACGGACATTATATAATATTAAGTTCTTAGCTTTCTTTCCCTACTCCCTTTAAGTTACTTGCGTCACGGATCTCATCCCTTGATAGCCACTACTGGCTCGGGAACGGATACATATATCTTCCTCTAACAACATCAGAGTAAGGACCCCGTTGCGTCCCGAGAGGGCCGTAACACTCACGTCCTAGGTTCTGGCGTCGTAATAACGAACAAGTGGTGTCGAGCCTAGCCTAGATGTTGACGCGCTTCTCTGGCCGGTCACATTGGGCTACACGGAACAAATTAACAGGTTCCAGGCTGAACGTCAAGTTAATTCTCGTTGACGATTCACCACGATGTATCCTGTGACACTGACACCAGCTAAGTTGCTATATTCTGCAACAATTCTTCACACCTCACAGTGGCGACTTTCCTCTTCCACACGCTCTCGGTGGCGTCTTCTCGAGTAATGGCGTCTCCTCTGCCCCCCGCTCCGCGTCCCGCATTTGATACACAAATTATTTACTACGAATAATATCATTTCTCGCAGTTGCGACTGAAATGCTTGGATAATGACGGGTTTAATATTCAGAGGAGTTAAATATTATTATTTGCTCGTTTTACGATGGTAAACGAACAATGGAGATGAATGTAATTCTCTCCCTGGCATTCACGCGTGCCGTTAAATTTATTACCAGATAACAGTTGTAACTAGAAACACTCTATTTGGCATTATTTGGGAGTCAGGTTATCTGTAAATAATTATCACACAGAACACCGTTGTTTTTAGAGAATCAAACTCAATTCTCTGACACACTGGATATATATGTGTTTATTATAATGGAATCTGACGCAATACTGGCGTCTGGTGACGTAAGAATTCTAGCCTTACTGTACAGATACAATTATTAATACATGTGAACTCTACGGTTGGTTAATTTTAATTACTACAGTGATTAGTAGATTTAGTAATAATTAATAATAATACAACAGTGTTGTATTATGTTGGAAATTTCCAACAATTTCCCTGTCCAGAACCCATGTTGATGTTTGTTCACAAACCTAATGTTCTCCAGGTGTGCAACCAGTCGTAGCCTAATTATTCTTTTCAGTATTTTACAGGGGATGCTTGTCAGTGATACAGGTCTATAGTTAAGTGCCTCCTCCCTATCACCTTTCTTGAAGATCGGCACGACATTTGCCTTCTTCCAGCAACTGGACAATTCTCCTGACATTAGTGACTCATTAAAGATCATTGCCAGAGGCACGCTGAGGGCCTGCGCTGCTTCTTTTAGTATCCACGGTGATACTTTGTCTGGTCCAACTGCTTTAGTTGCATCTAGAGTTGTCAACTGTTTCATTACCTCCTCTGCTGTCACCTCTATATCTGATACTCTTTCATCTAGGGTAATCCCTTCCAACAATGGGAGCTGCTCAGGCTCGGTAGTGAACACTCCATGGAAACTTGCATTCAGTGCCTCGCAGATTTCCTTGTCACTTTCAGTATATGCCCCCTCTGTCTTCCTTAGTCTTGTCATTTGGTCGTTCACCGACATTTTTCTTCTTATATGACTGTGTAGTAACTTAGGTTGTTTTTTCGCTTTGATTGCAATATCGTTCTCATAGTCCCTTTCCGATGTTCGTCTTATGTTAATATAATCGTTCCTAACTCTGTTCCATCTGATCCTGTTGTCCTCTGTCCTTTGTCTTCTGTACTTCCTCCACTCCCGCCTGCTGGCCGTTTTTGCTTCCTGACACTGTCTATTAAACCATGGGTTTGTGAGAGTTTGTATTAACTTGTGAGAAGTTTTGGAATAAATTGAAATTGGTATAAGGAATTTTAGCTCTGAAAATTTCTAAGAATTTTCTTTATTCTTTAACCTTTATTCCTGTCGTGATATTCAACTAGGTCGCCTGAGGAAGGACTTGCTTAGCTAACACACCAGTGTAGTAAACAGCTCATTCCTCACTTTGGGACCATGTATGAACAATTGACTAGGCGCGAGCAAACGCCGAGACCCCAATGAAAATTGAAATCCCCCCCACTTAGGCCGCCGACCTTGGCCAATCGCCGAAGCGAATCTAACGAGTAGGTCACGGGCTCTCACAACAATAATTTATTGTTGTGTGGTGCCGTATATTTGATCCAAAGCTCAGAAAATTAGTCTCAATTTTATTAGTCGAGTGTGAAGAACATTTGCATAACAATAATAATGTGTGGGGGTGTAACGAAAAGACAGTGTTAACCATAACAACTTAGTTTATTCAATAAAGTTCTAACTGCTACAACAAAACAAAAAGAAATGTCAATGACGTTACTCGAAATCCTTCCTGTGACACTATCAATGACAGCTAGACACCAGCCCCTCGGACTGCATAATGAACTAACTCGAACATAAGCGTGACCACAGAGGAATAAACAAGAAACAAGAACTAACAGATCTATAATCACAATTACAACAAATGACACAGTAGGTTCTGAAATACGTCTCCAGTAACCTCCTAACTGTTCTACGCCTCAGTGCAGTCTACTTCTGCAACAGCGGTTGCAATGCAATCAAATCAGTAGTCTTTCAATGACAACAATAACTAATGGGTTCACTGGCAACTCCAGCACCCTTCCTCAAATTAATTCTTACGTTAACACTCCGTCCCACGGACGATCAACAATCAATAACAATTGATTTACGTTAATAACACAATAACATTTACGTTAATAACAAGGTAACTTTTACGTTAAATTAACAACTCTTACAACTGTCACTAGTAACGCGGAAATTTCACAACACTCTACCCGTCGAGCATTCAGTGAGAAAATCCCATTAATCCCTATACTTCCAGACAGCTGATTAATCTTTTTACTAGATACGTTAATTTACGTTAATCGGTTACTAATCACTCAGCGATGGTAAACTCTGATTTGCAATGTGCAAAGTTCTAAGAGAACGGTAATCACTCATGATTACCTTTAGAGTAATTAATTACTATCCTCAAGATCAATAATTAAACAATTAAAATGCGCAACCTTTCACACTGGCTCAGCAATTTACATTAAGGTATGAATTCCGTCTAAGCCTTCCATACTCAGACCAATTCAGGCTGCTAATAACAGTTATTAGCACCACGTTTACGTTATTCTAAAATGACGTTACTCCTCTCACGAGTCAATCAAATGCCGGTACTTCCAGGCAGATAACGACGTTACGTTAATGGAACAATGTAGCCTTCGTGTGAGTCGATCAAACAAGGATAATTACTTTGACTTCCTGAAACACGTCAATTACCCGGCCCACTGACCGTTAATTACGACCGACAATACTTTAATTCTTATCAGGCTGATGGCTAGGCTCCTCGAGACTAAGCAATGGGCGTTCCCTTGGTTACGTTATATTAATTGCCTCACAATCACCTCACTGAATACTGGACTTCGATGTCCTACCAGATAACAGGAGAATATATGTGTATCCAAGTACTCGTCTACAGCCGAGTTCACCCACGACAATGACAAATCACAGTGTTTTACGTTACAATCCGGTTGTTATGACAATACTGCAGAACCTAGTAAAATAACATACTGGACATGAACCCTCTAGAACACTGCCCCACAATGGCTTTACTGAACTGCAATCACATACGGTGATTGCTCAACACTAGCAACAATCACCATCAAATAACAACCCCCTTTGCAATAACACACACGGCAAGTACTCTAATTTCCAAATATTAGGATACTGCACACACTTACTTACTTACTGTTGCAAATGACCCCAGTGCTCTCAATAACCCTCTAGAACACAGGTCAATATATTACAATCACCACACAGTAAATAACACAATAACACTGGGCACCGTGACACTACGATTATATATATATATATATATATATATATATATATATATATATATATATATATATATATATAATATATATATATATATATAATTATTGCAGACACATGTAGCCTACAGCTATCAAACGTTATTGGGAACACTAATTAGAATCTCACACTCCTTAAATCACATGGGTGAGTGATCTATCGATCACGCATGTCGATAAACACTCTCAAGAGTTACGTTACTCGACAGAGCGGGGGCGGTCTCTCTAGACGGCCTCGTCACTCACCAAAACTCACCAAAATTATGTTAATTAATACTGCAACCACAACATATATTTATATAAATCACACTTGTCACTGCCCAGGGAACAATACAAGAAATTAAAGCCACACTGTGGTACACTCCACAATAATCATTGCCAGGAATCACTGGCGTTACACAAACCTGAGCGCTCAGTGCTGGAATTCCACACCTGCAAGACCACACATGGAAATGATATCACTCCGTCCCACGGACGATCAAAATGATTACCACAATGGAATATTAAAATTATTACATGGACATCCTCTCAGTCCTTGGCTAATCTATGTATATTCTGTTCCCGTGTGTACCCACACACACACACACACTGTACATCTGTGTACACCAGACTTAAGTCCCTCTGGACTGACAAGACGACAACACAGGTGATTAATCTCCTCGCCCACAATTCACTCCATCTGAACAGGTGCTGCGTGACAATGTGACGGAACACTTGACCTCGAATTCAAGCTTTAGAGACTACTAATCACCAGAAATACACACATAGGTACTTACTCATTCACACTGCTGGCTTTACACCTTCCCATACATCAGGCACCCTGCTATAGGTGGCTGGCTCGTCCCAAGTGGCGTAAGCGGCAGTAGTATTTATTCGAAAAGATTGGCGCACACTCGAACCCCTCCCACTCAACACGGCTGAGTTCGCACCCTCGACTCCCCGGTGAAGTGAAGCGTTCATACCCAGGTGACGCGCACAACGATAGCGTCTCACACCAACCTGGGAAATTTGCCTTAACACTGACACGAGTTTCCCCGTTCCCATCGACTGCTACAGATCACTAGCAAGTCTAATCATCACTGGTATGGGATCTACGAGTCTGTTGCTGCTCGTATGCACATTCCCCACAATCCCAGATCACTGTACCTCTACCCCCTGAATAACAATGTCTTAAACCCCTCCAAGCAACGACTTCGGCCGGATTCTGTGACGACCGTTGTCGTAGGTGAAGCAGGAAGCATCAGCAGTTGAGTAGTCCAGCCACCACGACGCCCTATACTTCAATTTGGCCGAATTGAGTACAGAGAGCGTCTTGACAAGGTGGCGGCTGAGTTCAGAATGATGCTACACAACGGCTATCCCCGCGTCCTTCTCGAAATAACCAATGAGAGGAAGGCATACAGCGGCCTACCCCTCTCATCCAATCAGCGACGGTGTAGCATAGCCCCTAGGGCAACTCCAAGATGGCCGACCAACATGGCGGCTCAAGATGTTTACTAAGATGGCGGCTGGTTTCCATGACAACGACTCAAGTGGCTAGCGAGCGCGGGAGGCCACATGTCACCCACGCCGGCGGCCTAGCCGTTCCCGCCAAAGCTGAGTCTAGCCTCATGCCATACAATGAGATGATGCTATCAGCTCTAGCACTGTCCACAGACATGCCACCCCGGCCAGGGTAACATTTATGGACTGCTGATGACTGGGGCTCTCACATGATCCCAAACACTAGATGTTTCGGTTGCTGGTTACCAAACTTAAGTCCGCCCACTTAACAAGTGCACTTAACAAGTGTACTGGCTCCCACAGGCATAAGAGCACTATTGTAAGTGAGCTGGTGAACCATCTCCCCACAGGGTTATTATATTCCTTCTTATTTTTTCCCTTTACTGTTGGTATAAATCTCTCTTTGGCCTCCTGGCATTTCTGTATGACTAGGTCCATCATATCTTGGACATTTTTTTCCTCTAATTTCTTCCTCCCACTGCACTTCACCCAGATAGTCCCTTATCCTCTTATAGTCCCCTGTAGTCAACTCTCCTTTCCCAGATCTCTTGTCCCATGGTCATAAGTTTGAATTCCATCATGTAGTCAAAGGCTAGGACACAATGGTCATTGGCCCCTAGAGGTATTTCATGCTCTAAATTCTTGATATCTTCTACGTTCTGGGTGAAAATCAGGTCTAATTGGCTCGGTGCATCTCCTCCTCTTTCCCTTGTGTCTTCCTTCACATGTTGTGTTAGGAATTTCCTGTCTATAACATCTACTAATTTTGCTCCCCATGTTTCGTCCCCTCCATGGGGATTCCTTGATTCCCAATTTATCTCTCCATGATTTAGGTCCCCCATGATCAGCAGCTTCGCTCTCATTCTGTGGGCTAGTGTTGCTGCCTTCTGCAGTTCTCCTATACATGCCTTGTTGTTGTCATCATACTCCTGCCTGGGTCTTCTACTGTTTGATGGGGGATTGTAGATTACCAAGATCACAATCTTCCTCCCATTTACTGTCAGAGTTCCATGTATAAAGCTTGTGCACTCATTGGTAACCCCATTTCCCAGGTCTTCAAACTTCCATTTCCGCTTTATTAGGAATGCCACCCCCCCCCCCTCCCTGTCTCTGTGTCCTCTCTTTTCGTATCACCTGGTACCCTTCAGGAAAGATTGCATCTGAGATCATGTCATTAATTTTAGTTTCCACAATTGCAACTATGTCAGGATCTGCTTGACTCACTCTTTCTTTTATCTCTTCTGCTTTATTAGATACCCCATCAGCATTGGTGTACCAAACCTAGAGATTCTTCATGGAAACTCTTGTACCAGAGTTCTCCCTTTCTCGGGGGATCTGGGGGGATCTAGGGGGTGTCTGGGGGATGACTGGGGGCGAGGAGGATCTGGGGGATGTCCGGCGGGATCCGGGGGGTGTCTGGGGGGGTCGGGGGGTGTATGGGGGGTGAAAGAGGTCAGGAGGGGTGCTTGGGGGCTAATGGGTGCTGGGCTTCTAGGAAGGTAGGTAGGAAGGTCTGGGGTAGGGCCTGGGTAGGTAGATCTGGAGTAAGAAGGGCATACTGGGTCTGAAGATTTGGGAGGGTCTGATAGGCATAGAGGGGTTGGGAGATAGCGTAAGGTTGGGAGTCAGACAGAGGTTGAGAGGTTGGGAGGGGGAAGGATAGAGGGGGTGGGGGGAACCTCCCACCCCCCCTCGAAAAGGTGGGTGGTCACATGGAAGGAGAGGGGATGAGGAGGGGTGAGGGCTGGGTAGGGTTTGGGGGTTGAGGGGATGAGGGCTGGGTGGGTTTTTGGGGTTGAGGGGATGAGGGCTGGGTGGGTTTTGGGGGTTGAGGGGATGAGGGCTGGACGGGTTTTGGGGGTTGAGGTGATGAGGGGGTCCTTGGAATGTTGGATGAATTTGACTGCAGTGGGGTCAGAGGGGTCAAGGGAGGTGATGGGGAGATAATCAGGGGCAGGGAGGGCTGATTTGGGGAGAGAGTGACCTGAGAAGGTGTGAGCTGGTTAGCATGGTGTGGATTAGCATTGGTGTGTGTAGCTACGCTCAAATGGGAAGAGTTGTATTGTTGTTTGCTTGCTCTGTGGGCTATCTGCTCCTCCTTCGTCATGAATTTGTCAATATATACGTTGTAGTAATTTCCGCTACCTCTGAGTAAGTGTTTGTGATGCAGTATGTAATCCACTTCCTCTTCGTTAGTGAACTGTACCAGGACAGGTCGTTTCCTGTTACAGTTTTAT
This sequence comes from Procambarus clarkii, assembly GCF_040958095.1. Taxonomy (NCBI): domain Eukaryota; kingdom Metazoa; phylum Arthropoda; class Malacostraca; order Decapoda; family Cambaridae; genus Procambarus; species Procambarus clarkii. The sequence continues at coordinate 19,605,552 of NC_091183.1, forward strand.
GGCCCAATGCGTCTGTGGACTTGCACCTCATTCCCTGCCATCTGGGCTCTCATGTCTCTCAAGATCCCCTATAGCTTCAAATCCTCAATCTCCATCCTTTCCTGCCTCGATGGTGCCCTGGCTTCAAGCAATCCATGGATTATGATTGTCCTCTTTCTCAGTTCAGGGTCATGCTGGTGGCCTCCTCCCTGGCTGACCACCACCCCTCCCTCTCCCGCTACTCCACCTACTACTACTCCCCCTTCCCCTGCCAAGCTTCCCTTATTCCTGCCAAATTCATTAGTAAGCGTAGATATTTCTCCTTGCCATTCTACCCTGCTCTTCCTGATTTCCTCTTGAATATAATCCATAAACTCCTGTTTGAGTCTTTGAACCTCATCCTGTATCTTATTAAAGACTTCACTTTTAATCCCCTGGATTAGATCATCTATCCAAACATCCCTCTTCTCTACAAATTTCCCAATCATCTTCTCCACAAACCTATCTTCATCTTCAATCATAATACTGCTGGAACCTAGATGCCCTTCCTGACCTAGTCATTGCTATAATGCAACCTTACCCACTGGGGTTCCAAGTATCTTACCGTCCTGCTAACACAATAGGTGAGTGAATCTCCAAGCGTCGTCCCACGTGGTGGTAGGAGGGTTGCTGCCGGGGGTGAGGTCATGGTCAGAGGTCGGTGAGGTCCGCTCCACACTGCCACAGTACTTCATCAACTATTTTGAATTACGCTACTTAACTGTTTTTCTTCACTACCTTATGGCTTTGGTCAAAACCCAAGGTTTTTTTCATTCACTTGTACACACTTTTTCACTTCGAAGTTGCCTGATTACCCCTCCCACTCCACTAGTGAGCCAGGAGCTCCCAACCCACGTCCACCCAACACGATGGTCACAACACAAGTGTCAAGTGTGTGTGTTTGTGTGTGTGTGTGTGTGTGTGTACTCACCTAATTGTACTCACCTAATTGTGCTTGCGGGGGTTGAGCTTTGGCTCTTTGGTCCCGCCTCTCAACTGTCAATCAACTGGTGTACAGATTCCTGAGCCTACTGGGCTCTATCATATCTACATTTGAAACTGTGTATGGAGTCAGCCTCCACCACATCACTTCCTAGTGCATTCCATTTATTAACTACTCTGACACTGAAAAAATTCTTTCTAACGTCTCTGTGGCTCATCTGGGTACTAAGTTTCCACCTGTGTCCCCTTGTTCGTGTCCCACCCATGCTGAAGAGTTTGTCTTTGTCCACCCTGTCAATTCCCCTGAGAATTTTGTAGGTGGTTATCATGTCTCCCCTTACTCTTCTGTTTTCCAGGGATGTGAGGTTCAGCTCCTTTAGCCTTTCCTCGTAGCTCAATCCTCTCAGTTCCGGGACGAGCCTGGTGGCATACCGCTGAATCTTCTCTAACTTTGTCTTGTGTTTAACTAGGTATGGACTCCAGGCTGGAGCTGCATACTCCAGGATTGGTCTTACATAAGTGGTATACAGGGTTCTGAAAGATTCCTTACACAAGTTTCTGAAGGCAGTTCTTATGTTGGCCAGTCGAGCATATGCCGCTGATGATATTCTTTTGATGTGGGCCTCTGGGGACAGGTTCGGTGTGATATCAACCCCCAGATCCTTCTCTCTATTTGATTCTTGCAGGATTTCCCCTCCCAGATGATACCTTGTGTTCAGCCTCCTGCTCCCTTCGCCTAATTTCATCACCTTACACTTTCCAGAGTTGAACTTCAGCAGCCATTTTCTAGACCATTCCTCCAGTTTATCCAGGTCATCCTGTAGTCTCTGTCTATCTTCATCCGTCTTGATTCTTCTCATAATTTTTGCATCATCAGCAAACATCGAGAGGAATGAGTCTATACCCTCTGGAAGATCGTTCACATATATTAGTAACAGGATGGGTCCAAGTACTGAGCCCTGTGGGACTCCGCTGGTGACATCTGGCCACTCTGATGTCTTCCCCCTCACCGTTACTCGCTGTTTCCTGTTGCTTAGGTACTCCCTTATCCACTGGAGTACCTTCCCTTTTACTCCTGCCTGTTGCTCCAACTTTTTTAACAGCCTTTTATGGGGTACTGTGTCAAAGGCTTTTTGGCAATCCAGGAAAATGCAGTCGGCCCACCCTTCTCTTTCCTGCCTAATTTTCGTTGCCTGGTCATAAAATTCTATTAAACCTGTGAGGCACGATTTACCATCTCTGAACCCATGTTGGTGGTGCGTTACAAAGTTATTTCCCTCCAGATGCTCTACGAGCCTTTTCCTCACGATCTTCTCCAGCACCTTGCATGGTATACAAGTTAAGGAAACTGGCCTGTAATTCAGTGCCTCTTGCCTGTCACCCTTTTTGTATATTGGGACCACGTTAGCTGTCTTCCAACTTTCTGGTAAGTCTCCTGTTTCCAGTGACCTGTTATACACCATAGAGAGTGGCACACTTAATGTTTCTGCACCTTCCTTTAGTATCCATGATGAGATTCTATCAGGCCCAACAGCCTTTGTCACATCTAGCTCCAGCAGACACCTTTTGACCTCATCACTGGTGAGGTCAAATTCCTCCAAGGTTGCTTGGTTTGCCGCCTCCTCATTTAGTGCAGGGGCTTCTCCTTGTTCTATTGTGAAGACCTCCTGGAATCTCTTGTTGAGTTCTTCACACACCTCCTTGTCATTCTCTGTGTATCTGTTCTCCCCTTTCCGCAGCTTTATCACTTGTTCCTTCACTGCTGTTTTCCTCCTGATATGGCTGTGGAACAGCTTTGGTTGGGTCTTGGCTTTACTCGCGATGTCATTTTCAAACTGTCTCTCTGCTTCCCTCTTCACTCTGATATACTCATTTCTGGCCCTCTGGTATCTCTCCCTGCTCTCTGGTGTGTGTGTGTGTGTGTGTGTGTGTGTGTGTGTGTGTGTGTGTGTGTGTGTGTGTGTGTGTGTGTGTGTGTGTGTGTGTGTGTGTGTGTGTGTGTGCGCGCGCGCGTACGTGCGTGCCTGCGTGTGACTATGCCAGACTAGTGTATAAATAGAGCAACAACGGATGTCTGCCTCACTCCCCGAAAGATCACCGAGAGGTCACCATGGCAACACTCTCAGCCATCCTGCTGTCGGCGCTGGTGATGGTGACGGCTGCCCAACAGATTCAGACACTTCAAGATCTATCCAACACGCTGCTCCTCAACCAGCTGGCAATGTCTAACATGCTGGCTGAACGCGACTCCGGAACCAGAGGTAAGGAGAACACTGAAGCAGGTTCACAGTCATGTACGAGCTGTTGAAGTTTACTGTGGTAGAAATTGTAATCCAGTTGTATGACAGAGCTGGTGTTGAAGTGTGGTGTGACAGTAAGTGTTGCTGAGATGGATGGCAGAGATACTGGCGAAGTGTGGTGTGGCAGTAAGTGTAGCTGAGATAGATGATAGAGCTGGTGTTGGGGTGTTATGTGGTGTGACAGTAAGTGTAGCTGAGATGGATGATAGAACTCGTGTTGGAGTGTGGTGTGACAGTAAGTGTAGCTGAGATGGATGATAGAACTCGTGTTGGAGTGTGGTGTGACAGTAAGTGTAGCTGAGATGGATGATAGAACTCGTGTTGGAGTGTGGTGTGACAGTAAGTGTTGCTGAGATGGATGATAGAACTCGTGTTGGAGTGTGGTGTGACAGTAAGTGTTGCTGAGATGGATGATAGAACTCGTGTTGGAGTGTGGTGTGACAGTAAGTGTAGCTGAGTTGGATGATAGAGCTGGTGTTGGAGTGAAGTTCATTGAATATATATCTTTAAATGAAATTATTCTTTCCAAATCAGTAACTTGGTCAGTTACTTGTTTATTTAATTACAATTTCCTTCTCAATAGTCATAATAATTTGTCAATATTATAACCTAAGCTGATCACAAAGTTATCGTTAAGATAACAGACACCGAACGTTTAGGAGCCAACATACATTGCAGGTTCAGGAGATAACAGACAGTGTAGGTTTAGGAGATAACAGACGTTAGAGGTTCCGTAAATAACAGACATTGTAGGATTAGGAGATCACAGGTATTGCAGGTTTAGGAGATAACAGAAGGATATAAGACAGTAACGACCAAGATTATAAATTACTATTAACTCTATTCATTACCGACCATGTTATTGTAATGTGGTTTTCGTCTTTTATATTTCAGTAATAAGAGAGTGGCTGAACGACCTGCAATCAAACATTACTTCCGGTGAGTGGCTCTTGCGTTTGTATACTTGTTCCTAATATGTTTATGCCAACTACCCACAAGGGGGAGTTTACAGTTCTTTTTCAGTTTAGAGTTCATCTTCTTTACAGAAATTCCTCTTTTGGGAGTCAAGCGCCTCGACCCGTTTGAGGGTCACTGCTCTAGAGGATCATTCAAACTTTTACAGACTGATTTTTTAACAAATTCTCGATGAATTGTTTATTGTTTAATAAAGTAATTTTAAACTACTTTTCATGATTGATGAATGACAATTTTATAAATGTTTCATTTTTAAGATCATAATCGGAAATTAATCACATAATTTGTTTTCCCTTTCCAGAAATATCGGCTTTGCAGAACGTTGTTAAAGCTAATGGTGTTCCCCTAAATGATGGTCAGGGTTATGGTGCTCCCCAAGATGATGGTGAGGGTTATGGTGCTCCCCAAGATGATGGTGAGGGTAATAGTGTTCCTCAAGATGATGGTGAGGGTTATGGTGCTCCCCAAGATGATGGTGAGGGTAATAGTGTTCCCCAAGATGATGGTGAGGGTTATGGTGCTCCCCAAGATGATGGTCAGGGTAATAGTGTTCCCCAAGATGATGGTGAGGGTTATGGTGCTCCCCAAGATGATGGTGAGGGTAATAGTGTTCCCCAAGAGGCTGGTGAGGTAATAGTGCTCCCCAAGATGATGGTGAGGGTAATGGTGTTCCCCAAGATGATGGTGAGGGTTATGGTGATCCCTTATATGATGGTGAGGGTTATTATGTTCCCTAATATGATGGTGACTGTTATGGTGTTCCCTAATTTCATGGTGAGGTTGTGGTGTTCCCTAAGGAACATAGAAGGTTATTGTGTTTTCTAATATGATGGTGACTATTATGGTGTTCCAAATGATGATGTTGATGGTAACGGTGTTTCCCAAGATGATGGTGAGGGGTAATAGTTTTCCCTTATTAAAGAGAAAGAAGTTATAAAACAGCATCACTATCAACAACATTATCCAAATACGTCACGACGAAGATATAAACTCCACCAACATTGCAACCAGCAGTGACCAAAGGAGGTTGCACACACTTAAAACCATCTTTATTAAGGGGCTTTCTCTATTGATGAATAGGTAAATTAATTTGACATCAAATATTCACTTGTTTGATGGGCCTCTTTAGTATTAAGAGAAGGCACTTGTCGTATTCAAAAACTGTTCCCTTGTTCACCTATCCTTGTTGCTCCCTTGTTCACCTGTCTTTGTAATTCACCTGACCAAATAGTTCAAAGGTCTCATTAGCTAAGAGCTCACCTCACACGAGCACAAACCTAACATGACCTTCATGATAAACTTCATTCTACTAAAAATCTTAATTAATGTTTCATTGAATATGAAAGCCTAGACACAAGAGTTGCTTAATATATTCATCTGCATGAGTCTTGTGCTCTGTCGTCCACAGGGGTCGTGGAGTGCATGGCACCGTTTGTGGACGTATATGGTCACTGTATCTTGGTGGAGACGGCACTGACGGGAACTTGGCAAACAATGAGACGTCACTGTCAGCAGAAGGGCGGCGAGATTGTCAAAGTTGACTGTGGCACCTTTATGTATTACCTCGTCAGGTACCTTCACAGTAACGGTGAGTTCTTCATCTCAAGACCTATGTTGTTCCTGAAAACTGAATTACAACAATAATTTTTTCTGCAATATTCACTTGTTCTTTCAATATGTCCGCAGGTCTGGCTAAGTTGTCTTACTGGGTCGGTGGGAGAGATGAAGGCCACGAGGGATCTTACTTTTGGACTGATGGTACCCAGGTCAAGATGGGAACCCCCTTTTGGGGTGACGGCATTAATGACAACATTCAGGAGCCCGACGGAGGAACCAATCAAAACTGCATAGCAATGTCCAAGGAAGATCATTATTTTTTCTTCGATGCTTCTTGCAGTGAAAGAAATGCAGTTATTTGTGAGAAACTGAAATTGTTTTAGGAACAATACCTGACTCCTCTCCTTGAAGTATCGGCTGCTTTGTGTCCTTGGAGTAACACCTGCTCTCGGTCCTTGCATTAACACTTGACCTGCGTCCCTCGAGGAGCACCTCCGAGGCCTGGCAGGTCATCACTAGGACCAAGTGTCTAACCTGGAGCATTTATCTAATACAATAAGTAATAATAACGATATAAAGTGATGAGCTCTTTGATTCATATGATAAATTAAAATATATATGACTAATGAGAAAATAATTTGATGTTCCTACAACTTGAAATGCACATGAGCACTCCTCCAAGCTGTACTGCACATGAGCATTCCTCCAAGCTGTACTACACACGGGCATTCTTCCTAACTATACTGCACATCAGCACTCCTCCAAGCTGTATTTAACATGCGCATTCCTCCAAGCTGAACTGCACATGAGCATTCCTCCAAGCTGTACTGCTCATGAGCATTCCTCCAAGTTGTGCTGCACATGAGCATTCCTCCAAGCTGTGCTGCTCATGAGCATTCCTCCAAGCTGTGCTGCTCATGAGCATTCCTCCAAGCTGTACTGATCATGAGCATTCCTCCAAGCTGTGCTGCTCATGAGCATTCCTCCAAGCTGTACTGATCATGAACATTCCTCCAAGTTGTACAACACATGAGCATTCCTCCAAGCTGTACTGCTCATGAGCATTCCTCCAAGCTATACTGCTCATGAGCCTTCCTCCAAGCTGTACTGCTCATGAAAATTCATCCAAGCTGTACTGATCATGAGCATTCCTCCAAGTTGTACAACACATGAGCATTCCTCCAAGCTGTACCGCACATGAACATTCCTCTAAGTTGTACTGCACATGAGCATTCCTCCAAGCTGTACTGCTCATGAGGTTTCCTCCAAGCTGTATTGCACATGAGCATTCCTCCAAGTTGTTCTGCACATGAGCATTCCTCCAAGTTGTAGAGCTCATGAGCACTCCTCCAGATTTTATAATTATTTAATCCAATTTTCCTTAACCTAACCTATAACTAGGGGCTTTATCCCCCCCCCCCCCCGTTTCTCGAAAGTTAGGGTAAATTATGGGTAATTAAGGTGAGAATATATTTTCACATATTATACAAATTTTCTCAAATTTAACCCTATTTTATCCCTAATTAACCCTAATTTATGTAATATTATCTCTATGTATATTACATTATATCAATTTATGTCATATTATCTTAATTCATGTTACATTATCTTAATATATCAATTTTATGTCATATAATCTAAATTTATCCCTAATAAACATTTATTTATGACATATTACTCTAATTTATAATAAATTAGAAAATGTAGAGGGGGGTCTTATCTTCAATACATAGTATAATTTCCAGGTAAAGGCTCGTTACCTGTGTTGGGAAGGGGGGGGGGGGTATAAAGCCTTTAGTTATGGATTAGGTTAAAAAAATTGGATTATTTAATGATATAGATATAGTGAATCTTCGGTTCAGGGTTGATGAGTCCATATCCAAAACAAAACATTGCTAGGAATATTGAACATAGATTTAGGCAGGTTAAGAACAAAGTAGCTGAGTTGATGTGTGTAAAACAGACACTTTTCTAGCAATAGAGTTACAACATTGAACATAGATCCAGGCAGGTTAGGCAAGGGGGCAGTTAGGTTCATATCCAGAACAATACTTTTCTAGCAATATAGATACGATATTCAACAAAGATCCAAGCAGGTTAGGTACAAATCATTTAGGTTTATATCCAAAATCATCCCTTTGATTCAGCTTTGTTGTAATATGATTAGTTACATTAATCCCTGTTGATGGGTTGTCACGAAGTCCTTTCTCTCCAAATGTGTTACTAGGTTTTTTCATGATCTTCTCCATCACCTTGCATGGTGTACAAGTTATGGACACTTGCCTGTAGTTCAGTGCCTCCTGTCTGTCACCCATTTTGTATATTGGGAATGCATTAGCCGTCTTCCATATTTCTGGTAGGTCTCCCATCTCCAGTGACCTACTATACACTATGGAGAGTGGCAAGCAAAGTGCTCCTGCACACTCTTTCAATACTCATGGTGAGATTCCGCCTGAGCCATCAGCCATTCTCACATCGAGATCCAAGAGATGTCTGTTGACCTCATCTCTTGTAATTTCGAACCCTTCCAAGGCCGCTTGGTTTACTGCCACCTCTCCTAGCGCAGTAACCTCTCCTTGTTCTATTGTGAAGACATCCTGGAACCTCTTGTTGAGTTCTTCCTCACTGCTCTTTGTTGATCTCTGATGTTCCCTCCCATTCTAAGTTTCATCACCTGTTCCTTCACTGTTGTTTTCTTCCTGATTTGACTGTGGAGTAACTTTGGTTCGGTCTTAACTTTATTAGCTATATCATTTTCATACTTTTTGTCAGCGTCTCTTCTCACACTAACAAACTCGTTCCTATTTCTCTGGTATCTCTCTCTCTCTGCTTTCTGTTGTTCTGTTATTTCGGAAGTTCCTCCACGCCCTTTTGTTCAGTTCCTTTGCTTTCATACATTCCCTATTAAACTATGGATTCTTCGTTTGCTTCTGTTTTTTTTTCTGTCGTGTCGGGAAAAACTTTCTTACTGCTTGCTGACATTTTTGGGTGACATACACCATCATGCTTTGTACGGACTTAGTTCTGAGTTCTGTGTCCCATGGTATATCCCTTAGGAATTATCTCATCTCCTCATAATTTCCTTTTAGGTATGCCAGCCCATTGTTTCCCAGTTCTTTTTTGGGGGAAATAATTCCTAGCTCTATCAGGTACTCAAAGATCAATACACTGTGATCACTCATTCCCAAGAGGGCTTCCAACTTAACTTCCCTTATATCCGACTCATTTAGGATAAATATCAGATCAAGCAAAGTTAGTCATTTTCTCCTCTCGTTCTTGTCGCTCCCTTGATGTGTTAGCTTAGAAAGTTTCTTGTTGCCACGTCCATCAGCTTAGCTCTCCATGTGTCCAGTCCTGCATGTGGATCTCTGTTCTCCCAATCTGTCTTCCCGTGGTTGAAGTCTTCTGTGATTAGTAGCCTGGATCCGTTCCTGCTCGCTACAGAAGCTGCTCTCTCTATTACATTGATGGTGGCCATGTTGTTTCTATCAATTTCCTGTCTGGGTCTTCTGTCGTTTGGTGGTGGGTTATATATGACTACGACTATAATTTTTTGTCCTCCAATTGCTATGATACCTGTTATGTAATCACTGAAATTTTCACAGCCCAGATTACTTCCTAATGCATTCCATTTGTCAACCACTCTGATACTAAAAAAGTTCTTTCTAATATCTCTGTGGCTCATTTGGGCACTCAGTTTCCACCTGTGTCCCCTAGTGCATGTGCCCCTTGTGTTAAATAGCCTGTTTTTATCTACCCTGTCGATTTCCTTGCGAATCGACAGTGTGTGTGTGTGTGTGTGTGTGTGTGTGTGTGTGTGTGTGTGTGTGTGTGTGTGTGTGTGTGTGTGTGTGTGTGTGTGTGTATGTGTGTGTGTGCGTGTGTGCTTGCGTGCCTGCGTTCATGCGTCAGTGTGCGTGTGTGTATGTGTGTGTACTCACCTATTTGTACTCACCAATTTGTGCTTGCAAGGGTTGATCATTTGACTCTTTGGTCCCGCCTCTCAACTGTCAGTCAACTGGTGTACAGATTCCTGAGCCTATTGGGCTCTATCATATCTACATTTGAAACTGTTTATGGAGTCTGCCTCCACCACATCACTGCCTAATGCATTCCATCCGTTAACTACTCTGACACTGAAAAAGTTCCTTCTAACGTCCCTGTGGCTCATGTGGTTACTCAGTTTCCACCTGTGTCCCCTTGTTCGCGTACCACCAGTGTTGAATAATTTATCCTTGTTTATCCGGTCGATTCCCCTGAGGATTTTGTAGGTTGTGATCATGTCTCCCCTTACTCATCTGTCTTCCATTGTCGTAAGGTGCATTTCCCGCAGTCTTTTCTCGTAACTCATACCTCTTAGCTCTGGGACTATTCTAGTGGCATACCTTTGAACTTTTTCCAGCTTCGTCTTGTGCTTAATAAGGTACGGGCTCCATGCTGGGGCTGCATACTCCAGGATTGGTCTTACATATGTGGTGTACAAGATTCTGAACGATTCCTTATACAGGTTCCTGAACGGGGTTCTTATGTTAGCCAGCCTCGCATATGCCGCAGACGTTATTCTTTTTATGTGGGCTTCAGGAGACAGGTTTGGTGTGATATCAACTCCTCGATCTTTCTCTCTGTCCGTTTCATTAAGTACTTCATCTCCTATTCTGAATCTTGTGTCTGGCCTCCTGTTTCCACTGCCTAGTTTCATTACTTTGCATTTACTCGGGTTGAACTTCAACAGCCATTTGTTGGACCATTCACTCAGTCTGTCTAGGTCATCTTGTAGCCTCCTACTATCATCCTCTGTTTCAATCCTCCTCATAATTTTTGCATCATTAGCAAACATTGAGAGAAACGAGTCTATATGCTCTGGGAGATCATTTACATATATCAGAAACAGTATAGGGCCTAGGACTGACCCCTGCGGGACTCCACTTGTAACGTCTCGCCAATTTGAGACCTCATCCCTCAAACTGACTAGTTGTCTCCTGCTGCTTAGGTACTCCTTTATCCAATCGAGTACCTTCCCTTTCAATCCAGCCTGCATCTCCAGCTTTTTCACTAGCCTCTAGTGTGGCACTGTATCAAAGGTTTTGTGGTAATCAAAAAATATGTAGTCTGTCCACCCTTCTCTTTCTTGCCTGATTTTTGTTGCCTGGTCGTAGATTTCAAGTAACCCTGTGAGGCAGGACCTGCCATCCCTCAACCCATGTTGATGCTGTGTTACAAAGTTCTTTCGCTCCAGATGTTCCACTAGCTTTCTTCGCACAATCTTCTACATCAGCTTGCATGGTGTGCAGGTTAGGGACAGTGGCCTAAGTTCAGTGCCTCATGTCAATCCCCTTTCTTGTATATCGGGACTACGTTAGCTGTTTTCCAAATTTCTGGCAGTTCCCCTGTTGCCAGTGATTTGTTATACACTATGGAGAGTGGCAGGCACAGTTCTTCTGCTCCTTCCTTTAGTATCCAAGGGGAGATTCCATCTGGGTCTTTGTCACATCCACCTCTAGTAAACACTTCCTTACTTCCCCGCTGGTAATTTCAAACTCTTCCAGTGGTTCCTGGGTTAACTATTCCCTCTCATATCTCTGGAATTTCTCCTTGCTCTAAGGTGAAGACCTCCTGGAATTTCTTACTCAGTTCCTCACACACTTGCTTGTCGTTTGTAGTGAATCCTTCCGCCCCTGTCCTTAATTTCATAACCTGTTCCTTTACTGTTGCTTTTCTCCTGATGTGTCTATGTGGCTATACTAGTAAAAATATCCCCACCTTTGCCTTGCTGACTGATGTTTAGCTTGTTCAGATGATCGAAGATTGAAGCCATGTAAGACAATTTTACTAGCCAGAGCACATCCTGACATTTAATTGCCATGGGGTTTGCTTCCTCAGTAAAGAAAACACAGAGCTGCTATCTCAATGCAAACACTAGATTATGAACCTTACTCCAGATAGCCAACGTACTTCAGTATGAAGGAGGAGTTTGGTGAAATTAGCGTCCATATCCTTACACATCTCACGAAACATTCTTTGCTTTTTTACATGTACACAGATATGATTAACCATTTTCACAACATCATCAAGTAGAAGGTGTGACGATAATCTCTTTCAAGAGAGATTGAGCCTGCTTTTCCCTACATAAAGTTACTTATATATATACAACAATAAGATGCTACCTTCAAGATACGTCTTCCAGTAGTACAAAACATTTTGACCAGGAGGCAAACGTACCCTAAACTCCCCCCAACTCCACACTCCCTCCATGCTGGCTCGCCACCATCATCAACCAGCAAACTACCATTCCCAACCTGCCTGCTTCTGATTGGTGACCTGCCGACTGCACACCTGCACCTCTGCACCTAAGCGCCCTCTACTTAGTCGATGTCTGGGCTTGAAACAGTCATTGAAGTTCCCATGACCCCCCCTTCCCCGAGAAGCCTTCTCCAAGAGGTCATCCCAGATGACCTCCGGATTATCTTGTATGTTGATTAAAAAAATCCTGGGTTAGTCTTAGTCAGCTAGTTTCAAGTATGTAATATTTCATGTTACTCATGTCAAGCATTGCAATGGAATTAGACCCCAGATTCTTATGTGTAAACATTCATGGATCTCCCCCCTTCTAGCCCAGGTCTGAGGTCAGTCACACTCGTAATTAATAATTCCTCTCTTAAACAGTGTATGGTGAATGTCAAACAAGTTTAATTAAAATTCTTGAGTGTTTGTACAGGTGTTGCCGATCTCTTACATTCTTGGTGTAGGTAGCAACAGAAATTCTCCCCCTCCACCCCTTTGGGGTTGTATATATATATATATATATATTTATTGGTCCTGTAGAGACTTAGGGACAGAGGGCAGGACACCGGGGTCGAGAGAGGGTCTGTGCAGAACATCTCACAGAGGGAGTGACAGCGTGAATCCACCGGATGGAGAGACAGAGGTCTTAAGGTAATGTGTGTGATCTCTTAGGTTTTGTTCCATGTCCAAATTTCTTAACTTTTGGCCAGTGTTAGAGTAGGATTTATAAGTGGTGATTAGCATAATTTTGGTCTCAATAAACTCATGTTAAATTTCCCGTCTGTGTCAATTGTTGAATCCTCTTAGCCTTTTGGATATAATGGCTGACAACCGTCCCATAATTAATGACAGTCAAAGAAAGTACTCTCCAAGTCAAGCAATGTTTCTTGCCTCGTTGCTTGATATAGTCTCAATGGTGAAGGCAGATGGTGGCAGCGTTATTTAGTCCTGTGTAGCATTTCCTTGCTGGCAGTGTACCTTTTGGTTCCAGTGTAACCATCATATGTCAGCTCATATTACAGTGTTCAATAACAGTGTTACCAAGTGGAACTGATAGGAAGTGTTACTCAGGATAGGTAGTAGTGTTTACATTATTAGTTAATATACATTATAGTGGTGTTACAAGTCATTGAAGTTAGAATATCTTGTGCTCTCAAGCTGTGAACAACTAACTGATATACGCTCTGTCTATCAGGTGGATGTTTCTCAGCTAGCGCTTTATTCTCAGCACCTGCTTATTTCATTTGTCTTTATTTTATGTTTAGAGTAACGTCACCCTTGTTCTTAATTGTTATGTTATATTTTTTACTTATTTGCACTGTACATAGCCAAGGAATTGTTTTTGTTTTAAATTTGCTTTCAGTTAAATTAAAGTTTCTATGTTCATACTATGTGTTTTGCGTGTCTTCCCTTACTTTACCACAGACAACAGCCAAGCAGTCAATCTTTTTTTTTCTTTAATGTGATAGGCATTGACACCAGCCATTAGGAGGACTGCCGAACATCTACACTCGTTCATTTTTCCGTCACAAAGGTCATAGTCACTTTTCTCCTTAGCATTTCTAGTTTCATTCAGTCGCTTTGCCACTAACGCTTCCCTGTGAATCACGCAGTGAATTGCGATACAGTTTGGTGAGACCGCTTGGATTTTCTCTACAACGCCATTGATTGCACCGACAATAACTTTTGCACCATCAGTAGTAACAGACTTTCATTTTGACCAGTCTTCAATAATGAAATCATGAAGTTTCTGAAAAATGTTGTGTGCTGTTGTTTCTACGCCCAGTTGGAGGCAGCACAATTACTGTTCAACAATGGTTTTCTCTTCTAAGTCTGGAAACCGACAGTAAACAATCAGCTGAGTTTCTCTTGCAATGTCTGTGGTTTCATCCAGTTGAATGCCAAACGAAGCGGCTAGACGCAATTTTTTAACAAGCTGTTCCTTCAGGTCATCTGCTAACATCACAGACCGACGACGTATTGTTGTATCAGACAACGGAATCTGCTTCACTTTCTTCACTGCATCTTTCCCTCCATGTATAAGGTCAGCTGCTACTTCAAGACACGGCAGTACTACATTTTCAAGTTCAGTGAATGACTTTTTTTTCTGAAGACTAATGTGTGTCATCTTAAGAGAAGCAAGAGTAAGTGATTTCATGTCAGAGGGCTTAACTTGACTTTTAAAAGTCGACTGTTGCTTCAAGTATGCTTCCAAAGTTGCCTCAAAAAATTGTTTTGATTTATTTTGGTGTTCACGGTGCTTCTTCTTTAAATGCCGTGCAAGTTTTGAAGGAACAACATTTTCATTAGTGTACGTGGCATTACAAAACAAGCACTTGCCTGGTGGGAAGGGATTTGAAGCTTCGTGTACTGGCCGGAAGAATCCAAATAAAATGTGCTCATCATTCCACCGTTTTCGTCGCTTTTTATGTGATGAAGATGCATCCTTTTTGGAAGCCTCCTTTTCCTCTTTGAAGTCTGTGATGCAGCTCCATCTGGATTTGAAACATCATCCTTTCTTGTTGCGTCAACTACTGTACCACCTGCAACAGGTTTTGCAGGCTCAGGAATGCCATCGATCTATATGAAGTACTTGTAAATTGACATGACCTGCAAAAGTTGAGCAATAATGTTGAAATCTGGAAAATAAATATGGATGAGTTAGCTTTTTTGCTATAATAATGCATATTAATTCAAATATAAAATCTGAAACCAAACTAATCAAAATGGGAACGACACAGTACTAAGACAAAATATCTAATCAGAATTAATGTTGAAATAATAATTGATATAAATATAATTTTGAAATATAATAACCAAACCAATTAGTTCCCCTAAGACTGTATTAAAGGCAAGTTGTAATAATAATAATAATAATAATAATAATAATAATAATAATAATAATAATAATAATAATAAGTATTACAAACAGGAGTCACAAGACGTGCAGGCTCACTGTCCAACGTGAAGTGAACAAGTGCAGTTACACTGCAGTAATAACTGATATACCAGTCACCACTCCGTGAGTCTACAGTTGATAGTGTTGCCAATTCAGCCATTTGAGAGCGGGAAGTCAGCTACTTGATTCGTGACAACCAATGGCGAGACAGTCCCTCGCGTGGTTATACTATCGGGGTCTTGCGAGTAGGCGAGGTGGCAACATCGATGTTAGAATAGGTAAATATGTATTTGTAGTATGTATTTTAAGAAATAGAGAGAGAGAGAGAGAGAGAGAGAGAGAGAGAGAGAGAGAGAGAGAGAGAGAGAGAGAGAGAGAGAGAGAGAGAGAGAGAGAGAGAGAGAGAGAGAGAGAGAGAGAGAGAGAGAGAGAGAGAGAGAGAGAGAGAGAGAGAGTGTGTGTGTGTGTGTGTGTGTGTGTGAGTGAGTGAGTGAGTGAGTGAGTGAGTGAGTGAGTGAGTGAGTGAGTGAGTGAGTGAGTGAGTGAGTGAGTGAGTGAGTGAGTGAGTGAGTGAGTGAGTGAGTGAGTGAGTGAGTGAGTGAGTCTGTTGTATATTATAGACACGTGCAGGTGAGGATCTCATCCACCCAGTAGTCCACCCCTAGAGAGAACCGGTGAGGAGTCGACTGCTAGCAGCCGTGGAGTGAGGACGTTTCTCGACCCTCAGTGGCTGTTGGAGTTGTTTGCTGTTTTAGTCGCCAGGTGGTGTGGGCGTCCCTGTCCTACCAGTTTTGTTGCATGCCTGGCTGCGTTGACGTGGCAGTTCTGACATGGGGGGCCGTCTTCCTCCTGTTCAGCGTGTGAACTCCGTGGGCCTGGAGTTCACTTGTAAGGCTGGTTATCCGTCCATCGAGATGGTGATGTGTGACATGCTTCGTGTCCCGGTGGAAGCTGTTTACGGTGTGGAGCTAGTTACAGCCCATCGGGTTGTTATTAAGTTCGTGGGGGAGGACGAGTACCGAGACTTCCTCCGTCGGTATGGGGGGCGTACGTTGCCGTTGCCAGATGATGCTGGCTCTGTGGCGATTTCGGACCGCAGTGGTGCCCTGACTTATGTCAGTATCCATGGTGCGCCCCTGGAATTCCCTGATGACCTCCTCCGGCGTTACTTCGGGGGTTTTGGTACTGTTGTCAGCGTGCGAGTGAACACGCTCTCCTCGGGGCGGTATGCTGGGAGGCGTACAAACATTCGCACGTTGGGGATGCGCCTGCGGTCGGATATACCTTCTTCTGTCCGGCTTATGGGGTACTACGTCCGGGTGTTCTATGCCCGGCAGCCTCGTACCTGTTTCCGGTGTGGCCTGTTGGGGCATCAGGCTGCTGGGTGCTCTGCGGCCCCTGCTGCTCCTGTCAACTTGTTCCGCGACGAGGATTTCCCGCCGCTCCCTCTGGAGGCAGTCTCCAGTGATGTTGATGAGGTGGTGCGCGTCCCATCTGCTGCTGCAGCTTCCTCGGCGGCGCCTGCCGTTCCTCTGGTTGTTGCCGTCCCTCCTCCGGTTCTTGAGGTACCGTCGGTTGGTCTGCCTGATCCTGTCTCTGTTCCAGCTGCTCCCGTGGGCCTTCCTGGAGCTCCCTGTGGGACGTCGCTGTCTTCTCCCTCGTCTTCTGATGCTGCGCCTGGCCCTGTGTCCGTGACTCGGGTCCCGGATGTGCTGGGTGCTGGGGTGGCTGCGGAGCCTCCTGCTGTGTGTGGCTCGGTTCCCCCTGTGATAGAGGCTGCTGCCGTCCTGGCGTCGGTTCCTTCGGCTCGTGGTACCCGTGTTTCTGGGTCACTTACCGGCTCGGACGATATCCGGCCGGTGCCCAAACGTTCCCGGCGTTCGTCTTCTTCCTGGGCTGACGTTGGTGACTTCAGTGACTGTGGGGCTTCGGGTGTTGACAGTGTGGATACGGATGCGTCGCTGTCTCCGCGGTTCGTGGTGGCGGAGGTCCATGTGCCTGCCGGTGCTGGTGCCTGTGTCTCAGACGTGCCTTCGGTTCTTTCTCCGCCGGGGGACTCTCCACAGTGGGGGGTGGTGGCTTCCGCTGCCAGGGATGGTGTGGACTCTGGTGCTGGGCGTGGCCTGGTAGTGACGTTACGGAAGGATGCGCGCCGTCCGGGTTCCCTGCTGTCGTCTGGTGGTGTGCCCGGGGCCGCGGGTACCCCTGTGGTGCGGGTGCGCGTTGGGGCCCTGGGGGACGTGTTGCCGGCGTCTGTGATGCCACCGGGTCACTGGTCGAAGATTGCCGAGTTACTGCTGTCTGACGGACCGGAGTGCTTTCGTGGGGGGCAAGTTCCCTTCCTGTGGGGGCGTGTGGCGACCTCTCGCCTCATGAGTTCTACCATCTGGGTCCCCAGTTTGCAGGTGTTTGTTGCCCCGGTTCCGGATGTTATAGCGTCCCCGGTGGATGGACGAGACCTTTGGCAATGGGTGCTCTGGGAGGCGTTCAATGTAAGATTCCCGCGGGCCAAGTTCCCGGGCAAGTATGTGCTCTGATTTCTTGTGTATTTGCTCTATGACATGCTGTGTGCCCTTCTGGCTGTTTGTTTGCCCTGTTCTATTCTGTGCTTCTGCCTCTCCCTTTGTGCGTAGCTTTGCCGTGTGGCATATTAGTTTCTAGTGCTTGGCGTCACTCGTTTCGCGTTTTGGCTTAGCATTTCGCCTTTCCTGGCTTTGCGATTCGCCCTTCACGGGTACGCCGGGGCGCATCCGATCCCACGATCGTCGTCGCCCCTAACTCAACAACAACAACAACAACACCCCTAGAGAGCAGTCAACCCCTCACTTAATCTCGTCCACTATAAGGTGGACTGTCAACCCAGATTGAATAGCACTGATCTAGAGGATTAAACTGATAGTGATTTTCAGGTTATTTTTTAATTAGTATTAGTAGTATTATTAGTATTAGTATTAGTATATAATATATAATATTATATATTCCTTTCTAAAGGAGATATGACATCACAGAAACGTCATTTTATGCAGTTTCAGTAGACTATTGTGGGCACCTGTGGCTGGCTTGGTTCTAAATAGTCTCCTATAGACCATGTGGTTTGACAATTTATAGCACACGTGGTTCATTGTCCATGTTGTCTGCATTCATAAATATAAGTTACATTTATATATCTTCTGTAGAAGAATTTTCCACATTTGTCATGTGAGTGATAGTCAGTGAGAAAAAGAGTATTCCTCTTAAAACAAATAGAAGAAGTACGCCTGGTTGGAATAATCATGTTAGTTAATTTCAAAATATCTCAGTATTTTGACACAATCTACGGAATGATGCTTGGTGTTCAGAGCTGGTTAGCTACCCCAGATCAGCGTAGCAACAGGGAACTCACTATCATCAAGCCATAAAGAGGATAAATAAAGGGAAAGATAATAGTGTGAGATCAAAAATTTTTGAAAACCTTTCAAGGAAAAAGTTGTATGAATTTTGGGGTGAAGTGAAACACATAACATGTTCATAAGGAAGGGTAACACATATCATGGACAAAGCCTCTTGGCCCAATAATATATGTAATATTTTCAAAGAGAAATGTTTAACGATGTACAGTACTGCCAGATATTGAACAGATGAGATTGAAATTGACCTAACTACATTTGTATGTAAGACCTTGATGCATCCTTCCCCTAATGTTAAACACCTGAACACTGTTTCTCCCGTACTGCTTCCAAAAGCAGTAAAAAAAAACTAAAAATTGGAGTTACAATAGTTCCTTTAACATACTCTCTGAAAACCGTAAACATGGAACGCCGAAACTGTATGTTTACTTATGTTTCTTACAGGCTTTCTCTCTCACGGTACAGCACCATCTGTAATAAACACCTCTGTACTTGTTCCCATTCCACACAACTGTTGAACTGTTATGTCCTCTGATAACTACGGAGCTATTGACTTAAACTCACTATTAAACAAAGTATTTGATTATATACTCATTAACCTTCTGGCTAACCAACTGAACACATCTGACCCTCAGTTTCCATACAAACTGGGCCAGATTCACAAAAGTTATGCAAGTACTTATGATCCCTGGTTACTCAGCATGGCTCTGTGGTGGCATAAACTATTAATTACTACAACTCACAAGGCAGTGAGTTGTGTTCTCTCATTGTTTCTTGATGCTTCCAAAGCCTTTGATAAAGCTGAGCGCACCAAACTTTTTAAAGAATTGCTTAACAAAAAAGTATGTCCTGTCATCACTAAAGATATCTTATATTTCTAATCAGGTATGAAAATTATCTGTGAGATACTGTAATATATTCTTTGAATATTTCTCCTTAAAACATGGCGTCAGACTGCCCACTTGTCAGTCTAACCTGAGAGTTAGACAGCTTCTGAAGGCTGCATTATGGGAATGGCCATCAGTTTATCTAATTGTTAGAGAAACACACACATACACAAACTAGGGACTAGGAAGGGAGAACAAATGTGGCAGCTCTCCTCAAGAATTATTCATAAGTCTGAACATCATAGTGATACGTAGGAAAATCGTTACACACCGATTACAAAATAGTAATTTCAGGGACTGTGCCCGATAATGCTAATTAGTCAAGAAACCATGAGTACGACATTAGTGCCACAACAGGCACCATTGCTGTCACAGTTACAAAGTCAAATTCAGTCAGTGTGTACATAACTAGCTATGATAGTGATAGTGAAGAATAAAGCAAGATGTCAAAACGTGTAGCATTAGGGCTATACTGGGGCTAAGGGGAAAAAGAAGCTGATTCCTGGTGATATATAGCAAAAAGTGGGAGTGACCTACCATCTGGCAGCAGCGCAGGCATCAACAGGCCTACAGTGAAGAAAACAAGATGATGACATCGTTTCATAAATCACCTAGTTTGTGCTTTTGGAGGCTGACTTGGTGGTAAGTGCCTCGAAAGTCATTCACACATTGTACAGTGTTCTTTTAATATAATAGTTGTGAGGGAATGAAGATTCCCTCAGCTAGTTTTCCTAGTTTTCTAGATTAGGCTAGTTGCTCTAGGGACTCTAGTCATGAAGTTTTCAAACTAACATACACTTGTGGGGTGTTGGATGAAAACTCATGTTATGGACAATCATTTAAGACTAGCTAGACGTCTGTGATTACTCTGTAGAGAGAGTTACAGAATTTTTCCTGTTTCTGTGAAATAGGATAAGAGTTGAGAGTGACGTGGTGTGAGAGGATACTTGACTCAAACCGTTAGAGGTGGTGGGGACAGTGGGTTGAACGTCGCCCCCCTCCCCCCATGTGAGACATCGCGCCAGTCCTAGGCCTCCCCCTCCTTGTGACGTCACAGGACGCCTCAGGGTGAGGGCGCCTGTGATTGGTAGCGGCATCTCACCCTTAGCCGCGTTTTGGCGCGAACAGCTGTTATTGGTAGCGGCACGAGAGAGACTGTGCCGGCTTTGTGCTGATTGGTCCAGACAAGGTAGGGGAGAGATGGGTATGTGAGTTTCCTTAGCAGGCAAAAAGAGTCAGTTTTGAGCTGGGCGGCAAGCTGAGGAAGAAGTGATTGGGAGGGGATGGCAGCCTGCCACCTCCATCCCCGTTAATTGCTCTGTCATCCTGATTACTCATCGTGCATGGCACTCCTGCCATCCTGGGTTGTGTCAAGGCCCAATTTGCGTGAAATTGGGGCCGATGAGTACGGTAGGAACAGTAAAAAACTAAGAGACAGTTACAGTGTTCACCCATGAGGCAGCTGGCAGGCCTCATGGTGTAACAGATTGATCCCTCACATCGGGTCCGAGTATCCTGTCTAGTGTTAATGGACAATGAACAGTTGGTGGAATATGGGCAGTGTAATTGTGGTGATATTACAGGCCCCTGTTGGACTTTGAATTCCACCTTGTTGGGTCCGCCATGTGGTGACGCCGCCGGCCGTTGTCACCCAAGTGTACGAGCGAGGCATGCTCTGGTATGATGGGGTTGTAGGTGATCCCCCATCCACGTGTGTATGCATGGGGGGCTCCAGCCAGCTAGCCTGAGGCATCCCATGTGCGCGCCACCCCGCGCCGCCCACCTTGGCCAGCCGCCCGGGGCCCACCCTCCAGGCCACCCACGTGCCAGGCCACCTGCGTGCCACCCCCGCACCAGCTCAGCCCGGGTGGGGCGCTGTGACGTCCCGCGCTACCCATGGCCACCCCCCCCCCCCCTTAGGGCCACGCGGTGGCCACATGCCTTGGCCACCCTTGGGCCACTTAGCCACCTTCCCTGGACATTCTAGGGCCACACCTTGTCGACGCACGAGGAGCGAGCTAGGTGTTCTACAGCCTGAGATGTAGTAACCGGGGAAATGAAATGATTGTTGAGGATATAAAGAGCCGTGAGTACAATAATAGTTGTTAGTGTAACAGTGTCTCAGGCCTAGTGGAAATTCTGGTAAAAGCTGTGTTGTCCCATAGCCCTGCCAGGCTAGGAAAGCAACTGAGAGACAGCTGTCTTTAGCACGTCCAGGTAACTGGTTGGCGGTACCTGGAGATGGATGTTGTACACGGTACCATACTGTAGATATATATATATATATATATATATATATATATATATATATATATATATATATATATATATATATATATATATATATATATAATATTGTGACGATAATCTCTTTCAAGAGAGATTGAGCCTGCTCTTCCCTACACATTTACGTCGTTCAAGTACAAGATACTATATTGAAGATACGTCCACCAGTATCGCCAAACGTTTTGCCCAGGAAGCAAAGCATACCATGCACAACCCGACACACTGGCTACCACCCGCCGTAAACCAGCAAAGTACTCATTCTCCGCCTGCCTGTTGCTAATTGGCTGGTGTGTCGCCGCACCTGCACTCACGCCACCACATGAGTCGACGTCTGGGCCAGCAGCACGCCGTCTCCTCAGAATATCCCTGTGCTCCTTGGAGTTGACATCTCTCTATAGTAGATAAGCCTTGGCTGTCATGTACTAAGGGAGGTGGCAGCTTGAAGCCAGTATTCTCAGCACCTCACCTGCTTTGATTTTATAACTTGCACTTACTTGTCTTAGAGTAAAATTGTCACTGCCATTAATTATTCATGCTGTTTTGTTTGTTGACTTGTTTTGAATTTTACGAGATTGTCTTTATTCATATCTTGTTTTCTAGAGTAAGTAAGTGTACTTGGCTATGGTAAAGTAACTTTTCACTATTTTCCATATTCAATTTTATTTTCATATGGTGCTGTGTGTATTGTGCATTCAGAGAGTAGCATATGGTGAAGGTGAGACAACTTTGGATTACGTGGTGACTGTAGGCCTCGGTCATTCTCTTAATTGGTCATCTCTCCCTCCGTGTTATTACTCACTCGTGTTTACCATCTTTTGTCCCTAGGATATTTCTCATATTTTCGGCAGATCATCATATTGGTACCCTGGTACTGTGGTCTGTCCCCGGGTCAAGTGCACCTAATCTTCTGCAATCTGACGGTAGGAGGATAAAGAGGGCCATAGTTCCTCTCGCACGAACTTTAGTTGCTGAATTGGGACCTCGGCAGCAGTTCTCGTCACCAGTTGACACCTCGCACCCCTACACGTCGGTCAGAGATTATATTTACATTGGTAGGGAATTAGCCTTCTTTTTCAGAGCACAAAAGTTCGCTAATTCTGTAAGTATCATATTATTTCAGTGGGAAAAACTTGCTTATGTCCTATAGACTCGGCAAGGTATGCCTACATTCTTGGACTACCTAATTCACTTTTGAGGCAATAAACTGTTTCATTTGTTTTAGAAACTCAGTTTCGCTTATTCAGTAGGATTTTCTTACCCTTATCCTCTTACATGAGTACCGGGTACAAGATTTCCTGCGACCTTGATTTATTAATCATTTATAATCTTGAAATTAACATTAATTGTTAACGATTCCACAGGATAGGTACCAGTTGCCACGTTGTCCTGTTTCTGACATTCACCATATCACAACAGTATATTCGTTGTGCATTTATTTCCTAATTTCACCATGTTTCGTCTCTCTACTTTCCGTGCAGATCCAGCAGGTGAAATAGGGACCTTAAG
The DNA here is from genome assembly GCF_040958095.1 of Procambarus clarkii. NCBI lineage: Eukaryota > Metazoa > Arthropoda > Malacostraca > Decapoda > Cambaridae > Procambarus > Procambarus clarkii. The sequence goes on from NC_091183.1 coordinate 19,628,590, forward strand.
TCTTGCCAAGAGGACTGAATTACAAACTCTTGCACATGAGTATCAACTAGAAGTTCCCTACCAAGCCAACAAAAATGAAATACATATCCTGTTACTGGATCATCTCTTAGAGGAAGGTAAGATTAACTCTGAAACTCACGAAACTTACTTTATTGCAGATAAAACTGATTTGGCAACGATAAAACTCAAAATAGAGCTTGCCAAGATCGAACGCGAACAGAAAGCTCTAAAACTGAGGAAAGAGGAAGCCGCCTTGAGGAAAGAACAAGAACGTGAGATTGCAATACTCCGTGAGGGGGAACGAATACAGCTTGAAACAAAACAACGCCAATTGGAGATGCAACGCGAGCATGACAAACAACAAGCAACTCTGGCTATGGAATGTCGTCAACAAGAATTCGAGTTGGAAACTACACGCTTAGCTCAACGCCAGCAAGCTACCGCCAGTCTTCCCGTCAGTTTCAATATCTCGCATGCAAGTAAGTTAATGCCACCATTCGTAGAGACAGAAGTTGATGTATTTTTTACCACCTTTGAGACCCTTGCTAATCAACTTAGTTGGCATGCCGACCAATGGGCAACCCTTCTCGGAGTACATCTCACAGGTAGAGCTGCAGTTACACTCAGTACTTTGGCGTCTGAGAATGACTACCAGACTCTGAAACAAGCAGTGTTGGACGCCTACCTTTTCTCCACCGAAAGCTATCGAAGGAAATTCCGTGACCACCTGAAGGCATGTACCACTACCTTTCTCGAATTTGCTAATACCAAAAGGAGATATTTTATGAAATGGCTGGAAGCAGCACATGTCTCTACCTTTGCAGAACTCGTCAACCTCATGCTAGTTGAAGAATTATGGAGGCGTGTGCCGCCTCCTGTCCGTTTATATTTGGCAAATAAAGAGACAGACTACCTAAAGTGTGCTAAGTCAGCTGACACTTATAGCCTCATCCACCGGCTGACACCAGAACCACCTTCCAGTAAGAAGTCGTGGTACAGTTACGAGAAAGTGAGTACCGATCAAGCTGGCTCGCAATTGTACTGTAAGTATTGTAGACTCTGTGGACATACCATAGATAAATGTGGTAAGTCTCAATACAAAGGAAATACTGAATCCACTAAACCCAAACCGACTAATCCTAAGTCCGGTAAGCCTGTGATGAATGTTGGTGTTCACGTTAATGATCTTTCTCTTTTCAGTAAACACCTGTATACTGGAACTGTCTCTACCAACGGGTCAAATCCGGAGGGACGTTTCAAACTGAAGATCTTGAGGGACACAGCGGCTCTTCAATCAATTATTTTGAAATCAGCTGTGCCCAATATCGCATACACCGGAGAAACTGTCTTCATCACTGACCTCACTGCTACCACTCCTTATCCTCTTGCCAGAGTCCACCTGTATTGTCCCTTCGTGACCGGAGAAGTCAAAGTCGCTATCAGGGAAAAGCCTTTCCCATGCCTGGAGTGCAACTTCTCCTGGGCAACTACTTGGCAGAAGACCTGCAACCGACCAACTTGATCGTCATGGACAAACCCCAGGTGTGTACCTCTGTAATGGATAATCCCATCTTTGAGTATGTTCCAGCAAAGGTTCAAGAGTGATGAAGTTTCTCCTCCGGTTTTAGTGACCACCCGTGCACAAGCTGCACGACCACAGCCAGCTGACTACTGCTACCGCTGTCCCTCAAGACCCTCAGAAACTACCTCCGAATCTGACCAAGTTGGAGTTCCGTAAGTTACAGAGGGAAGATCTTGCCTTGACACCATTATTTTTCCAGGCTGTGACTCAACCTGACAGTATTCCTGGGTTCTTCCTAGAGAACGAGTTGCTCTACCGCAGATATAGACCCAGTAAACTGAAGGAGGACGACGATTGGGCCAACGTCGAACAACTAGTGATTCCTGCCAGCCTGCGGCCCACTATTCTACACCTGGCCCACGGAGCACTCTCACACTACGGATTTAACAAGACCTACCATTGAATCCATCAAGACCACTACTGGCCAGGTATGGTAAATAGCGTCAAACAGTACGTCAAACAGTGTCATACATGTCAGATGGCAGGTAAACCGAACATCTCTATTCCCAGAGCACCACTGACTCCCATACAGGTGCCTGCGGAACCTTTCCACAGACTTATTATAGACTGTGTTGGTCCTTTACCTCGGACCAGTTCAGGTAACGCCTATATCCTAACCATCCTGTGTCCTACCACCAGATTTCCTATAGCAGTTCCAGTGAAGAACATTACGGCTGCTACTGTGGTGAAACACTTATTGAAGATCTTCACCTAGTATGGATTTCCAAGGGAGGTTCAGAGCGACTGTGGCACCAACTTCACCAGTGATCTCTTCAAGAGGACACTGGAAGAGTTCAACATCAAACGGGTATTGTCCAGCCCCTATCATGCTGCTTCACAGGGTTCTCTTGAGCGTAGTCATCAGACTATTAAAGCACTCCTGAAGAAGTTTTGCAATGAAACCTCTAAAAATTGGGATAAGCAAACTGATCTGATTATGTGTATCTATAGAAGTCTTCCCAATGAGTCTCTAGGAGTATCTCCTTATGAGATGCTCTACGGACGTAAGTGCCGTACTCCTCTCAGACTCTCTACGTGATACCACCTTCAGTGAGCATCAGAATGTGCCCCAGTTTTTTCAAAACCTACAACACATTCTAGAGAGGTACACTGTTTTGTCAAAGATAATCTATTGAAAGCACAGGAGAGGATGAAGACTCCTTACGACCAGACCAGCAAAGTAAGGAAATTTAAACCGGGAGACTTCGTACTTGCCTATTTCCCGATCCCAGGTTCTCCTTAACAAAACGGGTTTTCAGGACCCTACCGCATCAAGGAGTGCAGAAACAACCACAACTACGTTCTAGAGACTCCAGATAGGCGGCGGAAGACCCAGTTGTGCCACGTCAACCTCCTGAAGCTATATAACGGTACTCCTCCCACTGTATTGATAACATATTCTTCCTTTAAAGGTCCATACATCCACAGTGAGACCTTCCCTGCTTCTCCTCCCGAAAGAACTGACACTGAGTCAGCGCTTTCCAATTCGGAAATCCTAACTGATCTTCATAATTATTTTCAGGACATAGTGCACCTCTCATCAAAATCTTCAAAGAACATCAGGAGTTGTTCAGAGATGACCCACAAGAGTGTAAGGTTACCCAGCACGACATCCAACTTCTCCCTGACACCCGGCCGATTCGTCAACCTTTCTACCGAATCAGCCCTAGCAAGAAGGAAGTCATGCGTGCTGAGGTGCAGTACCTCTTGGATCATTCACTGGCTACACCTTGAGTCCCCCTGGGCCTCACCCTGTATCTTGGTGTCAAAACCCCAAGGTAAGGTTAGACTTTGCACGGACTACCGTAAATTAAATAATGTGACTGTCAAGGATGCATACCCCCTGACACGGATAGATGACATCCTTGACGCCATTGGTAATGCCCAGTACTTGTCCCAAGTGGACTTGCTCAAGGGGTATTATCAAGTGTGTCTAACAGAGCGAGCCAAAGAAATGTCTGCCTTTATCACGCCCTTTGGACTTTTCAGGTATGAACGCCTTCCTTTCGGACTATGTAATGCCCCGGCCACCTTTCAGAGAGCTGTCAACCGCGTCATCCAGGGCTTGGACAACACCTACGCCTATTTGGATGATATCTTTGTAGCATCCAACACCTGGAGCGAACATCTGCTCCTGCTGCAATGACTGTTCGCCAAGCTCCTGACAGCCGGCTTCACCATCAACCTGGGCAAGTCCACCTTTGCCAAAGGTAAAGTGCGTTATCTGGGTCATGTAATAGGGAGTGGCAGCCTAGATCCGTTAAACACACACACTCAAGCCATCAAGCATTATCCACAGCCTACCACCAGGAAGCGGCTCCTGCGCTTCCTTGGTCTTGCCTCCTACTACCGTAGGTTTGTGAAGAATTTTAGTACGGTAGCAACACCATTAATCACTTTAACCAGTCCCAAGCAACGGTATAATTGGACCATGCAGCAAACCGTTGTTTTTGAACAACTCAAATTCCTCCTCTGTTCTAATCCTATTCTCGCCTCGCCAGATATCGCCAAGCCTTTCATCCTTCATGTCGACGCCAGTGGTATCGGCATCGGGGGTGTCCTGATGCAGCAACGAGGCGAGGAGGTTCTACCTGTCAGCTACTATAGCTACAAGCTGAAACCCCACCAGAGGAACTACAACACTATCGAGAAGGAGCTACTCTCCATCGTCCTGAATCTCCAGCACTTTGCTCCATACCTACAAGGTGCCAGGTCTACCACCATCTTCTCAGACCACAATCCTCTGCGCTTCTTACATCAAGCCCAATTCAATAACCAACGTCTTCTACGATGGGCTTTATATCTGCACGATTTCAACCTGGAGATCCGCTATATCAAGGGTTCTGACAACATCATAGCAGACGCCCTCTCCAGAGTCTATGAAGTAGAAGCAACTCCAATTATCACTCTACCACATGAAGACGTAACTTCTTCCAGAACCACAGGCTTCGGGGGAGAGTTGTGACAATAATCTCTTTCAAGAGAGATTGAGCCTGCTCTTCCCTACACATTTACGTCGTTCAAGTACAAGATACTATATTGAAGATACGTCCACCAGTATCGCCAAACGTTTTGCCCAGAAAGCAAAGCATACCATGCACAACCCGACACACTGGCTACCACCCGCCGTAAACCAGCAAAGTACTCATTCTCCGCCTGCCTGTTGCCGATTGGCTGGTGTGTCGCCGCACCTGCACTCACGCCACCACATGAGTCGACGTCTGGGCCAGCAGCACGCCGTCTCCTCAGAATATCCCTGTGCTCCTTGGAGTTGACATCTCTCTATAGTAGACAAGCCTTGGCTGTCGTGTACTAAGGGAGGTGGCAGCTTGAAGCCAGTATTCTCAGCACCTCACCTGCTTTGATTTTATAACTTGCACTTACTTGTCTTAGAGTAAAATTGTCACTGCCATTAATTATTCATGTTTTGTTTGACTTGTTTTGAATTTTACGAGATTGTCTTTATTCATATCTTGTTTTCTAGAGTAATTAAAATTTCATTGTTTATACTTTGTGTTCTGTGTCTTCCCATTACCTTACCACAGACAAAAGGACAAACTTCTCTTTTTTTTTATGTTACGAGGCCCTGCCCCCAGCTTTTGAAACAGCCGAACACCAACGCTTTACCGTCACATATATATATATAATATTTATGATCGATGCTCCCTTCGGGAATCTTAATTTTAAGATGAATAGGAAAACCAGGGATATACTGAACACCTTGTTTCAGATTCTTTACTTTAAAATGCATAACGTTTCGAATACTTCTCGTATTCATCATCAGATCTAAAAGAAAAAACAGAAATCAAAATGAAATAACTAGTAAACAAAGAACTCATACTGAATATAATTGCCTATCAAAGAAAGGAAAATGCCTAAAAAACAAAACACTTAAGCGCACTTACAGTGATCAATACAAATAAAACTTATTAATTTTCACATATATAAAAGCTAACTTAAAAATCCATTAGACTACAAAACGAAATTCATAACTACTAAAACAAACCATTCTATTAAACTTAAGTGAAGTGATCAGAAGTGAAACTTGATACCTAACAGATACTAAACACTATAACAAATATTCATATAATGACTACAAATCTACAAAAAATGTATATAAAATACAAACAGAATAAACGACAATTATAAAGTACTAACCAAAATCTTATTAAAACTCAAATATTAAATAAAATTAAATACCAAAAAATGTATTATATATCCTAAATAAAAGATTATAATAATGTACAATGTCAAGACTTGAAATAAGTAAGAAAGGGCAATGGCATGATAAACTAAACAAAATTATAATAAAATTAAACTACCAGAATGAACTATAAATCAATTTACAGGGCCTACTGTGCACTATACAGTGTACAATTGAACAGCTGAAAGGTTGCTATTTAACAGAGGCCGCAGCTCCTTTATATATAAGGATTCCATTACTCTCAAATCTGACTGGCCATTCATACAAGTGTCCAGAATTTTAAAATCAGATTCCAGCAGAGAATGATTAAACTCATAACAATGGTTTCTAATCTCCGAAAATGCTGGTTTAGACAATGGTAATCCAGTCCTAAAAGATAATCCCCGGTGCTCAAGTATCCTAATCTTAAAGTTCCGAATGGAACTCCCGATATATCCAGCATTGAAGCTGCAACAATTATACATATATACGACATTTGAGCACAAGGGGGTAGGCACTTTATCTTTAAATTTAAAATAAGAGCCTATGGTATTTGTGTTGACAAAAATAAATCTAAAGTCTACTTGAGGATAACACTGCTGCAATAGTCTCCTCAAACGACTCCTTACAGAAAAACTAATAGTGCTATAAAATGGTAATTTAATATATTTAAGATCCCTTTCTACTGTAGTAATCCTACACGATGGGTGAAACTTCTTATTTAAGAAATTCCTTATAAAGGTATAAACCATATGCAAAGGATAACCATTATTTGAAAAAAAAATTCACAAGAAAATTAATTTCTTTATCAAAGTTATTCCAATTTGAACATAAAACAAAGGCCCTATTCAGTAGAGTGTTAACTGCATTTTTCTTAAAAATATCAGGAACAAAAGAATTAAAATTTAAACCTAAACCAGTAAAAGTTGGTTTCCTAAAAACATTAGTGTTGAACCCATAGAGGTTATTCACTTTTACATCAGGAAACGACAATGAATTGTCCACTTCACACTCTGCAGTGAAACGTATATTACTATGTTGTGCATTAAGATACTCTCTAAATTTCTCAATATGACATTGGTCCTTGAATAACAAAAAAGTGTCATATACATATCTCCTGTACAAGACTGGTTTAAAGGCCAAAGGACAATTATCAAGCCAATTTATTTTATGAAAACTCAAAACAGCATTAGCCAGTGCAGGACCTAAAGGAGACCCCATTGCTACTCCATCAATTTGTTTATAATATTTATTATTAAACATAAAGACGGAGTCTTTAACCGCTATTTCTAACAGCCGTCTGAATATTTTACTACAAAATCCAGACACTAAGTTAGTGTCAGCAAATAATTGATTCACACATATATCAATGGTTTCCAACAAAGGAATATTAGTAAAAAGTGATTCAACATCGAAACTGGCCATTTTTGTAAAAGATTTTGTAAAAGAACTTTCCTCTTTAAATTTTGAGTTCCCAACTATAATGGCCAGTTTCGATGTTGAATCTTGAGGTTATCTTGAGATGATTTCGGGGCTTTAGTGTCCCCGCGGCCCGGTCCTCGACCAGGCCTCCACCCCCAGGAAGCAGCCCGTGACGGCTGACTAACACCCAGGTACCTATTTTACTGCTAGGTAACAGGGGCATAGGGTGAAAGAAACTCTGCCCATTGTTTCTCGCCGGCGCCTGGGATCGAACCCAGCACCACAGGATCACAAGTCCAGTGTGCTGTCCGCTCGGCTGACCGGCTCCCTAAAAATCACTTTTTACTAATATTCCATTGTTGGAAACCATGTCCTGTTTGCAAACTTCTACATGGGTACCATCGAGCAAAAAGTCTTAGTCGACATGAACTTGAAACCGGCCATATACTGAAGGTATGTTGACAACATTTTTACACAGGTACCTGATGTCAGACATCTGCAGGAGCAGAAGGAGGCATTTGAGCAGAATTTTGTGTTGCGTTTTGTCATGTTCACAGAAAATGGTACCATCCGTTTTCTATGTGCGGCGGCTGGGACGCCAGAGAGAGAAGGTAAACAATAGAGCGTACAGGACGCCCGCCAAGCTTGGTAGCTACTAGTCATGTAATCATATTAAGTATTAAAGTCAGTAACCAAGCAATGACTTTATATCAACCCCACAACCAAGACTTCCTCAGTAACACACAAACACCACATTGGCGACGAGGATGAACTGTGAACGCAGGTATTTGTTCAGTTTCAAACACAAGGGAGAAGCATGCTGCCTGGAGGAGGAAGAGAAGCTGTGAGCGCCATACCCGATGCTGTATGCTAACCGATGCTGTGTGCTAACCAATGCTGTGTGCTAAACGATGCTGTGTGCTAACCAATGCTGTGTGCTACCCAAGCTGTGTGCTACCCAAGCTGTGCTGAAGAAACTGTGTACTGAGGAATCTGCCGACATTGTGTATGAAACGACGCATTGATGTGTACAAAACCTGATGTTTTGGTTACGAAACGACGCTTCGTGCTACAAAATTCATCACACTGAACTGACTGCTGTACCAACTGCTGCTGTACCAACTGCTGTGCCAACTGCTGTGCTGCTGCTGTGAGTAGGAACAACACATGTACACAAGGGCTAGGTAAGAAGTCAGTTGCTGCTATATTGTGCACTGTTGTGAACTTTTGCATTAAAATGCTTGTGTGCTTTGCAAAATTAAAGTAATTACAGTGAATTCTTGACTAACATATACAGTGCAGTAAGTGTTTAATATTCTGAGGAACATTTAAGTGATAAGTTACATTTATTCAGTAAAAATGGCAAATATACCTCAGTTTCCTGCATTTGATCCTGACTGTGACCAGACAAACCTGTCACAGAGGTGGGTCAAATGGCTTAAAAGTTTGAAAATTTGTTGATAGTTTCTGACATCAAAAGTGCTGAAAGAAAGCGTGCCTTTCTACTTCATTATGCAGGTGATAGAGTTTGTGACATCTTTGACACACTGAAAGACACTGGTGGTGCCAAAGATTATGACACTGCCAAAGCCAAACTAACAGAGCATTTCAAACCAAGGCAAAATACTGCTATGGAAATTATGCATTTCAGGAGAGCAAAACAACTCTCTAATGAAACTGTGGATCAATACCACACACGTCTGCAGGGTTTAGCAGCCCATTGTGAGTTTGCTGATGTTGACAAAGAAATCAAACAGCAAATAATTGAAACATGCACATCTACACGTCTCCGTCGAAGAGCTCTAGAACTTGTTGATGATGAAAGTTCTCTTACCAAGATACTGGATATTGCTCGTCGAATGGAAGATGCTGCACGTGATGCTCGTGTCATGGAGTGCAGTGCCAATAACGGTTCTGCCACTGTTACTAACAGTGATGAGGTACGTAAGGTTCAGGGAGGACACCGTGATCAAAGAAGATATCATGGCAAACCTAACAGTAAATTTAGCCGAGAACCACGTCACAACTGGGGTCAAGGAACAAGGCTCAAGCAGTCACAACGACCCACATCAGAGGGTGTCAACAATAAATGTTACAATTGTGGAGGAGACTACCCACACCAAGATAATGTTTGTCCTGCTCAAGGTAAGAAGTGCTATGAGTGTGGAAAACTAGGTCATTTTGGTGCTATGTGTCGTTTCGCACTAAAGAAACCACAGTCAATGAATAAAAGCACTGTACGAGGATCAGGTCATAGGGGTCGAGGTGGTAAACACAATATTGCACCTCATATCCAGAATGTTAATAATATACAAGACAACATTTCATTACAACCAGTCTCAGATGACAGTGAATGTGATTATACTTATGGAGTACAAGCAATCACAGAATGGAATGATCTTCCAAACAACCCAGAGACATGTGTATACATTGCTGGTATTTGTCTCAAAGTTCTCATTGACACTGGATCAAACATTGATACCATTGCTGAGTGCCACTATGAAAAATTTAAAAAACAGTTCCCAAAGCTTGAAAACTATAATGGCAAAGCCACTGCCTATGCTTCAAAGGTAGCCTTGCCAGTGATTGGAACTTTCACTGCAGAGATCAAGTCAAAGAATGCAATGCTTATTACTACATTCCATGTTGTTAGGAATGCAAAGGAGTCTTTACTCAGTTACAAGACTTCAACCAAATTGGGGCTACTTCAGCTTTCTAATGCTGTAGCAGTGGAATCTGCAAACAATGTTGATGGTATTGTTGCTGAATTTTCTGATCGATTTAAATCCATAGGTTGTTATACTGATAGCAAAGTACATCTGCATATCAACCCAGATGTAATTCCAGTTGCCCAACCACATCGCCGACAACCATTCCATACTCGCAAGAGAGTCAATGCCGAACTGGATAGGCTGATGGAACTAGATATCATTGAACCAGTAACAGGCCCAACACCATGGGTAAGCCCAATTGTCACTCCACCAAAGCCGAAGAATCCAGATGAGATACGCATTTGTGTGGACATGCGTGTTCCCAACAAGGCAATAATGCGTGAACGCCATCCTACACCCACTGTAGATTATATGATCTACCGCTTGAATGGTGCAACTGTATTCAGCAAGTTAGATTTAAACAAGGGCTATCATCAGCTTGAACTTGATGATGAGAGTCGCTTCATCACAACGTTTACGACACATCGAGGTCTGTATAGGTACAAGCGCCTGAGTTTTGGTATTAACAGTGCTGCCGAGGTATTCCAGCACGTCATCAGCCAGGTATTGCAAGATATACCTAATGCTGACAACATGTCTGATGACATCATTGTTTATGGCCGTACCCAAGCTGAACACAACAAAGCTCTTCGTGCAACATTGCAACGCAATTCTTTTACGAGAAAAGAATTTGACGCTAAGCCGAGCAAAGTGTGAGTTCAATCAACATAAAATTGAATTCTTTGGACATGTACTTAGTGACAAAGGTCTGTCTCCAGATCCTAAGAAAGTTGCAGATATCAAGAATGCTGCACCTCCTTCAACGTCCACTGAAGTACATAGTTTTCTGGGAATGGCAAACTACTGTTCTCGCTTCATTCCAGATTTTGCTACCATTACGAAGCCTCTACGTGAGCTCCTGAAGAAAAACGCATCATGGTACTGGAGCGATATCGAGCAAAATGCATTTGATGCTGTGAAAGATGCACTAGTAGAGAATGCGACTGCTGCATACTTTGATCCATCAATGGACACTGAATTAACGGTGGATGCTAGTCCTGTTGGATTAGGTGCTGTTTTAGCCCAACACAAACCTGGTCAACCAGATTCCAGAGTAGTAATTGCCTACGCCAGCCGTTCTCTCACAGATGTTGAGCAACGATACAGTCAGACAGAGAAGGAAGCTCTTGCTCTTGTATGGGGCTGTGAACACTTCAATGTGTATCTGCTTGGTGCACCCTTCACCACGATAGTCACTGACCACAAACCGTTGGAGACCATCTTCAATAATCCAAAGTCCAAACCACCAGCTCGCATTGAGAGATGGGCTCTTCGTCTGCAACCATACAACTTTATGGTGAAATACAAGCCGGGTGCATGCAATCCCGCTGATTACATCAGTCGACATCCTGCAAACAGTTTCACCATCACCAAGCATCAGCAAGTTGCCGAGGAATATGTACACTCTGTAACCTGTGATGCAGTCCCTAAGGCTCTCACTCTTGATGAAATCCGTACTGCAACCCTGGAGGACCCAACTCTGCAAGCAACAGTGGATGCATTGACTAAGAAAAAGTTTCCACGCATCCCACCCTCAGGAGTTGACCAAGATGCATTCAAAGCACTTGAACGCATCCAGACAGAATTAAGTGTTACGCAACAACGCGACACTGTGCTGCGAGGTACTCGTATCGTGATTCCAGCTGTTCTCCAGCAACGTGCTCTGAAGCTTGCACATCAAGGACACCAAGGTCTTGTTAGGACGAAACAGCTGCTACGAGAAAAGGTGTGGTTTCCTGGCATTGATCGTCAAGCAAAGGATATGCATGATGCCTGTGTCCCTTGCCAAGCTGCAGTGGATACTTCAAGACCAACACCTCTACAACCTTCACCACTACCTGCTGCACCATGGACGGAAGTATCGATGGACTTCTGCGGACCACTACCAACTGGAGAGTACTTGATGGTAGTCATTGATGATCACTCACGTTATCCAGAAGTAGAAATCATCACTTCCACATCTGCAAAGGCTGTCATCCCGAAACTCGACAAGATCTTTTCAAACTTTGGCATTCCTGAAGTTGTCAAGACAGACAATGGACCGCCATTCAATGGACAAGACTTCGTCAACTTTTCTGAGCATATTGGATTCAAACACCGCCGTGTGATGCCACTACATCCTCAAGCAAATGGAGAAGTTGAGAGATTCATGCAACCTCTCATGAAAGCGGTACGCTGTGCTCATGCTGAAGGACGATCCTGGAAACAAGCTATGTATGCTTTTCTCAGGAACTACCGTGCAACACCACATGGAACACTGGGCAAGTCGCCTGGCGAACTTTTATTTGGACGTCCTATGAGAATCGCACTACCCGTCATGCCAGCCGAGGTAACGGATAAACGTCTCGCTCAGAAGGATGCACTAGCCAAGGGCAAAATGAAAATTGCTCATGATCAACGTGCAAAGGAACAGTTCATAAAGGTTGGTGACACTGTTCTCGTTAAAAAGAAAAAAGAGGGAAAGTTAGATATGCCGTATGATACAAAACCATATAAAGTGATTAGTGTAAAAGGAACTATGGTAACAGCTAGTAATAGAGATCATAGTATAACACGTAATATGGCTTATTTCAAAGTGATTCCAACTAGTGTAGAAAATGATGAAGTGCAAAGTCGTGCAAAAGAAAAAGAAAAAAATAGTTATAACCCGACAAACAATTCATCAAGGGATGTTATTGCATTTAAGGACTCTCGTCCTAAACGTCATGTTAAACGCCCTACACGATTTGATGATTAATTGTGTTCCTATGTAATGAAAAGTATTTACTTATTATGCTAAACTAAATTTAATATTGTTTGAATAATGCAGATATCTCATTCAATATTTTGTAACTTTGTAGTACAGTTTCTTTCATGTTTGTTTAACATTGCATATGTATTTTTAACATTGAAATCCTTTGTGGAAAAGATTAAGTTGTTTAAATTCTTTGTGTGCTTAATTAATGTTAAATGTATGCAGTATCTCTTGATATGGTAATAACTTACTTTGTGTCAATAACTTTGCTTTGTGCTACAAGCATGGTAGACATCCTGTATTCATTCTTTTTAAAGAAAAGGAGGGATGTCATGTTCACAGAAAATGGTACCATCCGTTTTCTATGTGCGGCAGCTGGGACGCCAGAGAGAGAAGGTAAACAATAGAGCGTACAGGACGCCCGCCAAGCTTGGTAGCTACTAGTCATGTAATCATATTAAGTATTAAAGTCAGTAACCAAGCAATGACTTTATATCAACCCCACAACCAAGACTTCCTCAGTAACACACAAACACCACACGTTTCATTTACGAGATGGAGAAGGATGGGAAGCTGCCCTTTCTAGATGTAACAGTCATGGAATGGAGCGAAGTTTTCCACACTGCAGTCTACACTAAGGAAACAAACATAGGAATGTGCCTGAATACCAACAGTGACTGCCCGGATAGGTACAAGAGGAGTGTTGTTAATGCTTATGTCGACCGTGCCCTCAGCCACAGCTCAGAATGGAAGCAAGTCGACGAAGAACTCTGTTGGGTAAGGCAGGTCCTAGTCAACAACGGCTTCTCCAATGGTTTCGTGGAAGACATCATAAGAAGGAAAGTGAAACGCCATGCAACCTCTGAAGAGACAACTAACACAACACCTATACCCCCTATTAGACTATTTTACAGGAACTTCTTTTCCACAGCCCATAAAACGGAGGAAAGGGTCCTGAAAGATATTGTCAGTAGAAACGTTATCCCTACAGACAAAAATCAGAAGATACAACTGACGATTTACTATAAAACCAGAAAAACGGCCAGCCTACTCATGAGAAACTCTCCAGACACAAAGCAAAACGCTTTAAAAGAGACCAACGTCGTCTATGCCTTCAAATGCCCTCTTGAGGACTGTAAGCCTCAAAAAACCCAGTATATAGGCAAGACAACAACATCTCTTTCCAGGCGTTTAACGATGCATAAGCAACAGGGCTCCATTAAGAAACATATAATCTCTTCCCACAAACAAACCATCACCAGAGAAATCTTAGCAAACAACACAGAAATCATCGATAGATACAGCGATAGCAGGCGGCTTGACGTCTGCGAGGCACTACACATCAAGAAGTCAACACCTGCAATCAACAGCCAATTAATACACAACTATATTCTACCCACTTCAAGACTCCGCTCCAATATAGAAGCATCAAGAAATATGGACCAATAGGCTTTCTACAATTACTTCCATTCAATACCCATTGTTTCGTGTTCTGTCTTGTGTTTGAATTTAATACCCATTCAATACCCATTGTTGAAAGTTTGTTTTCACCTCATCCACCTCACCCAAATGTAGATATAAAATCGAAGATGTGTAAGCTCTATTCAGTTTCAGTTGTGTGTTTGTAAACTAAAGTCTTTGAAAATGTGATAAGTTTTACGAAACGAGCTCAAGTGTCGCGTCAGACTAGAAATAAAAATGAATTTTGGAGAATTGATCTTTGAATTACCATCAACAGTGAAAAGAAACGTAAGAAAGATCGAGAAAATTCGTGTTAGAATTATTAATCTTACTTTTTCGGTCATTTTTAATAATAATAATAATAATATATATATATATATATATATATATATATATATATATATATATATATATATATATATATATATATATATATATATATTTTTTTTTTTTTTTTTTTTTTTTTTTTTTTTAAAAGTTTGTGAGGGTACCACCTCTGGTGCCAATGTGGGGACCATATATATATATAATACCATAATATATATATATATATATATATATATATATATATATATATATATATATATATGGCACAACTCTCCTAAACACGAGAGTTAAGTATACAACTTTAGAACACTTTCCCACCAGGAGACTCGAACCCTAGCCAGCACAGAAGCCTTCCAGCAACTGGCATAACAGGTACGCCTTAACCCTCTGCACCACCACTCAGACCCTTAAAAGAGATGGTAATTTCGGAGTATTTAAATCCCCCAAAGATCAACACCTCCCAAGAGCACCAGAGCAAGTGAGGGGTCATTTAGACGTTAATTTCATCAAGTCCCTGTTAATATGGGAAGACACAGTGTCTCTGCTTAAGGCACAACTCTCCTAAACACGAGAGTTAAGTATACAACTTTAGAACACTTTCCCACCAGGAGACTCGAACCCTAGCCAGCACAGAAGTCTTCCAGCAACTGGCATAACAGGTACGCCTTAACCCTCTGCACCACCACTCAGACCCTTAAAAGAGATGGTAATTTCGGAGTATTTAAATCCCCCAAAGATCAACACCTCCCAAGAGCACCAGAGCAAGTGAGGGGTCATTTAGACGTTAATTTCATCAAGTCCCTGTTAATATGGGAAGACACAGTGTCTCTGCTTAAGGCACAACTCTCCTAAACACGAGAGTTAAGTATACAACTTTAGAACACTTTCCCACCAGGAGACTCGAACCCTAGCCAGCACAGAAGCCTTCCAGCAACTGGCATAACAGGTACGCCTTAACCCTCTGCACCACCACTCAGACCCTTAAAAGAGATGGTAATTTCGGAGTATTTAAATCCCCCAAAGATCAACACCTCCCAAGAGCACCAGAGCAAGTGAGGGGTCATTTAGACGTTAATTTCATCAAGTCCCTGTTAATATGGGAAGACACAGTGTCTCTGCTTAAGGCACAACTCTCCTAAACACGAGAGTTAAGTATACAACTTTAGAACACTTTCCCACCAGGAGACTCGAACCCTAGCCAGCACAGAAGCCTTCCAGCAACTGGCATAACAGGTACGCCTTAACCCTCTGCACCACCACTCAGACCCTTAAAAGAGATGGTAATTTCGGAGTATTTAAATCCCCCAAAGATCAACACCTCCCAAGAGCACCAGAGCAAGTGAGGGGTCATTTAGACGTTAATTTCATCAAGTCCCTGTTAATATGGGAAGACACAGTGTCTCTGCTTAAGGCACAACTCTCCTAAACACGAGAGTTAAGTATACAACTTTAGAACACTTTCCCACCAGGAGACTCGAACCCTAGCCAGCACAGAAGCCTTCCAGCAACTGGCATAACAGGTACGCCTTAACCCTCTGCACCACCACTCAGACCCTTAAAAGAGATGGTAATTTCGGAGTATTTAAATCCCCCAAAGATCAACACCTCCCAAAGATATGGTGTTGAGCTGGTCACTGCTCACCGTGTCATCATCAAGTTTGTGGGTGAGGCGGTGTACCGTGCTTTTCTACGGAAGTACGAGGGACGTACTTTGCAGGAAGGCTCCAAGTCTGTGACCATTTCGGACCGTAGTGGTTTTCTGACGTATGTCAGTGTTCATGGCGCCCCCATGGAGTTTCCTGAGACTCTCCTCCAGCGATTCTTCCAGAGGTACGGCTCTGTCATCAGTGTGCGGATGAACTCATTTTCGTCTGGCACGTATTCGGGTGTGAAGACCAACATTCGGACCCTCGGGATGCGACTGAGGTCGGACATTCCGTCCTCTGTCCGGCTGTTGGGATACTACGTGTAGGTGTTTTATGCCCGACAACCCTGTACTTGCTTCTGGTGTGGCTTGTTGGGGCATCAGGCTGCCATGTGTACTGCTGATCCGGTCGCTCCCGTGAACTTGTTCTGTGAGGAGGATTTCCCGCTGCTCCCTCTGGAGGAGGACTCCGGGGGTGAGGAGGTGAGCGTCCCGTTTGCTGCTGAGGCTCCCCCAGCATCACACGACGTTCCCCCGGTTGTCGCAGACCCTCCTCCGGGTATTGCGGTGCCGTCGGATGTTCCTCCTGACCATATCTCTGGCCTTGCCGATTCCGTGGACCTTCCTGGTAATCCCTGTGGTGCATCGTCGTCTGCTTCCTCGTCTTCGGATGCGGATCCTGGCCCTGCGTCCGCGCCTCGGGTCCCTGCTGTGCTGGGGTGGCTGTGGAGCCACTTGCTGTGTGTGGTCCGGTTCCTCCTGTGGTAGAGGCTGCTGCCGTTCTGCGTCGGGCGTAGGTTCGTCCGGCTAGTGGTGCCAGTGCTTCTTCATCTGCTTCCGGCTCTGACGATATCCGGCCGGAGCCCAAACGTTCCAAGCGTTCGTTTACTGCCTGGGCTGATGTTGGGGACTTCAGTGACTGTGGGTCTTCAGTGTTGATGGCGTGGCTCCGGATGAGTCGTTGTCTCCACGGTTGGTGGTGGCGGAGGTACATGTGCCTGCTGGGGCTGGTGCCTGTGTCTCGGGTGTGCCTCCTGTTCCTTCCCCGCCCGGGGGCTCTCCGCAGTGGG
This sequence comes from Procambarus clarkii, assembly GCF_040958095.1. Lineage (NCBI taxonomy): Eukaryota > Metazoa > Arthropoda > Malacostraca > Decapoda > Cambaridae > Procambarus > Procambarus clarkii. The sequence goes on from NC_091183.1 coordinate 19,645,785, forward strand.
GTGTGGTGGCTTCCGATGCCAGGGGTGGTGAGGATGCTGGTGCTGGGTGTGGCCTGGTGGTGACTTTGAGAAAGGATGCGCGCCGCAATGGTTCCCTGCAGTCGTCTGGTGGTGTGCCCGTGGCCGCTGGTGCCCCTGTGGTGGTGCCCTCTGTCCGGCCCCCTACTGTGGAGGACCTGGAGGCCTGGGTTGCCGAATTCCTGCTTTCTGAGAAGCCGGATGACTTTTCTGATGAGCGGGTTCCAGGTGTTTGGGATAGGGTGGCAGTTACTCGCATCCGGAGGGACACCATATGGGTTCCCTGTCTGCGAGTGTTTGTTGCTGGGGTTCCACTTCACATGGCGCCCCTGGTGGTGGGTCAAGCCTCTTGGGGGAGGTGGCTGATTTGGGAGGCGTTTAATGTGCGGTATCCCCATTCCCGGGCAAGTATGTAAGCTGATTTTACTTTGACATGTATGTTATCCTTCTGCATTGCTCGCATGTGTTTTTATTCTTAGCTTGTTGTGTGCTGTGCGATTTTCTTATTTTGTTTCATGTTGTCCTTTATGTTGTGTTTTGTTCTCGGTCCTTCAGGCCAATGCGTGTTTGTTGTTGTGTATGTAGCTATGTTTATTTTCTGATTTGCATGGTTTGCTTGTTTATTATTGGTGTGTTGCGGGGCGGTTGGTTTGGTGTGGGTGTTTTTATTCATGTCTTGTTTCTGTGCTGTTCGTTTGCACTGGTGTTTTAATTATTACTTTACATGTTGTACTTGTTTATTATTTGTTTGTTTTTTTGTTGTTGTTGTGTATTGTGCTTGTCCTGTTATGTTTTCTGTTATGCATCTTGATTTGTTTGTTTTGTTTTGAGATGTTACTGTGCTTGCTTGTTTGACAATTGTTTTCTATTTTGTCTTGATGTCTGTGTTTTTCACTGCATTTATCATGTTTGTATTTTGTTGTACTGAGCTGTCGGCCCTTCTGGCCGGTGGTCTATTGTTTTGTTTTGTTATGTTTTCTGTGTTTTTTCTCGTTTTTATTGTATTTAAATTGCATGCTTTGGATGAAAAAAAATGTAAGTATCGAGTTCATTAAGTAACGTAAATAAGTAATTTAATAATTTGGTATTACTAATTAAATACTTATAACTATTTCTGAGCGCCGTTGTAGCGTTGGGCGTTAAGAATTAAATAATTGTTGAAGATTTAAAAATCGCCAGTATTAAAGTTACGATAACGCCATCTGTCCTTAGTGCGCCTATGAATTAAAGAATCATTGAACAATTCAGTTAGCGTAGTGTTGTATTAATTGTGCGCTGGTCAACAAGACTTAGATTATTTTTTTTTAAATAAAACAGAGTTGAAACTAAATTATTTACAATGAATTCTGTGTAGTTCTTTCACGAAAATATTAATTGAATAATTTCAGTATATTTTGTTCAGGAATTCGGTAATTATAATTTTGTTTAAGACATATATATTGCATTTAAAGACAAGAAATTTAAATTATTTTTATAATTGCGTTACCAGTCAACTTCGAGTGTCAAATAAATATAGTAAAATAACTACATTATATCAAGTTTATTCTAGTAGTTTCGATCATTTAATAATTAACGTAAAGTTTTTATTTTGTTTATAATTGCATATAAAATGAAAATATAAAAACGGAAACCACGTACAAAACTCAGGCAAATCATAACATAGAACGAAAAGGCAATGTAAAGGATCTGGGTGTACTCATGTCGGAAGACCTTACCTTTAAAGAACACAATAAAGTAGCCACAACTCCAAGAAAAATGACAGGTTGGATAACAAGAACTTTTCACACTAGTGATGCTATACCGATAATGATACTTTTCAAAACGCTTGTGCTCTCTAGAGTGGAGTTCTGCTGCACAATGACAGCCCCTTTCAAAGCTGGAGAAATTGCTGACCTGGAGAGCGTGCAGAAATCCTTTACTGCTAGAATCCACTCAGTAAAACATCTAAACTATTGGGACCGACTAAAGAGCCTAAAACTGTACTCCCTTGAGCGCAGGTGGGAGAGGTACATAATAATTTACACGTGGAAAATATTAGAGGGGGCTGGTCCCAAACCTGCACACAGAAATAACATCACATGAGACCAGAAAACATGGCAGGATGTGCAGAATACCCCCATTGAAAAGCAGAGGTGCAACAGGTACTCTGAGTGAGAACTCTATCAACATCAGAGGCCCGAGACTGTTCAACACGCTTCCACTACACATAAGGGGCATAACTGGCCGACCCCTCACAGTGTTCAAGAGAGAACTGGATAAGCACCTCCAAAGGATACCTGATCAACCAGGCTGTGACTCATACGTCAGGCTGCGAGCAGCCGCGTCCAACAGCCTGGTTGATCAGTCCGGCAACCAGGAGGCCTGGTCAACGACCCGGCCGCGGGGACGCTAAGCCCCGGAAGCACCTCAGGGTAACCTCAAGGTATGTATTTTATTCAACATCCTATACAGTGTTTTGTTTTCACAAGTGATAAATGGTAGTCGATGCCGGTTGCGTATTTCTATCTGTCCGCATATTACCATACGAAGTGGAGATGAGGATAATAAGACATAAAAATTCCATTCAATGGTGGAGTGTAGTCAGCTAGATTCTGCTGCCGACATCTGTCACTGCCTTATAAATGAGCGTGCTGATTTAGGGTTCACTACGGGAGACATTTCCCGTCACGCAGGGTGCAGTCGCACCTCCATAGATCTCCAGTATCAGCTCTTGATACTGGTAATGGCTCAAAAGGGCCGCCACTTACGGGCTATTCATGCCCGTGCCACCTTTTAGGTGGCTTAATCTTTATCAATCTAAGAACATAAGAACATAAGAACAAAGGTAACTGCAGAAGGCCTATTGGCCCATACGAGGCAGCTCCTATTCTATAACCACCCAATCCCACTCATATACTTGTCCAACCCATGCTTGAAACAATCGAGGGACCCCACCTCCACAATGTTACGCGGCAATTGGTTCCACAAATCAACAACCCTGTTACTGAACCAGTATTTACCCAAGTCTTTCCTAAATCTAAACTTATCCAATTTATATCCATTGTTTCGTGTTCTGTCCTGTGTTGATACTTTTAATACCCTATTAATATCCCCCCCGGTTATGTCCATTCATCCACTTGTAAACCTCTATCATGTCACCCCTAACTCTTCGCCTTTCCAGTGAATGCAACTTAAGCTTTGTTAATCTTTCTTCATATGAAAGATTTCTAATTTGGGGAATTAACTTAGTCATCCTACGCTGGACACGTTCAAGTGAATTTATATCCATTCTATAATATGGCGACCAAAACTGAACTGCATAATCTAAATGGGGCCTAACTAGAGCAAGATATAGCTTGAGAACCACACCAGGTGTCTTGTTACTAACGCTGCGATTAATAAATCCAAGTGTCCGATTTGCCTTATTACGAACATTTATGCATTGATCCTTTTGTTTTAAATTCTTACTAATCATAACTCCCAGATCCCTTTCGCAATCCGACTTCGCAATCACAACACCATCTAGCTCGTATCTTGTAACTCTATCATCATTACCTAACCTCAGAACTTTACATTTATCAGCATTAAACTGCATCTGCCAATCCTTTGACCATTTCAAAACCCTATCTAGATCAACTTGAAGTGATAGTGAGTCCTCCTCCGAATTAATTTCCCTACCGATTTTCGTATCATCGGCAAATTTGCAAATGTTGCTACTCAAACCTGAATCTAAATCATTTATATATATTATAAACAACAGAGGTCCCAGGACAGAGCCTTGAGGCACTCCACTTACAACATTTTCCCACTCTGACTTGATTCCATTTATACTAACTCTCTGTTTCCTTTGGTATAGCCATGCCCTAATCCAGCTTAATATAGCACCCCCAATACCATGAGACTCTATTTTTTTAATCAGTCTTTCATGTGGCACTGTATCAAAAGCTTTGCTAAAGTCAAGGTATACAACATCGCAATCCTTACCGCTATCAACTGCCTCAACAATGCTAGAATAAAAAGATAACAAATTTGTTAAACATGAACGGCCATTTAAAAAAACCATGTTGCGACTCAATTATTAATTTATGTTTTTCAAGATGAAGACGAATTTTATTTGCTATTATAGATTCGAGTAACTTTCCCACAATAGACGTTAGGCTAATTGGTCGATAGTTAGACGCAAGTGATCTATCTCCTTTCTTAAAAACTGGTATCACATTAGCAACTTTCCAAAACTCTGGCACTCTGCCTGACTCTATTGATTTATTAAATATGGTTGACAGTGGGTCACAAAGCTCCTCTTTGCATTCTTTAAGCACCCTAGCAAACACTTCATCCGGCCCTGGGGATTTGTTTGGTTTGAGTTTTACTATTTGTTTAAGAACATCCTCCCTGGTAACTGCTAAACTCGTCAACCTGTCCTCGTCCCCACCCACATAGACTTGTTCGGCTGAAGGCATATTGTTAAGTTCCTCTTTAGTAAATACAGATACAAAATATTTATTAAAAATACTACTCATCTCTTCATCACTATCTGTTATTTGACCTGTCTCAGTTTTTAATGGACCTATCCTTTCCCTAGTCTTAGTACGATATAACTGAAAAAACCCTTTAGGATTTGTCTTTGCTTGCCCTGCTATGCGAACTTCATAGTTTCTTTTTGCTTTCCTTATCTCTTTTTTAACATTTCTAACCAGTTGTACGAATTCCTGTTCTAAAGTGACCTCCCCATTTTTAATCCTTTTGTACCAAGCTCTCTTTTTACCTATAAGGTTCTTCAAATTCTTTGTTATCCACTTTGGGTCATTAGTATACGATCTATTCAATTTGTATGGTATACTACGTTCCTGTGCTTTGTTTAGAATATTCTTAAATAAGTTATATATTGAATCCACATCGAAATCCCCATTTAAGTCACCTATCGCTGGGTTCATGTCTCGCTCCAAGACCGGCCCACACCCCATACCCAAGCCTTTCCAATCAATTTGACCCAACAAATTTCTTAGGCTATTAAAATCAGCTTTTCGAAAATCTGGCACTTTAACAGAATTTTCTCCTACTGGTCTATTCCATTCTATGCTAAATCTGATTTCTTTGTGATCACTGCTCCCTAGCTCACTCCCTATTTCGATGTCATTAATTTGCGCTTCCCTGTTAGTTAACACTAAATCTAAAATATTATTTTCCCGTGTTGGTTCCTTAATGTGTTGCGTAAGAAAGCAATCGTCAATTAATTCTAGAAAATCTTCTGCTTCACTATTCCCTGTTTTGTTCAACCAGTTTATTCCGCTAAAATTAAAGTCACCCATGACATAAATACTGTTAGATCTAGATGCTCTAGATATTTCATCCCATAGATGCTTTGCTTCCATTCTGTCTAAATTTGGTGGCCTATATATTACTCCTATTATAATATTATTAGCTTTTTCGTTTAATTCAATCCAAATAGTTTCTGTGTGTGGCTCTGTTTTGATTCCCTCTTTGAGACTACATTTCAAATTGTCCCTAACATATATGGCTACTCCACCTCCTCGTCTAATATATCTATCTGTGTGAAATAGTTTAAATCCATATATTTGATATTCAGCTAATAGTTCTCTATTTTCTACATTCATCCACGTTTCGGTAAGTGCAATAATATCTATTTTTTCTGTGCAGACAAGAGCATTTAATTCGTTAATTTTATTTCTTAGACTTCTACTGTTAGTGTAATATACCCTAAGTGAATTGTTATTTTGCGGACCTTCTCTTTCCCTGATCGTTTTGCCAATTCCTTTCTCCCACAAACACATACTTTTATTACCTCCTTCCTCCAAATCAATTCCCATACCTCTATCTACTAACAGTTTAAACCCAAACAAACACCTCTAACCACTTCTTCTAGCGAGTTCGCAACAGCAACAACCCCAGCTCTCGATAGATGCACCCCATCACGAGCATACATTTCATTTCTTCCATAGAAGTGTTCCCAGTTGTCTATGAAAGATCTAGGGTTCACTGGGGCTGGAGAAATCGATTAGAAATGGTGGCGATAAATGGTACTTCTGGTTTGGACACACGGAGCATTTTTCCAAAGACTGAGATTAGGAAAGGTTTTGTGTTTTTACTAAGAACATAAGAACAAAGGTAACTGCAGAAGGCCTATTGGCCCATACGAGGCAGCTCCTATCTATAACCACCCAATCCCACTCATATACTTGTCCAACCCGCGCTTGAAACAATCGAGGGACCCCACCTCCACCACGTTACGCGGCAATTGGTTCCACAAATCAACAACCCTGTTACTGAACCAGTTTTTACCCAAGTCTTTCCTAAATCTAAACTTATCCAATTTATACCCATTGTTTCGTGTTCTGTCTTGTGTTGATATTTTTAATACCCTATTAATATCCCCCCTGTTATGTCCATTCATCCACTTAAGAACATAAGAACATAAGAACAAAGGTAACTGCAGAAGGCCTATTGGCCCATACGAGGCAGCTCCTATTCTATAACCACCCAATCCCACTCATATACTTGTCCAACCCGCGCTTGAAACAATCGAGGGACCCCACCTCCACCACGTTACGCGGCAATTGGTTCCACAAATCTACAACCCTGTTACTGAACCAGTATTTACCCAAGTCTTTCCTAAATCTAAACTTCTCCAATTTATACCCATTGTTTCGTGTTCTGTCCTGTGTTGATACTTTTAATACCCTATTAATATCCCCCTTGTTATGTCCATTCACCCACTTGTAAACCTCTATCATGTCGCCCCTAACTCTTCGCCTTACCAGTGAATGCAACTTAAGCTTTGTTAATCTTTCTTCATATGAAAGATTTCTAATTTGGGGAATTAACTTAGTCATCCTACGCTGGACACGTTCAAGTGAATTTATATCCATTCTATAATATGGCGACCAAAACTGAACTGCATAATCTAAATGGGGCCTAACTAGAGCAAGATATAGCTTGAGAACCACACCAGGTGTCTTGTTACTAACGCTGCGATTAATAAATCCAAGTGTCCGATTTGCCTTATTACGAACATTTATGCATTGATCCTTATGTTTTAAATTCTTACTAATCATAACTCCCAGATCCCTTTCGCAATCCGACTTCGCAATCACAACACCATCTAGCTCGTATCTTGTAACTCTATCATCATTACCTAACCTCAGAACTTTACATTTATCAGCATTAAACTGCATCTGCCAATCCTTTGACCATTTCAAAACCCTATCTAGATCAACTTGAAGTGATAGTGAGTCCTCCTCCGAATTAATTTCCCTACCGATTTTCGTATCATCGGCAAATTTGCAAATGTTGCTACTCAAACCTGAATCTAAATCATTTATATATATTATAAACAACAGAGGTCCCAGGACAGAGCCTTGAGGCACTCCACTTACAACATTTTCCCACTCTGACTTGATTCCATTTATACTAACTCTCTGTTTCCTTTGGTATAGCCATGCCCTAATCCAGCTTAATATAGCACCCCCAATACCATGAGATCTTTTTAATCAGTCTTTCATGTGGCACTGTATCAAAAGCTTTGCTAAAGTCAAGGTATACAACATCGCAATCCTTACCACTATCAACTGCCTCAACAATGCTAGAATAAAAGGATAACAAATTTTTTAAACATGAACGGCCATTTATAAAACCATGTTGCGACTCAATTATTAATTTATGTTTTTCAAGATGAAGACGAATTTTATTTGCTATTATGGATTCGAGTAACTTTCCCACAATAGACGTTAGGCTAATTGGTCGATAGTTAGACGCAAGTGATCTATCTCCTTTCTTAAAAACTGGTATCACATTAGCAACTTTCCAAAACTCTGGCACTCTGCCTGACTCTATTGATTTATTAAATATGGTTGACAGTGGGTCACAAAGCTCCTCTTTGCATTCTTTAAGCACCCTAGCAAACACTTCATCCGGCCCTGGGGATTTGTTTGGTTTGAGTTTTACTATTTGTTTAAGAACATCCTCCCTGGTAACTGCTAAACTCGTCAACCTGTCCTCGTCCCCACCCACATAGACTTGTTCGGCTGAAGGCATATTGTTAAGTTCCTCTTTAGTAAATACAGATACAAAATATTTATTAAAAATACTACTCATCTCTTCATCACTATCTGTTATTTGACCTGTCTCAGTTTTTAATGGACCTATCCTTTCCCTAGTCTTAGTACGATATAACTGAAAAAACCCTTTAGGATTTGTCTTTGCTTGCCCTGCTATGCGAACTTCATAGTTTCTTTTTGCTTTCCTTATCTCTTTTTTAACATTTCTAACCAGTTGTACGAATTCCTGTTCTAAAGTGACCTCCCCATTTTTAATCCTTTTGTACCAAGCTCTCTTTTTACCTATAAGGTTCTTCAAATTCTTTGTTATCCACTTTGGGTCATTAGTATACGATCTATTCAATTTGTATGGTATACTACGTTCCTGTGCTTTGTTTAGAATATTCTTAAATAAGTTATATATTGAATCCACATCGAAATCCCCATTTAAGTCACCTATCGCTGGGTTCATGTCTCGCTCCAAGACCGGCCCACACCCCATACCCAAGACTTTCCAATCAATTTGACCCAAAAAATTTCTTAGGCTATTAAAATCAGCTTTTCGAAAATCTGGCACTTGAACAGAATTTTCTCCTACTGGTCTATTCCATTCTATGCTAAATCTGATTTCTTTGTGATCACTGCTCCCTAGCTCACTCCCTATTTCGATGTCATTAATTTGCGTTTCCCTGTTAGTTAACACTAAATCTAAAATATTATTTTCCCGTGTTGGTTCCTTAATGTGTTGCGTAAGAAAGCAATCGTCAATTAATTCTAGAAAATCTTCTGCTTCACTATTCCCTGTTTTGTTCAACCAGTTTATTCCGCTAAAATTAAAGTCACCCATGACATAAATACTGTTAGATCTAGATGCTCTAGATATTTCATCCCATAGGTGCTTTGCTTCCATTCTGTCTAAATTTGGTGGCCTATATATTACTCCTATTATAATTTTATTTGCTTTTTCGTTTAATTCTATCCAAATAGTTTCTGTGTGTGGCTCTGTTTTGATTCCCTCTTTGAGACTACATTTCAAATTGTCCCTAACATATATGGCTACTCCACCTCCTCGTCTAATATATCTATCTGAGTGAAATAGTTTAAATCCATATATTTGATATTCAGCTAATAGTTCTCTATTTTCTACATTCATCCACGTTTCGGTAAGTGCAATAATATCTATTTTTTCTGTGCAGACAAGAGCATTTAATTCGTTAATTTTATTTCTTAGACTTCTACTGTTAGTGTAATATACCCTAAGTGAATTGTTATTTTGCGGACCTTCTCTTTCCCTGATCGTTTTGCCAATTCCTTTCTCCCACAAACACATACTTTTATTACCTCCTTCCTCCAAATCAATTCCCATACTTGTAAACCTCTATCATGTCACCCCTAACTCTTCGCCTTTCCAGTGAATGCAACTTAAGCCTTGTTAATCTTTCTTCATATGAAAGATTTCTAATTTGGGGAATTAACTTAGTCATCCTACGTTGGACACGCTCAAGTGAATTTATATCCATTCTATAATACGGCTACCAAAACTGAACTGCATAATCTAAATGGGGCCTAACCAGAGCAAGATATAGCTTAAGAACCACACCAGGTGTCTTGTTACTAACGCTTCGATTAATAAATCCCAGTGTCCTATTCGCCTTATTACGAACATTCATGCATTGATCCTTTTGTATTAAATTCTTACTAATCATAACTCCCAGATCCCTTTTCGCAATCCGACTTCTCAATCTCAACACCATCTAGCTCGTATCTTGTAACTCTATCATCATTACCTAGCCTCAGAACTTTACATTTATCAGCATTAAACTGCATTTGCCAATCCTTTGACCATTTCAAAACCCTATCTACATAAACTTGAAGTGATAGTGAGTCCTCCTCTGAATTAATTTCCCTACCGATTTTCGTATCATCGGTAAATTTGCAAATGTTGCTACTCAAACCTGAATCTAAATGATTTATATATATATATTATAAACAACAGAGGTCCCAGGACAGAGCCCTGAGGTACTACACTAACAACATTATCCCACTCTGACTTAACCCCATTTATACTAACTCTGTTTCCTTTGGAATAGCCATGCCCTAATGCAAGTTAATATAGCACCCGCAATACCATGAGCTTCTATTTCTTTAATTAGTCTTTCATGTGGCACTGTATCAAAAGCTTTGCTAAAGTCAAGGTACACAACATCACAATCCTTACCACTATCAACTGCCTCAACTATGCTGGAATAAAAAGTTAGCAAATTTGTTAAACATGAACGGCCATTTGTAAAACCATGTTGCGACTCATTTATTAATTTATGTTTTTCAAGATGGAGACAAGTTGTATTTGCAAATATTGATTCAAGTAACTTTCCCACAATAGACGTTAGGCTTCCTAATCTCTTTTTTTAACATTTCTAACCAGTTGTATGAATTCCTGTTCTAAACTGACTTCCCCATTCTTAATCCTTTTGTACCAAGCTCTCTTTTTACCTATAAGGTTCTTTAAATTATTTGTTATCCACTTTGGGTCATTAGTATTCGATCTATTCAATTTGTATGGTATACTACGTTCCTGTACTTTGTTTGGAATATTCTTATATAAGTTATATATTAAATTCACATCGAAATCCCCTTTTATGTCACCTGTCGCTGGGTTCATGTCTCGCTCTAAGACCGGCCCACACCCCATACCCAAGACTTTCCAATCTATTTGACCCAAAAAAATTTCTTAGGCTATTAAAATCAGCTTTTCGAAAATCTGGCACTTTAACAGAATTTTCTCCTACAGGTCTATTCCATTCTATGCTAAATCTGATTACTTTGTGATCACTGTTCCCTAGCTCACTCCCTATTTCGATGTCATTAATTTGTGTTTCCCTGATAGTTAACACTAAATCTAAAATATTATTTTCCCGCGTTGGTTCCTTAATGTGTTGAGTAAGAAAGCAATCGTCAATTAATTCTAGAAAATCTTCTGCTTCACTATTCCCTATTTTGTTCACCCAGTTTATTCCACTAAAATTAAAGTCACCCATGACATAAATACTGTTGGATCTAGATGCTCTAAATATTTCATCCCATAGATGCTTTGCTTCCATTCTGTCTAAATTTGGTGGCCTATATATAACTCCTATTATAATATTATTTGCTTTTTCGTTTAATTCTATCCAAATAGTTTCTGTGTGTGGCTAAGTTTTGATCCCCTCTTTGAGACTACATTTCAAATTGTCCCTAACATATATGGCTACTCCCCCTCCTCGTCTAATATATCTATCTGTGTGAAATACTTTAAATCCATTTATTTGATATTCAGCTAATAGTTCTCTATATTCTACATTCATCCACGTTTCGGTAAGTGCAATAATATCAATTTTTTCTGTGCAGACAAGAGCAATTAATTCGTTAACTTTAATTCTTAGACTTCTACTGTTAGTGTAATATACTCTAAGTGAATTGATATTTTGAGGCCCTTTTCTTTCCCTGATCATTTTGCCAATTCTTTTCTCCCACGAACACATACTTTTATTACCTCCTTCCTCCAAATCAATTCCCATACCACTATCTACTAACAGTTTAAACCCAAACAAACACCTCTAACCACTGGTTCCAACGAATTCGCAACAGCAAAAACCCCAGCCCTCGATAGATGCACCCCATCACGAGCATACATTTCATTTCTTCCATAGAAGGTTTCCCAGTTGTCTATGAAAGATATTGCATTTGAAATGCAATCTTTCCAGCCGGCAATTGACACCAAGTGCCCTCGACATCCATTCATTTCCCACTCCCTTTCTTGGAAGAATGCCACATATGATCGGGATTCCTCCCTTGCTCCTAACTAATTCAATGGCTGTCCTGAATCTCTGTATTAGTTCCTCACTCCTAACTCGCTCAACATCATTACCCCCTGCACTAATACAAATAATGGGTTTGTTCCCATTTCCAGTCATAATATCATTCATGTTTCCAACAATATCACCAATTCCAGCTCCCGGATAGCAAACCCTTAATCTGTTCCCCCTATCTCTGGCACAAAACGTTCTGTCTAAACTAGAGGTTATTTATGGAACCAAATGGCGTGTTAAAATTTCACGCTGATCCGATGACGGGTGAAACCAAGCTCCCCAGTTTGGAGTATGGAGCCGGTCGGCCGAGCGGACAGCACGCTGGACTTGTGATCCTGTGGTCCTGGGTTCGATCCCAGGTGCAGGCGAGAAACATTGGGCAGAGTTTCTTTCACCCTATGCCCCTGTTACCTAGCAGTAAAATAGGTACCTGGGTGTTAGTCAGCTGTCACGAGCTGCTTCCTGGGGGTGGAGGCCTGGTCGAGGACCGAGCCGCGGGGACACTAAAAAGCCCCGAAATCATCTCAAGATAACCCCCTCCCTGCCTACAACCCTCAACCTCAAACCCTCCCTGCCCAGACTCTCCTCCCTGCCTACTACCTTCAACCTCAAACCCTCCCTACCTACAACCCCGTTCCCCATCCTCACTTCCAGGCCAACCCATGTCCACCCCAATCCCTGGCAAACTCATACCAACCCCAGCCAAATACCACTCAAACCCTTGTCAACGCATTATTGGAATTGTGGAAAACTGCATTTCCCTCTCAACCCCCCAGCACGATCACAGGGGTCAAGGATGACCCAGGACAGGTCAGTGGGTTGGTTGGTAGACCTACGTTTGAGATGAAGGTGGAAGGTGTGAGATTGACAGTTTTTGTTGACACCTGAAGTCAAGCAACTCTCATTAACAAGTCAGCCTTCAGCACACTTAAAGAGACACGCCTTAAGCGTTGGGGGAAGCATTTATCAGCAGTTAATGGTCAACATATTAATATCTTGGGCCAGGCTACACTGAATTTTGAAGTGGGTAAGGGAGAATCTTACCCACTCAATTGCACGATTGTCGAGAATCTTGCATTTCCTGGCCAGATTTTATTGGCAATGGATTTCCTGGGACAGGTTAACTTTTCTGTCTGCTCACGAGGGAGCAAAGAATTGCAGATTGAAGTTGGGACAGGTAATTTTTCCCATTAAAATGGTACATCATCAGTCAGTGGTTGCTTCTATTAGTAAGAAACAGAAGTGCAACATTCACTATCCTAAGTTGTTGTTTAAGTCTTTCAGAAACAGAGAAGAAGTCATGTAGGTTACATGCCTTGATGAAACAATGTTGCCCACCCCATCAGTAAAATTTATTCAAGTATCACATCACATTGCACCAGGTACCACCCTTCAGATTGCAGGGAGATGTGACAGGTTGTTAATCCCGCATCATTTAAGCACAGTGCTTAATAAAGGTGCCCTTATTCCGGTTGTCAATCTCGCACAAAACCTATCGTTTCGAGGCAGGTGATAGGCTGTCTTAGTCTACGATTGTGGAAAATACGGGAATTTTTCAGCATCAGAGCCAGGAGGAGATGCCAGCCACCACAACACAATGTAGTTAATGTTACAGATAGTATTAAACAGGGGAAATACAAGACTGAGACAGGTAAAAGTAGTAGTACTCAGGAAGTAAATAAGTTGATCTCAGCTCTGGACTTGCAACATGTGCAACAGTCAGATAGGAAACTTTTGAGAGGGATTTTACGTAAATTCCCTAGACTGTTTGCAATAGAAGATTATCAAATCGGGCTTCTGGATAGGATTGAACATGTTATTCCTACGTGTGATCATCCTCCTATTTACACTCGTCAATTGAGGCTTCGGGAACATGCAAAGGAAGTAATTAGGGATGAGACAGAATGTGTCTCATCCCTAATTACTGTGACAGAATGTGTCACATTCTGTCTCATCCCTAATTACTTCCTTTGCATGTTCCCGAAGCCTCATGTGCAACATGTGCAACAGTCAGATAGGAAACTTTTGAGAGGGATTTTACGTAAATTCCCTAGACTGTTTGCAATAGAAGATTATCAAATCGGGCTTCTGGATAGGATTGAACATGTTATTCCTACGTGTGATCATCCTCCTATTTACACTCGTCAATTGAGGCTTCGGGAACATGCAAAGGAAGTAATTAGGGATGAGACAGAATGTGATAAAGCCTAGTACATCACCATGGTTGTCGTGAGTGGTGTTGGTACGGAAACCGGATGGTAGTTATAGGTTTTGTGTTGACTGCCGGAAGATCAATGAAATTACTAAAGGTGATGTGTACCCTTTGTCACAGATACAGGAAATAATAGATCAGTTTGGGGGCAGCAAAGTACTTTTCCACTCTGGATGCCAATTGCCAGAGGGCAATTAATTATATTCTCAGTCCAGTCTTGGGAAGGCGCTCATTAGCGTACCTGGATGATGGGGGTTATCTACTCCAGGACGTTTGATGAGCACTTATGAGATTTGACTGAGACGTTGACATTATTAGATAAGGCGGGTTTCAAACTCAATGTGAGGAAATGCACTTTGACATCTCAGAAATTCAAGTTTCTGGGATTCCAGGTGAGCACAGACAGTATACCCCGACTCCTGTTGCGCCATTGCTGACATGCCAACACTTAAGACAGCAAGTGTTGTACGGTATGTATGTTTTTGTACGCTATGGTCGTACAAAAAAGTACGACCTCTTGAGTTGAAAGTCGGAAGTCTTGTGTTGAGAGTTAATGAAGCGGCTCCTTCAATCAAAGTAAGAAACTTGCACCTAGATGGCTAGATTCCTGACCTGATCTAATGATCAGGTAAGGAAATAGGATCTAATGATCCAAGTGCCGAGTCAGATGATGAGGATGACCTGTCAGATCTCATATCAGTGATCTAATAATATCAGTAGTTAAGTTCAATCTTGTCACTCATGGTAACAAGGCAAGCTGTACAGTAAATTATTAGTTAACTCCCCTAGTCAGGGTTAGTAAAATTCATAATATTTATATGGAAGTTGTAGTGAAGGACCTGGTGACTCTAGTGGGAGCCCTGAGGACAGAGTTGGACTCTCTGCGGGAGGAGGTGCGTCAGCTTAAAAAACAACGAGAAGTAACGAAGGAGGAGACCAGCAGTAAAGGGACCTCGTCTTGGAGAGTTGCGAAAGACAGGGGCCTTAAGAAGACTTTGATAAAGCCGCCTTCAAACGCCATAGCAACTTCAAATTCATTTGACGTTTTGGAGGACGAGTGCTGTGGAGAGACTGTGGATCGCGCAAAAGAGAAAGCAACGAAGAGAAAGGAAGCGCAGGCCCCTCAGAAAGTAAAAAAAGTACCTAAGCAAACATTAGTTGTGGGAGATTCCCAGATAAGGTATTTGGATAGAACGTTTTGTGCTAGAGATAGGGGGAACAGGTTAAGGGTTTGCTATCCCGGAGCTGGCATTGGTGATATTATAAACAACATGAATGATATTATGGCTGGTAATGGGAACAATCCCATTATTTGCATTAGCGTGGGAGGAAATGATGTTGGTCGAGTCAGGAGTGAGGAACTGATTCAGAGGTATAAAACAGCCATAGAGTTAGTTAGGAGCAAGGGAGGAATCCCGATCATATGTGGCATTCTTCCAAGAAAGGGAGTGGGAAATGAATGGATATCGAGGGCACTTGGTGTCAATTGCCGGCTGGAAAGATATTGCAAATCAAATGCAATATCTTTCATAGACAACTGGGAACACTTCTATGGAAGAAATGAAATGTATGCTCGTGATGGGGTGCATCTATCGAGAGCTGGGGTTGTTGCTGTTGCGAACTCGCTAGAAGAAGTGGTTAGAGGTGTTTGTTTGGGTTTAAACTGTTAGTAGATAGAGGTATGGGAATTGATTTGGAGGAAGGAGGTAATAAAAGTATGTGTTTGTGGGAGAAAGGAATTGGCAAAACGATCAGGGAAAGAGAAGGTCCGCAAAATAACAATTCACTTAGGGTATATTACACTAACAGTAGAAGTCTAAGAAATAAAATTAACGAATTAAATGCTCTTGTCTGCACAGAAAAAATAGATATTATTGCACTTACCGAAACGTGGATGAATGTAGAAAATAGAGAACTATTAGCTGAATATCAAATATATGGATTTAAACTATTTCACACAGATAGATATATTAGACGAGGAGGTGGAGTAGCCATATATGTTAGGGACAATTTGAAATGTAGTCTCAAAGAGGGAATCAAAACAGAGCCACACACAGAAACTATTTGGATTGAATTAAACGAAAAAGCTAATAATATTATAATAGGAGTAATATATAGGCCACCAAATTTAGACAGAATGGAAGCAAAGCATCTATGGGATGAAATATCTAGAGCATCTAGATCTAACAGTATTTATGTCATGGGTGACTTTAATTTTAGCGGAATAAACTGGTTGAACAAAACAGGGAATAGTGAAGCAGAAGATTTTCTAGAATTAATTGACGATTGCTTTCTTACGCAACACATTAAGGAACCAACACGGGAAAATAATATTTTAGATTTAGTGTTAACTAACAGGGAAACGCAAATTAATGACATCGAAATAGGGAGTGAGCTAGGGAGCAGTGATCACAAAGAAATCAGATTTAGCATAGAATGGAATAGACCAGTAGGAGAAAATTCTGTTAAAGTGCCAGATTTTCGAAAAGCTGATTTTAATAGCCTAAGAAATTTTTTGGGTCAAATTGATTGGAAAGGCTTGGGTAAGGGGTGTGGGCCGGTCTTGGAGCGAGACATGAACCCAGCGATAGGTGACTTAAATGGGGATTTCGATGTGGATTCAATATATAACTTATTTAAGAATATTCTAAACAAAGCACAGGAACGTAGTATACCATACAAATTGAATAGATCGTATACTAATGACCCAAAGTGGATAACAAAGAATTTGAAGAACCTTATAGGTAAAAAGAGAGCTTGGTACAAAAGGATTAAAAATGGGGAGGTCACTTTAGAACAGGAATTCGTACAACTGGTTAGAAATGTTAAAAAAGAGATAAGGAAAGCAAAAAGAAACTATGAAGTTCGCATAGCAGGGCAAGCAAAGACAAATCCTAAAGGGTTTTTTCAGTTATATCGTACTAAGACTAGGGAAAGGATAGGTCCATTAAAAACTGAGACAGGTCAAATAACAGATAGTGATGAAGAGATGAGTAGTATTTTTAATAAATATTTTGTATCTGTATTTACTAAAGAGGAACTTAACAATATGCCTTCAGCCGAACAAGTCTATGTGGGTGGGGACGAGGACAGGTTGACGAGTTTAGCAGTTACCAGGGAGGATGTTCTTAAACAAATAGTAAAACTCAAACCAAACAAATCCCCAGGGCCGGATGAAGTGTTTGCTAGGGTGCTTAAAGAATGCAAAGAGGAGCTTTGTGACCCACTGTCAACCATATTTAATAAATCAATAGAGTCAGGCAGAGTGCCAGAGTTTTGGAAAGTTGTTAATGTGATACCAGTTTTTAAGAAAGGAGATAGATCACTTGCGTCTAACTATCGACCAATTAGCCTAACGTCTATTGTGGGAAAGTTACTCGAATCTATAATAGCAAATAAAATTCGTCTTCATCTTGAAAAACATAAATTAATAATTGAGTCGCAACATGGTTTTATAAATGGCCGTTCATGTTTAACAAATTTGTTATCTTTTTATTCTAGCATTGTTGAGGCAGTTGATAGTGGTAAGGATTGCGATGTTGTATACCTTGACTTTAGCAAAGCTTTTGATACAGTGCCACATGAAAGACTGATTAAAAAAATAGAGTCTCATGGTATTGGGGGTGCTATATTAAGCTGGATTAGGGCATGGCTATACCAAAGGAAACAGAGAGTTAGTATAAATGGAATCAAGTCAGAGTGGGAAAATGTTGTAAGTGGAGTGCCTCAAGGCTCTGTCCTGGGACCTCTGTTGTTTATAATATATATAAATGATTTAGATTCAGGTTTGAGTAGCAACATTTGCAAATTTGCCGATGATACGAAAATCGGTAGGGAAATTAATTCGGAGGAGGACTCACTATCACTTCAAGTTGATCTAGATAGGGTTTTGAAATGGTCAAAGGATTGGCAGATGCAGTTTAATGCTGATAAATGTAAAGTTCTGAGGTTAGGTAATGATAGAGTTACAAGATACGAGCTAGATGGTGTTGTGATTGCGAAGTCGGATTGCGAAAGGGATCTGGGAGTTATGATTAGTAAGAATTTAAAACAAAAGGATCAATGCATAAATGTTCGTAATAAGGCAAATCGGACACTTGGATTTATTAATCGCAGCGTTAGTAACAAGACACCTGGTGTGGTTCTCAAGCTATATCTTGCTCTAGTTAGGCCCCATTTAGATTATGCAGTTCAGTTTTGGTCGCCATATTATAGAATGGATATAAATTCACTTGAACGTGTCCAGCGTAGGATGACTAAGTTAATTCCCCAAATTAGAAATCTTTCATATGAAGAAAGATTAACAAAGCTTAAGTTGCATTCACTGGAAAGGCGAAGAGTTAGGGGTGACATGATAGAGGTTTACAAGTGGATGAATGGACATAACCGGGGGGATATTAATAGGGTATTAAAAGTATCAACACAGGACAGAACACGAAACAATGGATATAAATTGGATAAGTTTAGATTTAGGAAAGACTTGGGTAAATACTGGTTCAGTAACAGGGTTGTTGATTTGTGGAACGAATTGCCGCGTAACATTGTGGAGGTGGGGTCCCTCGATTGTTTCAAGCACGGGTTGGACAAGTATATGAGTGGGATTGGGTGGTTATAGAATAGGAGCTGCCTCGTATGGGCCAATAGGCCTTCTGCAGTTACCTTTGTTCTTATGTTATGTTCTTATCCTGTAGAGGCAATGGTGTGTATGTACTGATGTACATGACTCAGGTAGCATACTTGCCTTGCTCTGGGGTTTTCCAACTTCCTATACCTATAGAGTAAGAATCCATGCTTTCACCATTTGTTGTTATCTGTCTTTCACCGGTCTGATGGTACACCAGTTCCATCCTCCCAGTCACACGTGAACAAAAGGATCGAGCTCAGCAGATCTAGGGATGACCCACCTGGCTGATAAGATCGGGGTCTGAGGCACATTACATTCTGTAAGTCCTCCCCTCTTGTACCCAGTAACTCGCCAATTGGTTATCCGGAAGGGATGACTGGTGTACAGTCACCTGACCGACACCTCACGTCACTAACGAGGTTGTCCCGGTCCAGCCATACTGTCTTTGAGGAGCAGATTCCAGTCAACGTCACATCACGGTGGGCAAGCTGTCTCAAGGTCACCAACCAAGCCCACCAGCCGCGTAGTCAAGACTGCGGGAAAATCGGAAGTGGAAGACGAGTGGTCTACAAATAAGAACGCTAATTGCAATGATTTGTCAGCTCTCCCAAAACCTGTGGTTGCGTCGTCTGTGGAAACCAAGATGCAACGCGGTGGTCTCGGGTATGAACAGCACTACAGAGTGCTGCTGAATCGCCAGAGGAGATACAACCCTGTACCTCCTCTGCTCAAGCTCAGCTACACGAGAGGTTGCACAGATGGTGTACCGGGATAACAAGTAAACGCCGGTAGATGACGTTGCCTCATGAGCTGAGGCAGGGCCCACCTGTCCTGTCACCATGCCATCCTCTTCAACGCCACTCGAAACTCACTTCCAACGCGGGACATCGTGACACGTCGATGGTTAACTGTGGTTAACACGTCTACTGTGGCAGCCATGGTTAACAAAACGGTCGTAATAAGGCAAATAGGATACTGAGATTTATTAATCGAAGCGTTAGTAACAAGATACCTGGTGTGGTTCTTCAGCTATATCTTGATCTGGTTAGGCCCCATTTAGATTATGCAGTTCAGTTTTGGTCGCCGTACTATGGAATGGATATAAATTCACTTGAACGTGTCCAGCGTAGGATGACTAAGTTAATACTCCAAATTAGAAATTTTTCCAATGAAGAAAGAATAACAAAGCTTAAATTGCATTCACTGGAAAGGCGAAGAGTTAGGGGTGACATGATAGAGGTTTACAAGTGGATGAACGGACATAACAAACGGTATATTAATAGGATATTAAAAGTATCAACACAAGACAGAACACGAAACAATGGGCATAAACTAGATAAGTTTAGATTTAGGAAAGACTTGGGTTCGCCAACAGGGTTGTTGATTTGTGGAACCAATTCCTGCTTAACGTGGTGGAGGTGGGGTCCTTCGATTTTTTTCAAACGTGGGTTTGACATGTATAAGAGTGGGATTGGGTGGGCCAATAGACCTTCTGCAGTTACCTTTGTTCTTATGTTCAGAACCAAAGTAGCAGTTGTAAAATCAACTGCGAAGTTGTACAAACAAACCACTTGGTACTTCTCTATCAATGATGTCCATCCTGATGTTTCAAGTCTGGAGAAAAATATATTCAGAGACATTGCATAAACCATACACATTTGGTTATAAGTGGTGCTAAGAGGTAATAAACCAAATAATTAATGATATGTTAATTAAATAATGTCATAGCTGTATAACAGATGTAATGCATTACTTAATTACAGTAAGTAATGCAACACTATTGCACTACTTACTGGAATGTGAAGCAGCGAAGACGTTTCGGTACGACCAGGACGGACCTATCACAAAATTTTTGTGCAGAATGAACCGAAACGTCGTCGTTCCTACAACTTCCTTTTCAAGCGTGGGTTAGACATGTATCACACATCAGAAGTTGTACACATCAGTACAACTTCTGATGTGTGATTTAGTCATCAATCTGCATTTACTTTGTTTTCCACTCATCAATATACATTTTTTTGTGTAGGGAAGTGATTACAATTCATACATTTTCCAATTTTCCCCATAGTGAGAATTGACTGATAATGCCTTGAACTCGTAATTTATTTATCAAATAATTTATGTATTATTTGCTGTAACAAATATTTTTAATAATTCTGCTTTAATCTTGCTTAAAATTCTTTTATTACTGCTAATTTCTTAAAGAATAATGCACATATGAATTAATAATGCAGCTCTTTATTAATTAAATGGTAAAGCTCATTGGTTATTTATAAAAAAATTACAGCCTAATAAAAAACTAATACAGCATAATATAACTCATTTGAAAACTGCTCTACCAATTTGAATAGTTCGCACTCACTCCTGTCAATGTCACCAGCGACTACATCAATGGGGCTGTTGTTATCAGTGTTGATGATGTGCATCCTGATGTTATCCCTCTTTCTCACGATGTCATTATACTTTTCGTCGTTGAAGTCATTGCTGCTACTAATGTCTCCGCTGATGGTCTTCCTCCAGGCAGTAATATCAGCCTGAAGGCCCAGTAGGCGACTATAAGAGCCACAGTCCAGAGGACACCGCGTGAAGGGGTCTGAGGGGGACACCAGCAACAGGTAGACCAGTGTGGACTCATCCACCACCATCTTGGACGAATGTAGAAGCACCGGCGTCTCCATCACAGCCTGTGTCACGCTATCCACGAACTCCTTGGGGCACTCCGCACATTCCTCACAGGGCTTTGGAAAATTTGTGAAACAGAATCCATACTGTGCCACTTTCTTGTTGAGGGAAGACAAAAACTGGGAGTGGCTTATTCGAAGAGCTTTAGGAACACCTTGAAAAACATGCTCTTGAGTTGATAGCATTTGGAACATTTTATCCAAATTAGAGAAGAGCCGTAAGTAATTGCCATCATTCTTAAGTTTTAAAATTGAGCTTATTGCAACCAAAGCAGACGTTATCGTAACCAGAGAAGCTGCAGCAGCCTGAGCAAGGCCAGGACCGTCATAAGCTACCTTGGTGGGTGACATTACCACCAGAAATTTAAACAAACGATAGATGGAAACAAACTCCGATACAGTATAAGAAATATTCCTAGATCTTGTAAAATACTTGTCCCGTGTTGCTACTGCCTTTTGCATCAGTAGCTGCATGATATGGTTGAGAAAGGATGCTTCTGGTCCAACCTTTAAGTTCGTCACCTGGTCTACGGCTGCATAAGCAACAGCATCGAGGTGACCGTATTTATTAAGGTGTACATCACCTTGGTGAGAAAGTAAAAGAGACTTATATGTGATCTAACAGTCATGACGTCATGCTGATCCATAAATGATACTGTGACCACCAACCCTGCAGCCGCTTGACTGCCGGAGGTGGCATCCTGAAGATACGACTCTGGCCAAATACCGATAATCCGAAGCATTTCGAGACGTAAATATGGATTGGGACAAAATCCGTGATCAGAAAATATCCTAAGAATCCATGGTTTCATATTAAGATTTATTACAATCCATTTTGATTTCTGGGATCCATCGTTTGATAAGCTTTACTATAGCCCAGAGGACATTCTCCCATTGTCCCGTCATCTTGATTGACTTTGTCCCTATACACGAAGCCATAATTAATGGCGAAAAGAGGCCAATGCGAGCCTTGTACATACGTGTCCATGTTATATTATCACAAGTAAAGTCATTGACCCTTTTCAGCCTTTGTAAAATATGAATAATACAGATTCTGGATGGGTCGATCTTTGACGCGGCAGTGAGAAATAACTCAAGTTTACCAACGTATTTATCGTAAACGTTCATTATCACTGGATGATAATTTCTTAAAAACAGATGCTCAGTCAAATGAATAATTGGTCAGAGTTGTTGTTTTAGCTTTAGCTACTCAGAACGAAATGTCCATGTAGCACGAGCTAAGTGAACCCGGAATACTAATTGGCTAGAGCTCCGATCACCTTTTTATTGTGAGGTGAGGGGAGGAGAAGATTAACTAGGAACGTACAAATTAAGAAAGCTGCAAAAGGTCTATTTGCCTACGAGGCTGACTTTTTTACGTCCACCTAAACTCAATGGTATATATATGTCAAACTTACAGCTAAGATATATCATCTATTCAACGTCTATTATATCACCAGATAATTAGGGCATTGTGCCTCTGTTCCACAAATCAACAGTCATGTTTCGAAATAAATACTTAAAACATAAGAATCAAGGAAACTGCAGAAGTTCTATTGGCCAACACGTGGAATTCCCTATTTCCATCCCCTATCAATCCCACTCATAAGAACAAAGGTAACTGCAGAAGGCCTACTGGCAGCTCCTATCTATAACCACCCAATCTCACTCATATACATGTCCAACCCACGCTTGAGACAATCGAGGGACCCCACCTCCACCACCTTACACGGTAATTGGTTCCACAAATCAAAAACCCTGTTACTGAACCAGTATTTACCCAAGTCTTTCCTAAATCTAAACTTATCCAATTTATACCCATTGTTTCGTGTTCTGTCTTGTGTTGATACTTTTAATACCCTATTAATATCCCCTTTGTTGTGTCCATTCATCCACTTATAAACCTCTATCATGTCACCACTAACTCTTCGCCTTTCCAGTGAATGCAAATTTAAGATTTGTTAATCTTTCTTAATATGAAAGGTTTCTAACTTGGGGAATTAACTTAGTCATCCTACGCTGGACACGTTCAAGTGAATTTATATCCATTGTATAGTAAGGCGACCAAAACTGAACTGCATAATCTAAATGGGGCCTAACCAGAGCAAGATATAGCTGAAGAACCACACCAGGTGTCTTGTTACTAACACTTCGATTTATAAATCCCAGTGTCCTATTTGACTTATTACGAACATTCATGCATTGATCCTTTTGTTTTAAATTCTTACTAATCATAACTCCCAGATCCCTTTCGCATTTCGACTTTGCAATCTCAACACCATCTTAAATGCTCGTGTATGCACAAAAAAAAATAGATATTATTGCACTTACCGAAACGTGGATGAATGTAGGAAATAGAGAACTATTAGCTGAATATCAAATAAATGGATTTTAACTATTTCACATAGATCGATATATTAGACGAGGAGTTGGAGTAGCCATATATGTTAGGGACAATTTGAAATGTAGTCTCAAAGAGGGAATCAAAACTGAGCCACACACAGAAACTATTTGGATAGAATTAAACGAAAAAGCAAATAATATTATAATAGGAGTTATATATAGGCCACCAAATTTAGACAGAATGGAAGCAAAGCATCTATGGGATGAAATATTTAGGGCATCTAGATTAAACAGTATTTACGTCATGGGTGACTTTAATTTTAGTGGAATAAACTGGTTGAAGAAAACAGGGAATAGTGAAGCTGAAGATGCAGGGGGTAATGATGTTGGGCGAGTTAGGAGTGAGGAACTAATACAGAGATTTAGGACAGCCATTGAATTAGTTAGGAGCAAGGGAGGAATCCCGATCATATGTGGCATTCTTCCAAGAAAGGGAGTGGGAAATGAATGGATGTCGAGGGCAGTTGGTGTCAATTGCCGACTGGAAAGATATTGCAAATCAAATGCAATATCTTTCATAGACAACTGGGAACGCTTCTATGAAAGAAATGAAATGTATGCTCGTGATGGGGTGCATCTATCGAGGGCTGGGGTTGTTGCTGTTGCGAACTCGTTGGAACCAGTGGTTAGAGGTGTTTGTTTGGGTTTAAACTGTTAGTAGATAGTGGTATGGGAATTGATTTGGAGGAAGGAGGTAATAAAAGTATGTGTTCGTGGGAGAAAAGAATTGGCAAAATGATCAGGGAAAGAAAAGGGCCTCAAAATAACAATTCACTTAGGATATATTACATTAACAGTAGAAGTCTAAGAAATTTGCCCGAAACGCATTGCGTAATAGTGGCTTTAGGCTTTGTATGTACTAGCTCTATCTATATATCAATCCATTAATGTAACATCACTTGTATGTATGTACCTTACCTGAATAAACATATTTATTTATTATTTATTTTAAATAAAATTAATGAATTAAATGCTCTTGTCTGCACAGAAAAAATAGATATTATTGCACTTACCGAAACGTGGATGAATGTAGAAAATAGAGAACTATTAGCTGAATATCAGATAAATGAATTTAAACTATTTCACACAGATAGATATATTAGACGAGGAGGGGGAGTACCCATATATGTTAGGGACAATTTGAAATGTAGTCTCAAAGAGGGAATCAAAACTGAGCCACACACAGAAACTATTTGGATAAATTAAACGAAAAAGCAAATAATATTATAATAGGAGCTATATATAGGCCACCAAATTTAGACAGAATGGAAGCAAAGCATCTATGGGATGAAATATCTAGAGCATCTAGATCTAACAGTATTTATGTCATGGGTAACTTTAATTTTAGTGGAATAAACTGGGTGAACAAAACAGGGAATAGTGAAGCAGAAGATTTTCTAGAATTAATTGACGATTGCTTTCTTACGCAACACATTAAGGAACCAACGAGGGAAAATAATATTTTAGATTTAGTGTTAACTAACAGGGAAACACAAATTAAAGACATCGAAATAGGGAGTGAGCTAGGGAACAGTGATCACAAAGTTATCAGATTTAGCATAGAATTGAATAGACCTGTAGTAGAAAATTCTGTTAAAATGCCAGATTTTCGAAAAGCTGATTTTAATAGCCTAAGAATTTTTTTGGGTCAAATAGATTGGAAAGTCTTGGGTATAGGGTGTGGGCCGGTCTTAGAGCGAGACATGAACCCAGCGACAGGTGACGTAAAAGGGGATGTCGATGTGGATTTATTATATAACTTATTTAAGAATATTTATAAACAAAGCACAGGAACGTAGTATACCATACAAATTGAATAGATCGAATACTAATGACCCAAAGTGGATAACAAATTATTTAAAGAACCTTATAGGTAAAAAGAGAAATTGGTACAAAAGGATTAAGAATGGGAAAGTCAGGTTAGAACAGGAATTCATACAACTGGTTGGAAATGTTAAAAAAGAGATTAGGAAAGCAAAAAGAAACTATGAAGTTCGCATAGCAGAGCAAGCAAAGTCAAATCCTAAAGGTTTTTTTCAGTTATATCGAACTAAGACTAGGGAAAGGAAAGGTCCATTAAAATCAGAGACAGGTCAAATATCGGATAATGACAAGATGAGTAGTATTTTTAACAAATATTTTATATCTGTATTTACTAAAGAAGAACTTAACAATATGCCTTCAGCCGAACAAGTCTATGTGGGTGGGGACGAGGACAGGTTGACTAGTTTAGCAGTTACCAGGGAGGATGTAATTAAACAATTAGAAAAACTAAAACCAAACAAATCCCCAGGGCCGGATGAAATGTTTGCCAGGGTGCTTAAAGAATACAAAGAGGAGCTTTCCGAGCCTCTGTCTACCATATTTAATAAATCAATAGAGTCAGGCAGAGTGCCAGAGTCATGGAAGGTAGCTAATGTGGTACCAATTTTTAAGAAAGGAGATAGATCACTTGCGTCAAACTATCGGCCAATTAGCCTAACGTCTATTGTAAAAAAGTTACTTGAATCAATAATAGCAAACACAATTCGTCTCCATCTTGAAAAACATAAATTAATAAATGACTCGCAACATGGTTTTACAAATGGCTGTTCATGTTTAACAAATTTGCTAACTTTTTATTCGAGCATAGTTGAGGCAGTTGATAGTGGTAAGGATTGTGATGTTGTGTACCTTGACTTTAGCAAAGCTTTTGATACAGTGCCACATGAAATACTAATTAAAAAAATAGAAGCTCATGGTATAGGGGGTGCTATATTAACTTGGATTAGGGCATGGCTATTCCAAAGGAAACAGAGAGTTAGTATAAATGGGGTTAAGTCAGAGTGGGATAATGTTGTTAGTGGAGTACCTGAGGGCTCTGTCCTGGGACCTCTGTTGTTTATAATATATATAGATGATTTAGATTCAGGTTAGAGTAGCAACATCTGCAAATTTGCCGATGATACGAAAATCGGTAGGGAAATTAATTCGGAGGAGGACTCACTATCACTTCAAGTTGATCTAGATAGGGTTTTGAAATGGTCAAATGATTGGCAAATGCAGTGTAATGCTGATAAATGTAAAGTTCTGAGGCTAGGTAATGATGATAGAGTTACAAGATACGAGCTAGATGGTGTTGAGATTGCGAAGTCGGATTGCGAAAGGGATCTGGGAGTTATGATAAGTAAGAATTTAAAACAAAAGGATCAATGCATGAATGTTCGTAATAAGTCAAATAGGACACTGGGATTTATTAATCGAAGCGTTAGAAACAAGACACCTGGTGTGGTTCTTAAGCTATATCTTGCTCTGGTTAGGCCCCATTTAGATTATGCAGTTCAGCTTTTGTCGCCGTATTATAGAATGGATATAAATTCACTTGAACGTGTCCAACGTAGGATGACTAAGTTAATTCCCCAAATTAGAAATCTTTTATATGAAGAAAGATTAACAAAGCTTAAGTTGCATTCACTGGAAAGGCGAAGAGTTAGGGGTGACATGATAGAGGTTTACAAGTGGATGAATGGACATAACAGGGGGGATATTAATAGGGGTATTAAAAATATCAACACAAGACAGAACACGAAACAATGGGTATAAATTGGATAAGTTTAGATTTAGGAGACTTGGGTAAATACTGGTTCAGTAACAGGGTTGTTGATTTGTGGAACCAATTGCCGCGTAACATGGTGGAGGTGGTGTCGCTCGATTGTTTCAACCGCGGGTTGGACAAGTATATGAGTGGGATTGGGTGGTTATAGAATAGGAGCTGCCTCGTATGGGCCAATAGGCCTTCTGCAGTTACCTTTGTTCTTATGTTCTTAAGATTTTCTAGAATTAATTGACGATTGTTTTCTTACGCAACACATTAAGGAACCATCACGGGAAAATAATATTTTAGATTTAGTGTTAACTAACAGGGAAACACAAATAAATGACATCGAAATAGGGAGTGAGCTAGGGAACAGTGATCACAAAGAAATCAGATTTAGCATAGAATGGAATAGACCAGTAGGAGAAAATTCTGTTAAAGTGCCAGATTTTCGAAAAGCTGATTTTAATAGCCTAAGAAATTTTTTGGGTCAAATTGATTGGAAAGGCTTGGGTATGGGGTGTGGGCCGGTCTTGGAGCGAGATATGAACCCAGCGATAGGTGACTTAAATGGGGATTTCGATGTGGATTCAATATATAACTTATTTAAGAATATTCTAAACAAAGCACAGGAACGTAGTATACCATACAAATTGAATAGATCGTATACTAATGACCCAAAGTGGATAACAAAGAATTTGAAGAACCTTATAGGTAAAAAGAGAGCTTGGTACAAAAGGATTAAAAATGGGGAGGTCACTTCTCAAGCTATATCTTGCTCTAGTTAGGCCCCATTTAGATTATGCAGTTCAGTTTTGGTCGCCATATTATAGAATGGATATAAATTCACTTGAACGTGTCCAGCGTAGGATGACTAAGTTAATTCCCCAAATTAGAAATCTTTCATATGAAGAAAGATTAACAAAGCTTAAGTTGCATTCACTGGAAAGGCGAAGAGTTAGGGGTGACATGATAGAGGTTTACAAGTGGATGAATGGACATAACCGGGGGGATATTAATAGGGTATTAAAAGTATCAACACAGGACAGAACACGAAACAATGGATATAAATTGGATAAGTTTAGATTTAGGAAAGACTTGGGTAAATACTGGTTCAGTAACAGGGTTGTTGATTTGTGGAACCAATTGCCGCGTAACATTGTGGAGGTGGGGTCCCTCGATTGTTTCAAGCACGGGTTGGACAAGTATATGAGTGGGATTGGGTGGTTATAGAATAGGAGCTGCCTCGTATGGGCCAATAGGCCTTCTGCAGTTACCTTTGTTCTTATGTTCTTATGTTCTTATGTACTTTAGAACAGGAATTCGTACAACTGGTTAGAAATGTTAAAAAAGAGATAAGGAAAGCAAAAAGAAACTATGAAGTTCGCATAGCAGGGCAAGCAAAGACAAATCCTAAAGGGTTTTTTCAGTTATATCGTACTAAGACTAGGGAAAGGATAGGTCCATTAAAAACTGAGACAGGTCAAATAACAGATAGTGATGAAGAGATGAGTAGTATTTTTAATAAATATTTTGTATCTGTATTTACTAAAGAGGAACTTAACAATATGCCTTCAGCCGAACAAGTCTATGTGGGTGGGGACGAGGACAGGTTGACGAGTTTAGCAGTTACCAGGGAGGATGTTCTTAAACAAATAGTAAAACTCAAACCAAACAAATCCCCAGGGCCGGATGAAGTGTTTGCTAGGGTGCTTAAAGAATGCAAAGAGGAGCTTTGTGACCCACTGTCAACCATATTTAATAAATCAATAGAGTCAGGCAGAGTGCCAGAGTTTTGGAAAGTTGCTAATGTGATACCAGTTTTTAAGAAAGGAGATAGATCACTTGCGTCTAACTATCGACCAATTAGCCTAACGTCTATTGTGGGAAAGTTACTCGAATCTATAATAGCAAATAAAATTCGTCTTCATCTTGAAAAACATAAATTAATAATTGAGTCGCAACATGGTTTTATAAATGGCCGTTCATGTTTAACAAATTTGTTATCTTTTTATTCTAGCATTGTTGAGGCAGTTGATAGTGGTAAGGATTGCGATGTTGTATACCTTGACTTTAGCAAAGCTTTTGATACAGTGCCACATGAAAGACTGATTAAAAAAATAGAGTCTCATGGTATTGGGGGTGCTATATTAAGCTGGATTAGGGCATGGCTATACCAAAGGAAACAGAGAGTTAGTATAAATGGAATCAAGTCAGAGTGGGAAAATGTTGTAAGTGGAGTGCCTCAAGGCTCTGTCCTGGGACCTCTGTTGTTTATAATATATATAAATGATTTAGATTCAGGTTTGAGTAGCAACATTTGCAAATTTGCCGATGATACGAAAATCGGTAGGGAAATTAATTCGGAGGAGGACTCACTATCACTTCAAGTTGATCTAGATAGGGTTTTGAAATGGTCAAAGGATTGGCAGATGCAGTTTAATGCTGATAAATGTAAAGTTCTGAGGTTAGGTAATGATAGAGTTACAAGATACGAGCTAGATGGTGTTGTGATTGCGAAGTCGGATTGCGAAAGGGATCTGGGAGTTATGATTAGTAAGAATTTAAAACAAAAGGATCAATGCATAAATGTTCGTAATAAGGCAAATCGGACACTTGGATTTATTAATCGCAGCGTTAGTAACAAGACACCTGGTGTGGTTCTCAAGCTATATCTTGCTCTAGTTAGGCCCCATTTAGATTATGCAGTTCAGTTTTGGTCGCCATATTATAGAATGGATATAAATTCACTTGAACGTGTCCAGCGTAGGATGACTAAGTTAATTCCCCAAATTAGAAATCTTTCATATGAAGAAAGATTAACAAAGCAAATTTTGCAAATTTGCCGATGATACGAAAATCGGTAGGGAAATTAATTCGGAGGAGGACTCACTATCACTTCAAGTTGATCTAGATAGGGTTTTGAAATGGTCAAAGGATTGGCAGATGCAGTTTAATGCTGATAAATGTAAAGTTCTGAGGTTAGGTAATGATGATAGAGTTACAAGATACGAGCTAGATGGTGTTGTGATTGCGAAGTCGGATTGCGAAAGGGATCTGGGAGTTATGATTAGTAAGAATTTAAAACAAAAGGATCAATGCATAAATGTTCGTAATAAGGCAAATCGGACACTTGGATTTATTAATCGCAGCGTTAGTAACAAGACACCTGGTGTGGTTCTCAAGCTATATCTTGCTCTAGTTAGGCCCCATTTAGATTATGCAGTTCAGTTTTGGTCGCCATATTATAGAATGGATATAAATTCACTTGAACGTGTCCAGCGTAGGATGACTAAGTTAATTCCCCAAATTAGAAATCTTTCATATGAAGAAAGATTAACAAAGCTTAAGTTGCATTCACTGGAAAGGCGAAGAGTTAGGGGCGACATGATAGAGGTTTACAAGTGGGTGAATGGACATAACAAGGGGGATATTAATAGGGTATTAAAAGTATCAACACAGGACAGAACACGAAACAATGGGTATAAATTGGATAAGTTTAGATTTAGGAAAGACTTGGGTAAATACTGGTTCAGTAACAGGGTTGTAGATTTGTGGAACCAATTGCCGCGTAACGTGGTGGAGGTGGGGTCCCTCGATTGTTTCAAGCGCGGGTTGGACAAGTATATGAGTGGGATTGGGTGGTTATAGAATAGGAGCTGCCTCGTATGGGCCAATAGGCCTTCTGCAGTTACCTTTGTTCTTATGTTCTTCTTAAGCTTAAGTTGCATTCACTGGAAAGGCAAAGAGTTAGGGGTGACATGATAGAGGTTTACAAGTGGATGAATGGACATAACCGGGGGGATATTAATAGGGTATTAAAAGTATCAACACAGGACAGAACACGAAACAATGGATATAAATTGGATAAGTTTAGATTTAGGAAAGACTTGGGTAAATACTGGTTCAGTAACAGGGTTGTTGATTTGTGGAACCAATTGCCGCGTAACATTGTGGAGGTGGGGTCCCTCGATTGTTTCAAGCACGGGTTGGACAAGTATATGAGTGGGATTGGGTGGTTATAGAATAGGAGCTGCCTCGTATGGGCCAATAGGCCTTCTGCAGTTACCTTTGTTCTTATGTTCTTATGTTCTTATGTACTTTAGAACAGGAATTCGTACAACTGGTTAGAAATGTTAAAAAAGAGATAAGGAAAGCAAAAAGAAACTATGAAGTTCGCATAGCAGGGCAAGCAAAGACAAATCCTAAAGGGTTTTTTCAGTTATATCGTACTAAGACTAGGGAAAGGATAGGTCCATTAAAAACTGAGACAGGTCAAATAACAGATAGTGATGAAGAGATGAGTAGTATTTTTAATAAATATTTTGTATCTGTATTTACTAAAGAGGAACTTAACAATATGCCTTCAGCCGAACAAGTCTATGTGGGTGGGGACGAGGACAGGTTGACGAGTTTAGCAGTTACCAGGGAGGATGTTCTTAAACAAATAGTAAAACTCAAACCAAACAAATCCCCAGGGCCGGATGAAGTGTTTGCTAGGGTGCTTAAAGAATGCAAAGAGGAGCTTTGTGACCCACTGTCAACCATATTTAATAAATCAATAGAGTCAGGCAGAGTGCCAGAGTTTTGGAAAGTTGCTAATGTGATACCAGTTTTTAAGAAAGGAGATAGATCACTTGCGTCTAACTATCGACCAATTAGCCTAACGTCTATTGTGGGAAAGTTACTCGAATCTATAATAGCAAATAAAATTCGTCTTCATCTTGAAAAACATAAATTAATAATTGAGTCGCAACATGGTTTTATAAATGGCCGTTCATGTTTAACAAATTTGTTATCTTTTTATTCTAGCATTGTTGAGGCAGTTGATAGTGGTAAGGATTGCGATGTTGTATACCTTGACTTTAGCAAAGCTTTTGATACAGTGCCACATGAAAGACTGATTAAAAAAATAGAGTCTCATGGTATTGGGGGTGCTATATTAAGCTGGATTAGGGCATGGCTATACCAAAGGAAACAGAGAGTTAGTATAAATGGAATCAAGTCAGAGTGGGAAAATGTTGTAAGTGGAGTGCCTCAAGGCTCTGTCCTGGGACCTCTGTTGTTTACAATATATATAAATGATTTAGATTCAGGTTTGAGTAGCAACATTTGCAAATTTGCCGATGATACGAAAATCGGTAGGGAAATTAATTCGGAGGAGGACTCACTATCACTTCAAGTTGATCTAGATAGGGTTTTGAAATGGTCAAAGGATTGGCAGATGCAGTTTAATGCTGATAAATGTAAAGTTCTGAGGTTAGGTAATGATAGAGTTACAAGATACGAGCTAGATGGTGTTGTGATTGCGAAGTCGGATTGCGAAAGGGATCTGGGAGTTATGATTAGTAAGAATTTAAAACAAAAGGATCAATGCATAAATGTTCGTAATAAGGCAAATCGGACACTTGGATTTATTAATCGCAGCGTTAGTAACAAGACACCTGGTGTGGTTCTCAAGCTATATCTTGCTCAAGCTATATCTTGCATCCTACGCTGAACGTGTCCAGCGTAGGATGACTAAGTTAATTCCCCAAATTAGAAATCTTTCATATGAAGAAAGATTAACAAAGCTTAAGTTGCATTCACTGGAAAGGCGAAGAGTTAGGGGTGACATGATAGAGGTTTACAAGTGGATGAATGGACATAACCGGGGGGATATTAATAGGGTATTAAAAGTATCAACACAGGACAGAACACGAAACAATGGATATAAATTGGATAAGTTTAGATTTAGGAAAGACTTGGGTAAATACTGGTTCAGTAACAGGGTTGTTGATTTGTGGAACGAATTGCCGCGTAACATTGTGGAGGTGGGGTCCCTCGATTGTTTCAAGCACGGGTTGGACAAGTATATGAGTGGGATTGGGTGGTTATAGAATAGGAGCTGCCTCGTATGGGCCAATAGGCCTTCTGCAGTTACCTTTGTTCTTATGTTCTTATGTTATGTTCTTATCCTGTAGAGGCAATGGTGTGTATGTACTGATGTACATGACTCAGGTAGCATACTTGCCTTGCTCTGGGGTTTTCCAACTTCCTATACCTATAGAGTAAGAATCCATGCTTTCACCATTTGTTGTTATCTGTCTTTCACCGGTCTGATGGTACACCAGTTCCATCCTCCCAGTCACACGTGAACAAAAGGATCGAGCTCAGCAGATCTAGGGATGACCCACCTGGCTGATAAGATCGGGGTCTGAGGCACATTACATTCTGTAAGTCCTCCCCTCTTGTACCCAGTAACTCGCCAATTGGTTATCCGGAAGGGATGACTGGTGTACAGTCACCTGACCGACACCTCACGTCACTAACGAGGTTGTCCCGGTCCAGCCATACTGTCTTTGAGGAGCAGATTCCAGTCAACGTCACATCACGGTGGGCAAGCTGTCTCAAGGTCACCAACCAAGCCCACCAGCCGCGTAGTCAAGACTGCGGGAAAATCGGAAGTGGAAGACGAGTGGTCTACAAATAAGAACGCTAATTGCAATGATTTGTCAGCTCTCCCAAAACCTGTGGTTGCGTCGTCTGTGGAAACCAAGATGCAACGCGGTGGTCTCGGGTATGAACAGCACTACAGAGTGCTGCTGAATCGCCAGAGGAGATACAACCCTGTACCTCCTCTGCTCAAGCTCAGCTACACGAGAGGTTGCACAGATGGTGTACCGGGATAACAAGTAAACGCCGGTAGATGACGTTGCCTCATGAGCTGAGGCAGGGCCCACCTGTCCTGTCACCATGCCATCCTCTTCAACGCCACTCGAAACTCACTTCCAACGCGGGACATCGTGACACGTCGATGGTTAACTGTGGTTAACACGTCTACTGTGGCAGCCATGGTTAACAAAACGGTCGTAATAAGGCAAATAGGATACTGAGATTTATTAATCGAAGCGTTAGTAACAAGATACCTGGTGTGATTCTTCAGCTATATCTTGATCTGGTTAGGCCCCATTTAGATTATGCAGTTCAGTTTTGGTCGCCGTACTATGGAATGGATATAAATTCACTTGAACGTGTCCAGCGTAGGATGACTAAGTTAATACTCCAAATTAGAAATTTTTCCAATGAAGAAAGAATAACAAAGCTTAAATTGCATTCACTGGAAAGGCGAAGAGTTAGGGGTGACATGATAGAGGTTTACAAGTGGATGAACGGACATAACAAACGGTATATTAATAGGATATTAAAAGTATCAACACAAGACAGAACACGAAACAATGGGCATAAACTAGATAAGTTTAGATTTAGGAAAGACTTGGGTTCGCCAACAGGGTTGTTGATTTGTGGAACCAATTCCTGCTTAACGTGGTGGAGGTGGGGTCCTTCGATTTTTTTCAAACGTGGGTTTGACATGTATAAGAGTGGGATTGGGTGGGCCAATAGACCTTCTGCAGTTACCTTTGTTCTTATGTTCAGAACCAAAGTAGCAGTTGTAAAATCAACTGCGAAGTTGTACAAACAAACCACTTGGTACTTCTCTATCAATGATGTCCATCCTGATGTTTCAAGTCTGGAGAAAAATATATTCAGAGACATTGCATAAACCATACACATTTGGTTATAAGTGGTGCTAAGAGGTAATAAACCAAATAATTAATGATATGTTAATTAAATAATGTCATAGCTGTATAACAGATGTAATGCATTACTTAATTACAGTAAGTAATGCAACACTATTGCACTACTTACTGGAATGTGAAGCAGCGAAGACGTTTCGGTACGACCAGGACGGACCTATCACAAAATTTTTGTGCAGAATGAACCGAAACGTCGTCGTTCCTACAACTTCCTTTTCAAGCGTGGGTTAGACATGTATCACACATCAGAAGTTGTACACATCAGTACAACTTCTGATGTGTGATTTAGTCATCAATCTGCATTTACTTTGTTTTCCACTCATCAATATACATTTTTTTGTGTAGGGAAGTGATTACAATTCATACATTTTCCAATTTTCCCCATAGTGAGAATTGACTGATAATGCCTTGAACTCGTAATTTATTTATCAAATAATTTATGTATTATTTGCTGTAACAAATATTTTTAATAATTCTGCTTTAATCTTGCTTAAAATTCTTTTATTACTGCTAATTTCTTAAAGAATAATGCACATATGAATTAATAATGCAGCTCTTTATTAATTAAATGGTAAAGCTCATTGGTTATTTATAAAATAATTACAGCCTAATAAAAAACTAATACAGCATAATATAACTCATTTGAAAACTGCTCTACCAATTTGAATAGTTCGCACTCACTCCTGTCAATGTCACCAGCGACTACATCAATGGGGCTGTTGTTATCAGTGTTGATGATGTGCATCCTGATGTTATCCCTCTTTCTCACGATGTCATTATACTTTTCGTCGTTGAAGTCACTGCTGCTACTAATGTCTCCGCTGATGGTCTTCCTCCAGGCAGTAATATCAGCCTGAAGGCCCAGTAGGCGACTATAAGAGCCACAGTCCAGAGGACACCGCGTGAAGGGGTCTGAGGGGGACACCAGCAACAGGTAGACCAGTGTGGACTCATCCACCACCATCTTGGACGAATGTAGAAGCACCGGCGTCTCCATCACAACCTGTGTCACGCTATCCACGAACTCCTTGGGGCACTCCGCACATTCCTCACAGGGCTTTGGAAAATTTGTGAAACAGAATCCATACTGTGCCACTTTCTTGTTGAGGGAAGACAAAAACTGGGAGTGGCTTATTCGAAGAGCTTTAGGAACACCTTGAAAAACATGCTCTTGAGTTGATAGCATTTGGAACATTTTATCCAAATTAGAGAAGAGCCGTAAGTAATTGCCATCATTCTTAAGTTTTAAAATTGAGCTTATTGCAACCAAAGCAGACGTTATCGTAACCAGAGAAGCTGCAGCAGCCTGAGCAAGGCCAGGACCGTCATAAGCTACCTTGGTGGGTGACATTACCACCAGAAATTTAAACAAACGATAGATGGAAACAAACTCCGATACAGTATAAGAAATATTCCTAGATCTTGTAAAATACTTGTCCCGTGTTGCTACTGCCTTTTGCATCAGTAGCTGCATGATATGGTTGAGAAAGGATGCTTCTGGTCCAACCTTTAAGTTCGTCACCTGGTCTACGGCTGCATAAGCAACAGCATCGAGGTGACCGTATTTATTAAGGTGTACATCACCTTGGTGAGAAAGTAAAAGAGACTTATATGTGATCTAACAGTCATGACGTCATGCTGATCCATAAATGATACTGTGACCACCAACCCTGCAGCCGCTTGACTGCCGGAGGTGGCATCCTGAAGATACGACTCTGGCCAAATACCGATAATCCGAAGCATTTCGAGACGTAAATATGGATTGGGACAAAATCCGTGATCAGAAAATATCCTAAGAATCCATGGTTTCATATTAAGATTTATTACAATCCATTTTGATTTCTGAGATCCATCGTTTGATAAGCTTTACTATAGCCCAGAGGACATTCTCCCATTGTCCCGTCATCTTGATTGACTTTGTCCCTATACACGAAGCCATAATTAATGACGAAAAGAGGCCAATGCGAGCCTTGTACATACGTGTCCATGTTATATTATCACAAGTAAAGTCATTGACCCTTTTCAGCCTTTGTAAAATATGAATAATACAGATTCTGGAAAGGTCGATCTTTGACGCGGCAGTGAGAAATAACTCAAGTTTACCAACGTATTTATCGTAAACGTTCATTATCACTGGATGATAATTTCTTAAAAACAGATGCTCAGTCAAATGAATAATTGGTCAGAGTTGTTGTTTTAGCTTTAGCTACTCAGAACGAAATGTCCATGTAGCACGAGCTAAGTGAACCCGGAATACTAATTGGCTAGAGCTCCGATCACCTTTTTATTGTGAGGTGAGGGGAGGAGAAGATTAACTAGGAACGTACAAATTAAGAAAGCTGCAAAAGGTCTATTTGCCTACGAGGCTGACTTTTTTACGTCCACCTAAACTCAATGGTATATATATGTCAAACTTACAGCTAAGATATATCATCTATTCAACGTCTATTATATCACCAGATAATTAGGGCATTGTGCCTCTGTTCCACAAATCAACAGTCATGTTTCGAAATAAATACTTAAAACATAAGAATCAAGGAAACTGCAGAAGTTCTATTGGCCAACACGTGGAATTCCCTATTTCCATCCCCTATCAATCCCACTCATAAGAACATAAGAACAAAGGTAACTGCAGAAGGCCTACTGGCAGCTCCTATCTATAACCACCCAATCTCACTCATATACATGTCCAACCCATGCTTGAGACAATCGAGGGACCCCACCTCCACCACCTTACACGGTAATTGGTTCCACAAATCAAAAACCCTGTTACTGAACCAGTATTTACCCAAGTCTTTCCTAAATCTAAACTTATCCAATTTATACCCATTGTTTCGTGTTCTGTCTTGTGTTGATACTTTTAATACCCTATTAATATCCCCTTTGTTGTGTCCATTCATCCACTTATAAACCTCTATCATGTCACCACTAACTCTTCGCCTTTCCAGTGAATGCAAATTTAAGATTTGTTAATCTTTCTTAATATGAAAGGTTTCTAACTTGGGGAATTAACTTAGTCATCCTACGCTGGACACGTTCAAGTGAATTTATATCCATTGTATAGTAAGGCGACCAAAACTGAACTGCATAATCTAAATGGGGCCTAACCAGAGCAAGATATAGCTGAAGAACCACACCAGGTGTCTTGTTACTAACACTTCGATTTATAAATCCCAGTGTCCTATTTGACTTATTACGAACATTCATGCATTGATCCTTTTGTTTTAAATTCTTACTAATCATAACTCCCAGATCCCTTTCGCATTTCGACTTTGCAATCTCAACACCATCTTAAATGCTCGTGTATGCACAAAAAAAAATAGATATTATTGCACTTACCGAAACGTGGATGAATGTAGGAAATAGAGAACTATTAGCTGAATATCAAATAAATGGATTTTAACTATTTCACATAGATCGATATATTAGACGAGGAGTTGGAGTAGCCATATATGTTAGGGACAATTTGAAATGTAGTCTCAAAGAGGGAATCAAAACTGAGCCACACACAGAAACTATTTGGATAGAATTAAACGAAAAAGCAAATAATATTATAATAGGAGTTATATATAGGCCACCAAATTTAGACAGAATGGAAGCAAAGCATCTATGGGATGAAATATTTAGGGCATCTAGATTAAACAGTATTTACGTCATGGGTGACTTTAATTTTAGTGGAATAAACTGGTTGAAGAAAACAGGGAATAGTGAAGCTGAAGATGCAGGGGGTAATGATGTTGGGCGAGTTAGGAGTGAGGAACTAATACAGAGATTTAGGACAGCCATTGAATTAGTTAGGAGCAAGGGAGGAATCCCGATCATATGTGGCATTCTTCCAAGAAAGGGAGTGGGAAATGAATGGATGTCGAGGGCAGTTGGTGTCAATTGCCGACTGGAAAGATATTGCAAATCAAATGCAATATCTTTCATAGACAACTGGGAACGCTTCTATGAAAGAAATGAAATGTATGCTCGTGATGGGGTGCATCTATCGAGGGCTGGGGTTGTTGCTGTTGCGAACTCGTTGGAACCAGTGGTTAGAGGTGTTTGTTTGGGTTTAAACTGTTAGTAGATAGTGGTATGGGAATTGATTTGGAGGAAGGAGGTAATAAAAGTATGTGTTCGTGGGAGAAAAGAATTGGCAAAATGATCAGGGAAAGAAAAGGGCCTCAAAATAACAATTCACTTAGGATATATTACATTAACAGTAGAAGTCTAAGAAATTTGCCCGAAACGCATTGCGTAATAGTGGCTTTAGGCTTTGTATGTACTAGCTCTATCTATATATCAATCCATTAATGTAACATCACTTGTATGTATGTACCTTACCTGAATAAACATATTTATTTATTATTTATTTTAAATAAAATTAATGAATTAAATGCTCTTGTCTGCACAGAAAAAATAGATATTATTGCACTTACCGAAACGTGGATGAATGTAGAAAATAGAGAACTATTAGCTGAATATCAGATAAATGAATTTAAACTATTTCACACAGATAGATATATTAGACGAGGAGGGGGAGTACCCATATATGTTAGGGACAATTTGAAATGTAGTCTCAAAGAGGGAATCAAAACTGAGCCACACACAGAAACTATTTGGATAAATTAAACGAAAAAGCAAATAATATTATAATAGGAGCTATATATAGGCCACCAAATTTAGACAGAATGGAAGCAAAGCATCTATGGGATGAAATATCTAGAGCATCTAGATCTAACAGTATTTATGTCATGGGTAACTTTAACTTTAGTGGAATAAACTGGGTGAACAAAACAGGGAATAGTGAAGCAGAAGATTTTCTAGAATTAATTGACGATTAATTGACGTATATTATCATAGCAATATGGAAGTTGTAGTGAAGGACCTGGTGACTCTAGTGGGAGCCCTGAGGACAGAGTTGGACTCTCTGCGGGAGGAGGTGCGTCAGCTTAAAAAACAACGAGAAGTAACGAAGGAGGAGACCAGCAGTAAAGGGACCTCGTCTTGGAGAGTTGCGAAAGACAGGGGCCTTAAGAAGACTTTGATAAAGCCGCCTTCAAACGCCATAGCAACTTCAAATTCATTTGACGTTTTGGAGGACGAGTGCTGTGGAGAGACTGTGGATCGCGCAAAAGGGAAAGCAACGAAGAGAAAGGAAGCGCAGGCCCCTCAGAAAGTAAAAAAAGTACCTAAGCAAACATTAGTTGTGGGAGATTCCCAGATAAGGTATTTGGATAGAACGTTTTGTGCTAGAAATAGGGGGAACAGGTTAAGGGTTTGCTATCCCGGAGCTGGCATTGGTGATATTATAAACAACATGAATGATATTATGGCTGGTAATGGGAACAATCCCATTATTTGCATTAGCGTGGGAGGAAATGATGTTGGTCGAGTCAGGAGTGAGGAACTGATTCAGAGGTATAAAACAGCCATAGAGTTAGTTAGGAGCAAGGGAGGAATCCCGATCATATGTGGCATTCTTCCAAGAAAGGGAGTGGGAAATGAATGGATATCGAGGGCACTTGGTGTCAATTGCCGGCTGGAAAGATATTGCAAATCAAATACAATATCTTTCATAGACAACTGGGAACACTTCTATGGAAGAAATGAAATGTATGCTCGTGATGGGGTGCATCTATCGAGAGCTGGGGTTGTTGCTGTTGCGAACTCGCTAGAAGAAGTGGTTAGAGGTGTTTGTTTGGGTTTAAACTGTTAGTAGATAGAGGTATGGGAATTGATTTGGAGGAAGGAGGTAATAAAAGTATGTGTTTTTGGGAGAAAGGAATTGCCAAAACGATCAGGGAAAGAGAAGGTCCGCAAAATAACAATTCACTTAGTGTATATTACACTAACAGTAGAAGTCTAAGAAATAAAATTAACGAATTAAATGCTCTTGTCTGCACAGAAAAAATAGATATTATTGCACTTACCGAAACGTGGATGAATGTAGAAAATAGAGAACTATTAGCTGAATATCAAATATATGGATTTAAACTATTTCACACAGATAGATATATTAGACGAGGAGGTGGAGTAGCCATATATGTTAGGGACAATTTGAAATGTAGTCTCAAAGAGGGAATCAAAACAGAGCCACACACAGAAACTATTTGGATTGAAATAAACGAAAAAGCTAATAATATTATAATAGGAGTAATATATAGGCCACCAAATTTAGACAGAATGGAAGCAAAGCATCTATGGGATGAAATATCTAGAGCATCTAGATCTAACAGTATTTATGTCATGGGTGACTTTAATTTTAGCGGAATAAACTGGTTGAACAAAACAGGGAATAGTGAAGCAGAAGATTTTCTAGAATTAATTGACGATTGCTTTCTTACGCAACACATTAAGGAACCAACACGGGAAAATAATATTTTAGATTTAGTGTTAACTAACAGGGAAACGCAAATTAATGACATCGAAATAGGGAGTGAGCTAGGGAGCAGTGATCACAAAGAAATCAGATTTAGCATAGAATGGAATAGACCAGTAGGAGAAAATTCTGTTAAAGTGCCAGATTTTCGAAAAGCTGATTTTAATAGCCTAAGAAATTTTTTGGGTCAAATTGATTGGAAAGGCTTGGGTATGGGGTGTGGGCCGGTCTTGGAGCGAGACATGAACCCAGCGATAGGTGACTTAAATGGGGATTTCGATGTGGATTCAATATATAACTTATTTAAG
Organism: Procambarus clarkii; assembly: GCF_040958095.1. Taxonomy (NCBI): domain Eukaryota; kingdom Metazoa; phylum Arthropoda; class Malacostraca; order Decapoda; family Cambaridae; genus Procambarus; species Procambarus clarkii. Next base: position 19,687,430 of record NC_091183.1, read on the forward strand.
AATATTCTAAACAAAGCACAGGAACGTAGTATACCATACAAATTGAATAGATCGTATACTAATGACCCAAAGTGGATAACAAAGAATTTGAAGAACCTTATAGGTAATAAGAGAACTTGGTACAAAAGGACTAAAAATGGGGAGGTCACTTTAGAACAGGAATTCGTACAACTGGTTAGAAATGTTAAAAAAGAGATAAGGAAAGCAAAAAGAAACTATGAAGTTCGCATAGCAGGGCAAGCAAAGACAAATCCTAAAGGGTTTTTTCAGTTATATCGTACTAAGACTAGGGAAAGGATAGGTCCATTAAAAACTGAGACAGGTCAAATAACAGATAGTGATGAAGAGATGAGTAGTATTTTTAATAAATATTTTGTATCTGTATTTACTAAAGAGGAACTTAACAATATGCCTTCAGCCGAACAAGTCTATGTGGGTGGGGACGAGGACAGGTTGACGAGTTTAGCAGTTACCAGGGAGGATGTTCTTAAACAAATAGTAAAACTCAAACCAAACAAATCCCCAGGGCCGGATGAAGTGTTTGCTAGGGTGCTTAAAGAATGCAAAGAGGAGCTTTGTGACCCACTGTCAACCATATTTAATAAATCAATAGAGTCAGGCAGAGTGCCAGAGTTTTGGAAAGTTGCTAATGTGATACCAGTTTTTAAGAAAGGAGATAGATCACTTGCGTCTAACTATCGACCAATTAGCCTAACGTCTATTGTGGGAAAGTTACTCGAATCTATAATAGCAAATAAAATTCGTCTTCATCTTGAAAAACATAAATTAATAATTGAGTCGCAACATGGTTTTATAAATGGCCGTTCATGTTTAACAAATTTGTTATCTTTTTATTCTAGCATTGTTGAGGCAGTTGATAGTGGTAAGGATTGCGATGTTGTATACCTTGACTTTAGCAAAGCTTTTGATACAGTGCCACATGAAAGACTGATTAAAAAAATAGAGTCTCATGGTATTGGGGGTGCTATATTAAGCTGGATTAGGGCATGGCTATACCAAAGGAAACAGAGAGTTAGTATAAATGGAATCAAGTCAGAGTGGGAAAATGTTGTAAGTGGAGTGCCTCAAGGCTCTGTCCTGGGACCTCTGTTGTTTATAATATATATAAATGATTTAGATTCAGGTTTGAGTAGCAACATTTGCAAATTTGCCGATGATACGAAAATCGGTAGGGAAATTAATTCGGAGGAGGACTCACTATCACTTCAAGTTGATCTAGATAGGGTTTTGAAATGGTCAAAGGATTGGCAGATGCAGTTTAATGCTGATAAATGTAAAGTTCTGAGGTTAGGTAATGATGATAGAGTTACTAGATACGAGCTAGATGGTGTTGTGATTGCGAAGTCGGATTGCGAAAGGGATCTGGGAGTTATGATTAGTAAGAATTTAAAACAAAAGGATCAATGCATAAATGTTCGTAATAAGGCAAATCGGACACTTGGATTTATTAATCGCAGCGTTAGTAACAAGACACCTGGTGTGGTTCTCAAGCTATATCTTGCTCTAGTTAGGCCCCATTTAGATTATGCAGTTCAGTTTTGGTCGCCATATTATAGAATGGATATAAATTCACTTGAACGTGTCCAGCGTAGGATGACTAAGTTAATTCCCCAAATTAGAAATCTTTCATATGAAGAAAGATTAACAAAGCTTAAGTTGCATTCACTGGAAAGGCGAAGAGTTAGGGGCGACATGATAGAGGTTTACAAGTGGGTGAATGGACATAACAAGGGGGATATTAATAGGGTATTAAAAGTATCAACACAGGACAGAACACGAAACAATGGGTATAAATTGGATAAGTTTAGATTTAGGAAAGACTTGGGTAAATACTGGTTCAGTAACAGGGTTGTAGATTTGTGGAACCAATTGCCGCGTAACGTGGTGGAGGTGGGGTCCCTCGATTGTTTCAAGCGCGGGTTGGACAAGTATATGAGTGGGATTGGGTGGTTATAGAATAGGAGCTGCCTCGTATGGGCCAATAGGCCTTCTGCAGTTACCTTTGTTCTTATGTTCTTATGTTCTTATTGCTTTCTTACGCAACACATTAAGGAACCAACGAGGGAAAATAATATTTTAGATTTAGTGTTAACTAACAGGGAAACACAAATTAAAGACATCGAAATAGGGAGTGAGCTAGGGAACAGTGATCACAAAGTTATCAGATTTAGCATAGAATTGAATAGACCTGTAGTAGAAAATTCTGTTAAAATGCCAGATTTTCGAAAAGCTGATTTTAATAGCCTAAGAATTTTTTTGGGTCAAATAGATTGGAAAGTCTTGGGTATAGGGTGTGGGCCGGTCTTAGAGCGAGACATGAACCCAGCGACAGGTGACGTAAAAGGGGATGTCGATGTGGATTTATTATATAACTTATTTAAGAATATTTATAAACAAAGCACAGGAACGTAGTATACCATACAAATTGAATAGATCGAATACTAATGACCCAAAGTGGATAACAAATTATTTAAAGAACCTTATAGGTAAAAAGAGAAATTGGTACAAAAGGATTAAGAATGGGAAAGTCAGGTTAGAACAGGAATTCATACAACTGGTTGGAAATGTTAAAAAAGAGATTAGGAAAGCAAAAAGAAACTATGAAGTTCGCATAGCAGAGCAAGCAAAGTCAAATCCTAAAGGGTTTTTTCAGTTATATCGAACTAAGACTAGGGAAAGGAAAGGTCCATTAAAATCAGAGACAGGTCAAATATCGGATAATGACAAGATGAGTAGTATTTTTAACAAATATTTTATATCTGTATTTACTAAAGAAGAACTTAACAATATGCCTTCAGCCGAACAAGTCTATGTGGGTGGGGACGAGGACAGGTTGACATAAGAACATAAGAACATAAGAACAAAGGTAACTGCAGAAGGCCTATTGGCCCATTCGAGGCAGCTCCTATTCTATAACCACCCAATCCCACTCATATACTTGTCCAATCCGCGCTTGAAACAATCGAGGGACCCCACCTCCACCACGTTATGCGGCAATTGGTTCCACAAATCAACAACCCTGTTACTGAACCAGTATTTACCCAAGTCTTTCCTAAATCTAAACTTATCCAATTTATACCCATTGTTTCGTGTTCTGTCCTGTGTTGATACTTTTAATACCCTATTAATATCCCCCTTGTTATGTCCATTCACCCACTTGTAGACCTCTATCATGTCGCCCCTAACTCTTCGCCTTTCCAGTGAATGCAACTTAAGCTTTGTTAATCTTTCTTCATATGAAAGATTTCTAATTTGGGGAATTAACTTAGTCATCCTACGCTGGACACGTTCAAGTGAATTTATATCCATTCTATAATATGGCGACCAAAACTGAACTGCATAATCTAAATGGGGCCTAACTAGAGCAAGATATAGCTTGAGAACCACACCAGGTGTCTTGTTACTAACGCTGCGATTAATAAATCCAAGTGTCCGATTTGCCTTATTACGAACATTTATGCATTGATCCTTTTGTTTTAAATTCTTACTAATCATAACTCCCAGATCCCTTTCGCAATCCGACTTCGCAATCACAACACCATCTAGCTCGTATCTTGTAACTCTATCATCATTACCTAACCTCAGAACTTTACATTTATCAGCATTAAACTGCATCTGCCAATCCTTTGACCATTTCAAAACCCTATCTAGATCAACTTGAAGTGATAGTGAGTCCTCCTCCGAATTAATTTCCCTACCGATTTTCGTATCATCGGCAAATTTGCAAATGTTGCTACTCAAACCTGAATCTAAATCATTTATATATATTATAAACAACAGAGGTCCCAGGACAGAGCCTTGAGGCACTCCACTTACAACATTTTCCCACTCTGACTTGATTCCATTTATACTAACTCTCTGTTTCCTTTGGTATAGCCATGCCCTAATCCAGCTTAATATAGCACCCCCGATACCATGAGACTCTATTTTTTTAATCAGTCTTTCATGTGGCACTGTATCAAAAGCTTTGCTAAAGTCAGGGTATACAACATCGCAATCCTTACCACTATCAACTGCCTCAACAATGCCAGAATAAAAAGATAACAAATTTGTTAAACATGAACGGCCATTTATAAAACCATGTTGCGACTCAATTATTAATTTATGTTTTTCAAGATGAAGACGAATTTTATTTGCTATTATAGATTCGAGTAACTTTCCCACAATAGACGTTAGGCTAATTGGTCGATAGTTAGACGCAAGTGATCTATCTCCTTTCTTAAAAACTGGTATCACATTAGCAACTTTCCAAAACTCTGGCACTCTGCCTGACTCTATTGATTTATTAAAAATGGTTGACAGTGGGTCACACAGCTCCTCTTTGCATTCTTTAAGCACCCTGGCAAACACTTCATCCGGCCCTGGGGATTTGTTTGGTTTGAGTTTTACTATTTGTTTAAGAACATCCTCCCTGGTAACTTCTAAACTCGTCAACCTGTCCTCGTCCCCACCCACATAGACTTGTTCGGCTGAAGGCATATTGTTAAGTTCCTCTTTAGTAAATACAGATACAAAATATTTATTAAAAATACTACTCATCTCTTCATCACTATCTGTTATTTGACCTGTCTCAGTTTTTAATGGACCTATCCTTTCCCTAGTCTTAGTACGATATAACTGAAAAAACCCTTTAGGATTTGTCTTTGCTTGCCCTGCTATGCGAACTTCATAGTTTCTTTTTGCTTTCCTTATCTCTTTTTTAACATTTCTAACCAGTTGTACGAATTCCTGTTCTAAAGTGACCTCCCCATTTTTAATCCTTTTGTACCAAGCTCTCTTTTTACCTATAAGGTTCTTCAAATTCTTTGTTATCCACTTTGGGTCATTAGTATACGATCTATTCAATTTGTATGGTATACTACGTTCCTGTGCTTTGTTTAGAATATTCTTAAATAAGTTATATAATGAATCCACATCGAAATCCCCATTTAAGTAACCTATCGCTGGGTTCATGTCTCGCTCCAAGACCGGCCCACACCCCATACCCAAGCCTTTCCAATCAATTTGACCCAAAAAATTTCTTAGGCTATTAAAATCAGCTTTTCGAAAATCTGGCACTTTAACAGAATTTTCTCCTACTGGTCTATTCCATTCTATGCTAAATCTGATTTCTTTGTGATCACTGCTCCCTAGCTCACTCCCTATTTCGATGTCATTAATTTGCGTTTCCCTGTTAGTTAACACTAAATCTAAAATATTATTTTCCCGTGTTGGTTCCTTAATGTGTTGCGTAAGAAAGCAATCGTCAATTAATTCTAGAAAATCTTCTGCTTCACTATTCCCTGTTTTGTTCAACCAGTTTATTCCGCTAAAATTAAAGTCACCCATGACATAAATACTGTTAGATCTAGATGCTCTAGATATTTCATCCCATAGATGCTTTGCTTCCATTCTGTCTAAATTTGGTGGCCTATATATTACTCCTATTATAATATTATTAGCTTTTTCGTTTAATTCAATCCAAATTGTTTCTGTGTGTGGCTCTGTTTTGATTCCCTCTTTGAGACTACATTTCAAATTGTCCCTAACATATATGGCTACTCCACCTCCTCGTCTAATATATCTATCTGTGTGAAATAGTTTAAATCCATATATTTGATATTCAGCTAATAGTTCTCTATTTTCTACATTCATCCACGTTTCGGTAAGTGCAATAATATCTATTTTTTCTGTGCAGACAAGAGCATTTAATTCGTTAATTTTATTTCTTAGACTTCTACTGTTAGTGTAATATACCCTAAGTGAATTGTTATTTTGCGGACCTTCTCTTTCCCTGATCGTTTTGCCAATTCCTTTCTCCCACAAACACATACTTTTATTACCTCCTTCCTCCAAATCAATTCCCATACCTCTATCTACTAACAGTTTAAACCCAAACAAACACCTCTAACCACTTCTTCTAGCGAGTTCGCAACAGCAACAACCCCAGCTCTCGATAGATGCACCCCATCACGAGCATACATTTCATTTCTTCCATAGAAGTGTTCCCAGTTGTCTATGAAAGATATTGCATTTGATTTGCAATATCTTTCCAGCCGGCAATTGACACCAAGTGCCCTCGATATCCATTCATTTCCCACTCCCTTTCTTGGAAGAATGCCACATATGATCGGGATTCCTCCCTTGCTCCTAACTAACTCTATGGCTGTTTTATACCTCTGAATCAGTTCCTCACTCCTGACTCGACCAACATCATTTCCTCCCACGCTAATGCAAATAATGGGATTGTTCCCATTACCAGCCATAATATCATTCATGTTGTTTATAATATCACCAATTCCAGCTCCGGGATAGCAAACCCTTAACCTGTTCCCCCTATCTCTAGCACAAAACGTTCTATCCAAATACCTTATCTGGGAATCTCCCACAACTAATGTTTGCTTAGGTACTTCCTTTACTTTCTGAGGGGCCTGCGCTTCCTTTCTCTTCGTTGCTTTCCCTTTTGCGCGATCCACAGTCTCTCCACAGCACTCGTCCTCCAAAACGTCAAATGAATTTGAAGTTGCTATGGCGTTTGAAGGCGGCTTTATCAAAGTCTTCTTAAGGCCCCTGTCTTTCGCAACTCTCCAAGACGAGGTCCCTTTACTGCTGGTCTCCTCCTTCGTTACTTCTCGTTGTTTTTTAAGCTGACGCACCTCCTCCCGCAGAGAGTCCAACTCTGTCCTCAGGGCTCCCACTAGAGTCACCAGGTCCTTCACTACAACTTCCATATTGCTATGATAATATAGCAACACTCAGGAGCTCCGGTTAACACAACCTCTCACTGTGACTTCACCTGACCGACTGACCGAAGACCGAAGACTTGGGTAAATACTGGTTCAGTAACAGGGTTGTTGATTTGTGGAACCAATTGCCGCGTAACATTGAGGAGGTGGGGTCCCTCGATTGTTTCAAGCATGGGTTGGACATGTATATGAGTGGGATTGGGTGGTTATAAATAGGAGCTGCCTCGTATGGGCCAACAGGCCTTCTGCAGTTGCCTTTGTTCTTATGTAATAATTGAGTCGCAACATGGTTTTATAAATGGCCGTTCATGTTTAACAAACTTGTTATCTTTTTATTCTAGCATTGTTGAGGCAGTTGATAGTGGTAAGGATTGCGATGTTGTGTACCTTGACTTTAGCAAAGCTTTTGATACAGTGCCACATGAAAGACCGATTAAAAAGATAGAGTCTCATGGTATTGGGGGTGCTATATTAAGCTGGATTAGGGCATGGCTATACCAAAGGAAACAGAGAGTTAGTATAAATGGAGTCAAGTCAGAGTGGGAAAATGTTGTAAGTGGGGTGCCTCAGGGCTCTGTCCTGGGACCTCTGTTGTTTATAATATATATAAATGATTTAGATTCAGGTTTGAGTAGCAACATTTGCAAATTTGCCGATGATACTAAAATCGGTAGGGAAATTAATTCGGAGGAGGACTCACTATCACTTCAAGTTGATCTAGATAGGGTTTTGAAATGGTCGAAGGACTGGCAGATGCAGTTTAATGCTGATAAATGTAAAGTTCTGAGGTTAGGTAATGATGATAGAGTTACAAGATACAAGCTAGATGTTGTTGAGATTGCGAAGTCGGATTGCGAATCGGATCTGGGAGTTATGATTAGTAAGAATTTAAAACAAATGGATCAATGCATGAATGTTCGTAATAAGTCAAATAGGACTCTGGGATTTATTAATCAAAGCGTTAGTAACAATACACCTGGTGTGGTTCTTCAGCTATATCTTGCTCTGGTTAGGCCCCATTTAATAGAGTCAATAGAGTCAGGCAGAGTGCCAGAGTCATGGAAGGTAGCTAATGTGGTTCCAATTTTTAAGAAAGGAGATAGGTCACTTGCGTCAAACTATCGGCCAATTAGCCTAACGTCTATTGTGGGAAAGTTACTTGAATCAATAATTGCAAATACAATTCGTCTCCATCTTGAAAAACATAAATTAATAAATGAGTCGCAACATGGTTTTACACATGGCCGTTCATATTTAACAAATTTGCTAACTTTTTATTCCAGCATAGTTGAGGCAGTTGATAGTGGTAAGGATTGTGATATTGTGTACCTTGACTTTAGCAAACCTTTTGATATAGTGCCACATGAAAGACTAATTAAAAAAATAGAAGCTCATGGTATAGGGGTGCTATATTAACTTGGATTAGGGCATGGGTATTCCAAAGGAAACAGAGAGTTAGTATAAATGGGGTTAAGTCAAAGTGGGAAAATGTTGTAAGTGGAGTGCCTCAAGGCTCTGTCCTGGGACCTCTGTTGTTTATAATATATATAAATGATTTAGATTCAGGTTTAAGCAGCAGCATTTGCAAATTTGCCGATGATACGAAAATCGGTAGGGAAATTATTTCGGAGGAGGACTCACTATCACTTCAAGTTGATCTAGATAGGGTTTTGAAATGGTCAAAGGATTGGCAAATGCAGTTTAATGCTGATAAATGTAAAGTTCTGAGGCTAGGTAATGATGATAGAGTTACAAGATACGAGCTAGATGTTGTTGAGATTGCGAAGTCGGATTGCGAATGGGATCTGGGAGTTATGATTAGTATATATATATATATATATATATATATATATATATATATATATATGTGATGGTAACGCGTTGGTGTTCGGCTGTTCAAAGCTAGGGGTATGGCCTCGTCACATAGTATTAAAAAAAAATAGAAAATCTGGAACTTCGTCTGTGGTAAGGTAAGGAGAAGACACACAAAACACAAGTAAACTTTAACAATGAAATTTTAATTACGTTAAATAAACAAACATGAATAAAATGGACAAACAATTCGTATAATAAAATCAATCAAAATAATAAGAATAATTAAATGACACAATGAAAAGTTACGTTAAGACAAAATAACAAGAAGTGCAATATACAAAAAATGGGAGGTGCTGGAATATTGGCTTTAAGCTATCACCTCTCTCAGTACACGTACGCCAAAGCTTACGTCTAGCAGGGAGAAGTGTTAACTGTGTGAAAGCACGGAATATTCTGAGGACTGAGGTCGTGGCGGCCCCAGACATCAAGTAGTATGGGGGGGTGGAGTGCAGTTGCAGCCCGACCGGCAACCAATCAGAGGAGCCGGCAGCAAGACGGGTAGTTTGGCTGTTTGAGTCTGAGCAGGTGTTCCTGGCTGCATACGTTTTGCGCTCTGGCAAACCTTGGAGATGTTGTTGTCGTTGTTGGACATTTCTTCCATAGTAGTTTTATATAGTTGTATCGACGTAATTGTGGAGGGAAGAGCAGGCTCAATCTCTTGAAGGAGATTATTGTCACAACTCTCCCCCGAAGCCTGCGGTTCTGGAAGAAGTACGTCGTTATGTGGTGGAGTATTAGATGGAGTCGTTTCCACTTCATAAACTCTGGAGAGATCATTGGCTAAGATGTTGTCGGAGTCTTGGTATAGCGTGTCTCCAGGTGGAATTTCTGCAGTTAGCAAGCCCATAGTAGAAGACGTTGAGATGAGAAGTGGGCGTGCTGCAGGAGGTGTAGGGTGGTGTGGTCCGTGTTGATGGTGGACCGAGCACTTTGCAGGTGTGGAGTGGTGTGGTCCGTGTTGACGGTGGACCGAGCACTTTTCAGGTGTGGAGTGAAGTGCTGGAGCTTCAGGATGAGGAAGAGTAGCTCCTTGCCAATTGTTCCGTAGTTCCTTGTAGCAGTAGTCGCTGACAGGTGTGTTCTCCTCGCCTCGTTGCTGCATCACGACACCACCAATGTCGGTACCACTGGCGTCGACATGGAGGATGAAGGGCTTATCTGACGAGGTGAGAGTGGAATTAGAATATGGCAAAGGAGCACTATTATTATCCTGAAAGTATTTGGAAAGATCATTAAGGATTTCGGAATTAGAAAGCGCTGACTCCTTGTCAGTGCTTTCGGGAGGAGAAGCTGGGAAGGTCTCACTGTGGATGTAGGGTTCTGTGAAGGTAGAACAGTTAGTCAGGACAGTGGGAGGAGTACCATTATATTGCTTCAGGAGGTTGACGTGGCACAGCTGGGTCTTCCGCCGCCTATCTGGAGTTTCTATGACGTAGTTGTTGTTATTCCTGCACTCTTTGACGCGGTAGGGTCCTGAAAACCTGTTTTGTAAAGGTGAACCTGGGATAGGGAAGTATGCAAGGACGAAGTCTCCCGGCTTGAATTTTCTTACTTTGCTGGTCTGGTCGTAATGAGTCTTCATTCTCTCCTGGGCTTTCAATAGATTATCATGGGCAAAACGGTGGACTCTCTCTAGAATGTGTTGAAGGTTTTGAAGAAACTGGGGCACATTCTGATGCTCACTGAAGGTGGCATCTCTGAGAGAGTCTTTGAAAGCCTTAAGGGGAGTACGGCACTTACGGCCGTAGAGCATCTCATAAGGAGATACTCCTAGGGACTCATTGGGGAGACTTCTGTAAATACACATTATAAGGTCAATCTGCTTATCCCAATCCTTAGAGGTTTCACTACAAAACTTTTTCAAGAGTGCTTTGATTGTCTGATGACTACGTTCAAGAGAACCCTGTGAAGCAGGATGATAGGGGCTGGACAATACCTGTTTGATGTTGAACTCCTCCAGTGTCCTTTTGAAGAGATCACTGGTGAAGTTGGTACCACAGTCGCTCTGAATCTCCCTGGGAAATCCGTATTGAGTGAAGATCTTCAATAGATGTTTTATAACCGTAGCAGCCGTGATGTTCTTCACTGGAACTGCTATGGGAAATCTGGTGGTAGGACACAGGATGGTTAGGATGTAGGCGTTACCTGAACTGGTCCGAGGTAAAGGACCGACACAGTCTATTATGAGTCTGTGGAAAGGTTCCGCAGGCACCTGTATGGGAATCAGTGGCGCTCTGGGAATGGAGATGTTCGGTTTGCCTGCCATCTGACATGTATGACACTGTTTTACGTACTGTTTGACGTTATTTACCATACCTGGCCAGTAGTAGTCTTGACGAATTCCATGGTAAGTCTTGTTGAAGCCGTAGTGGGAGAGTGCTCCGTGGGCCAGGTGTAGAATAGTGGGCCGCAGGCTGGTGGGAATCACAAGTTGTTCGATGTTGGCCCAATCGTCCTCCTCCTTCAGTTTACTGGGTCTATATCTGCGGTAGAGCAAGTCGTTCTCTAGGAAGAACCCAGGAATACTGTCGGGTCGAGTCTCAGCCTGGAAAAACAATGGTGTTAAAGTAAGATCTTCCCTCTGCAACTTACGGAACTCCAACTTGGTCAGATGCGGGGGTAGTTTCTGAGGGTCTTGAGGGACAGCGGTAGCAGTAGAGTCAGCTGGCTGTGGACGTGCGGCTTGTGCACGGGTGGTCACGAGAACCGGAGGAGAAACTTCATCACTCTCTTGAACCTCTGCTGGAACATACTCTAGAATAGGGTTACTTGGCACAGAGTTACACACCTGGGGTTTGTCCATGACGAGCAGGTTGGTCGGTTGCAGGTCTTCTGCCAAGTCGTTGCCTAGGAGAAGTTGCACTCCAGGCATGGGAAAAGTCTTTTCCCTGACGGCGACTTGGACTTCCCCGTTCACGTAGGGACAATCCAGGTGGACTCTGGCGAGAGGGTATGGAGTGGTAGCAGTGAGGTCAGTGATGAAGACAGTTTCTCCGGTGTAGGTGATGTTGGGCACAGCCGACTTCAAGATGATCGATTGAAGAGCCGCTGTGTCCCTCAAGATCTTCAATTTGAAACGTCCCTCCGGATTTGAACCGTTGGCAGAGACAGTTCCAGTATACAGGTGGTTACTGAAAAGAGAAAGATCATTAACATTAACACCAACATTCATCACAGGCTTACCGGACTTAGGAGGAGTTGGTTTGGGTTTTTGTTGGTCAGTGGTTCCCTTGTATTGAGACTTACCACACTTGTCTATGGTATGTCCATAGAGTCTACAATACTTGCAGTACAGTTGTGAACCAGCTTGATCGGGGCTCACTTTCTCGTAACTGTACCACGACTTCTTACTGGAGGATGGTTCGGGTGTCAGCCGGTGGATGAGGCTGTAAGTGTCAGCCGACTTACCACACTTCAGGTAGTCGGTTTCTTCTTTATCTGCTAAGTAGAGGCGGACAGGAGGCGGCACACGTCTCAAGAATTCTTCAACAAGCATCAGGTTGACGAGTTCTGTAAAAGTAAAGACATGTGCTGCTTCCAGCCATTTCATGAAATACCTCCGTTTCGTGTTAGCAAACTCGAGGAAGGTAGTGGTACTTGCCTTCAGGTGGTCACGGAATTTCCTTCTATAACTTTCAGTAGAGAGGAGGTAGGCGTCCAACACTGCTTGTTTCAGAGTGTGGTAGTCATTCTCAGACACCAAAGTACTGAGTGTGACTGCAGCTCTACCTGTAAGATGGACTCTGAGAAGTGTGGCCCATTGGTCGACAGGCCAACTGAGTTGATTAGCAAGGGTTTCAAAGGTGGTAAAGAACACATCAACTTCTGCTTCTACAAAGGATGGCATTAACTTACTTGCATGTGATATATTAAAACTGACGGGAAGATTGGCAGTAGCTTGCTGGCGTTGAGTGAAGTGTGAAGTTTCCAAGGCGATTTCGCGTTGACGACACTCTAGAGCCAGAGTCGCTTGTTGCTTGTCATGTTCGCGTTGCATCTCCAACTCGCGTTGTTTGGTTTCAAGCTGTACGCGTTCCCGCTCCTGGAGTGTTTCAAGCTGTACTCGTTCACGTTCACGGAGTAATGCGACCTCACGTTCGTGTTCTTCTCTCCTCAAAGCAGCTTCGCGTTCTCTGAGGGTGATTTCTCGTTCTTGTTCTTCCCTCCTCAAAGCAGCTTCGCGTTCGTGTTCTTCCCTTCGTATGGCAGCAGCTCGTTCTTGTTGTTCACGTTCAATCTTGGCCAGCTCTAGTTTGAGTTTCATCGTTGCCAAGTCAGTTTTATCTGCAATATAGTGAGTTTCATGAGTTTCAGAGTCTATCTTACCTTGCTCTAAATAGTAATCCAGCAACAGGTTGTATAGGTCATTTTTGTTGGCTTGGTAGGGAACTTCTAGTTGATACTCATGTGCAAGAGTTTGTAATTCAGTCCTCTTGGCACGACTTAAAGTCCCTATTTCACCTGCTGGATTTGCACGGAAAGCTTGGAGACGAAACATTGTGAAATTAGCAAATAAAGGTACACGAATATTCAATAGTGAATGTCAGAAACAGGACAACGTGGCAACTGGTACCTATCCTGTGGGATCTTTAACAATTAAAGTTAAGTAAAAGATGTTAAATGATTAAATTAAATCAAGGGCGCAGGAAATCTTGTACCCGGTACTCATGTAAGAGGATAAGGGCAAGAAAATCCTACTAACAAATGAAACAGAGTTTCGAAAACAAATGAAACAGTTAATTGCCTCAAAAGTAAAATTGGTAGTCCAAGGATGTAGGCATACCTTGCCAAGTCTCTATAGGACATAAAGCAAGTTTTTCCTACTGAATTTAATATGATACTTACAGAATTAGCAAACTTTTGTGCTCTGAAAAAGTAAGCTAATTCCCTACCGTTGTATGAATCATCATCTCTGACTGACGTGTAGGGGTGCGAGGTGTCAACTGGTGACGAGAACTGCTGCTGAGGTCCCAATTCAGCAACTAAAGTTCGAGCTAGAGGAACTATGGCCCTCTTTGTCCTCCTACAGTCAGATTGCAGAAGATTGGGTACTCTTGACCCGGGGCAGACCACAGTACCAATATGATGATCTGTCAAAAATGAGAAATATCCAAGGGACAAACATGGTAAACACGAGTAATAACACGGAGGGAGAGATGACCAATTAAGAGTATGACTGCGGCCTACAGTCACCACGTAATCCAAAGTTGTCTCACCTTCACCATATGTTACTCTCGTAATGCACAATACACCGCACCTTATAAAAAATGAAATTGAATATGAAAAATAGTAAAGCTATGTTAACAAAGTTAAATACGCTTACCATAAATTACCACTTGGCACCAGTACCTGAGTGAAGCTCCTAGGACAGGCCCCCATATAATATGTGACGGTAACGCGTTGGTGTTCGGCTGTTCAAAGCTAGGGGTATGGCCTCGTCACATAGTATTAAAAAAAAAAATAGAAAATCTGGAACTTCGTCTGTGGTAAGGTAAGGAGAAGACACACAAAACACAAGTAAACTTTAACAATTAAATTTTAATTACGTTAAATAAACAAACATGAATAAAATGAACAAACAATTCGTATAATAAAATCAATCAATCAAAATAATAAGAATAATTAAATGACACAATGAAAAGTTAGGTTAAGACAAAATAACAAGAAGTGCAATATACAAAAAATGGTAGGTGCTGGAATATTGGCTTTAAGCTATCACCTCTCTCAGTACACGTACGCCAAAGCTTACGTCTAGCAGGGAGAAGTGTTAACTGTGTGAAAGCACGGAATATTCTGAGGACTGAGGTCGTGGCGGCCCCAGACATCAAGTAGTATGGGGGGGTGGAGTGCAGTTGCAGCCCGACCGGCGACCAATCAGAGGAGCCGGCAGCAAGACGGGTAGTTTGGCTGTTTGAGTCTGAGCATGTGTTCCTGGCTGCATACGTTTTGCGCTCTGGCAAACCTTGGAGATGTTGTTGTCGTTGTTGGACATTTCTTCCATAGTAGTTTTATATAGTTGTATCGACGTAATTGTGGAGGGAAGAGCAGGCTCAATCTCTTGAAGGAGATTATTGTCACAACTCTCCCCCGAAGCCTGCGGTTCTGGAAGAAGTACGTCGTTATGTGGTGGAGTATTAGATGGAGTCGTTTCCACTTCATAAACTCTGGAGAGATCATTGGCTAAGATGTTGTCGGAGTCTTGGTATAGCGTGTCTCCAGGTGGAATTTCTGCAGTTAGCAAGCCCATAGTAGAAGATGTTGAGATGAGAAGTGGGCGTGCTGCAGGAGGTGTAGGGTGGTGTGGTCCGTGTTGATGGTGGACCGAGCACTTTGCAGGTGTGGAGTGGTGTGGTCCGTGTTGACGGTGGACCGAGCACTTTTCAGGTGTGGAGTGAAGTGCTGGAGCTTCAGGATGAGGAAGAGTAGCTCCTTGCCAATTGTTCCGTAGTTCCTTGTAGCAGTAGTCGCTGACAGGTGTGTTCTCCTCGCCTCGTTGCTGCATCACGACACCACCAATGTCGGTACCACTGGCGTCGACATGGAGGATGAAGGGCTTATCTGACGAGGTGAGAGTGGAATTAGAATATGGCAAAGGAGCACTATTATTATCCTGAAAGTATTTGGAAAGATCATTAAGGATTTCGGAATTAGAAAGCGCTGACTCCTTGTCAGTGCTTTCGGGAGGAGAAGCTGGGAAGGTCTCACTGTGGATGTAGGGTTCTGTGAAGGTAGAACAGTTAGTCAGGACAGTGGGAGGAGTACCATTATATTGCTTCAGGAGGTTGACGTGGCACAGCTGGGTCTTCCGCCGCCTATCTGGAGTTTCTATGACGTAGTTGTTGTTATTCCTGCACTCTTTGACGCGGTAGGGTCCTGAAAACCTGTTTTGTAAAGGTGAACCTGGGATAGGGAAGTATGCAAGGACGAAGTCTCCCGGCTTGAATTTTCTTACTTTGCTGGTCTGGTCGTAATGAGTCTTCATTCTCTCCTGGGCTTTCAATAGATTATCATGGGCAAAACGGTGGACTCTCTCTAGAATGTGTTGAAGGTTTTGAAGAAACTGGGGCACATTCTGATGCTCACTGAAGGTGGCATCTCTGAGAGAGTCTTTGAAAGCCTTAAGGGGAGTACGGCACTTACGGCCGTAGAGCATCTCATAAGGAGATACTCCTAGGGACTCATTGGGGAGACTTCTGTAAATACACATTATAAGGTCAATCTGCTTATCCCAATCCTTAGAGGTTTCACTACAAAACTTTTTCAAGAGTGCTTTGATTGTCTGATGACTACGTTCAAGAGAACCCTGTGAAGCAGGATGATAGGGGCTGGACAATACCTGTTTGATGTTGAACTCCTCCAGTGTCCTTTTGAAGAGATCACTGGTGAAGTTGGTACCACAGTCGCTCTGAATCTCCCTGGGAAATCCGTATTGAGTGAAGATCTTCAATAGATGTTTTATAACCGTAGCAGCCGTGATGTTCTTCACTGGAACTGCTATGGGAAATCTGGTGGTAGGACACAGGATGGTTAGGATGTAGGCGTTACCTGAACTGGTCCGAGGTAAAGGACCGACACAGTCTATTATGAGTCTGTGGAAAGGTTCCGCAGGCACCTGTATGGGAATCAGTGGCGCTCTGGGAATGGAGATGTTCGGTTTGCCTGCCATCTGACATGTATGACACTGTTTTACGTACTGTTTGACGTTATTTACCATACCTGGCCAGTAGTAGTCTTGACGAATTCCATGGTAAGTCTTGTTGAAGCCGTAGTGGGAGAGTGCTCCGTGGGCCAGGTGTAGAATAGTGGGCCGCAGGCTGGTGGGAATCACAAGTTGTTCGATGTTGGCCCAATCGTCCTCCTCCTTCAGTTTACTGGGTCTGTATCTGCGGTAGAGCAAGTCGTTCTCTAGGAAGAACCCAGGAATACTGTCGGGTTGAGTCTCAGCCTGGAAAAACAATGGTGTTAAAGTAAGATCTTCCCTCTGCAACTTACGGAACTCCAACTTGGTCAGATGCGGGGGTAGTTTCTGAGGGTCTTGAGGGACAGCGGTAGCAGTAGAGTCAGCTGGCTGTGGACGTGCGGCTTGTGCACGGGTGGTCACGAGAACCGGAGGAGAAACTTCATCACTCTCTTGAACCTCTGCTGGAACATACTCTAGAATAGGGTTACTTGGCACAGAGTTACACACCTGGGGTTTGTCCATGACGAGCAGGTTGGTCGGTTGCAGGTCTTCTGCCAAGTCGTTGCCTAGGAGAAGTTGCACTCCAGGCATGGAAAAAGTCTTTTCCCTGACGGCGACTTGGACTTCCCCGTTCACGTAGGGACAATCCAGGTGGACTCTGGCGAGAGGGTATGGAGTGGTAGCAGTGAGGTCGGTGATGAAGACAGTTTCTCCGGTGTAGGTGATGTTGGGCACAGCCGACTTCAAGATGATCGATTGAAGAGCCGCTGTGTCCCTCAAGATCTTCAATTTGAAACGTCCCTCCCGATTTGAACCGTTGGCAGAGACAGTTCCAGTATACAGGTGGTTACTGAAAAGAGAAAGATCATTAACATTAACACCAACATTCATCACAGGCTTACCGGACTTAGGAGGAGTTGGTTTGGGTTTTTGTTGGTCAGTGGTTCCCTTGTATTGAGACTTACCACACTTGTCTATGGTATGTCCATAGAGTCTACAATACTTGCAGTACAGTTGTGAACCAGCTTGATCGGGGCTCACTTTCTCGTAACTGTACCACGACTTCTTACTGGAGGATGGTTCGGGTGTCAGCCGGTGGATGAGGCTGTAAGTGTCAGCCGACTTACCACACTTCAGGTAGTCGGTTTCTTCTTTATCTGCTAAGTAGAGGCGGACAGGAGGCGGCACACGTCTCAAGAATTCTTCAACAAGCATCAGGTTGACGAGTTCTGTAAAAGTAAAGACATGTGCTGCTTCCAGCCATTTCATGAAATACCTCCGTTTCGTGTTAGCAAACTCGAGGAAGGTAGTGGTACTTGCCTTCAGGTGGTCACGGAATTTCCTTCTATAACTTTCAGTAGAGAGGAGGTAGGCGTCCAACACTGCTTGTTTCAGAGTGTGGTAGTCATTCTCAGACACCAAAATACTGAGTGTGACTGCAGCTCTACCTGTAAGATGGACTCTGAGAAGTGTGGCCCATTGGTCGACAGGCCAACTGAGTTGATTAGCAAGGGTTTCAAAGGTGGTAAAGAACACATCAACTTCTGCTTCTACAAAGGATGGCATTAACTTACTTGCATGTGATATATTAAAACTGACGGGAAGATTGGCAGTAGCTTGCTGGCGTTGAGTGAAGTGTGAAGTTTCCAAGGCGATTTCGCGTTGACGACACTCTAGAGCCAGAGTCGCTTGTTGCTTGTCATGTTCGCGTTGCATCTCCAACTCGCGTTGTTTGGTTTCAAGCTGTACGCGTTCCCGCTCCTGGAGTGTTTCAAGCTGTACTCGTTCACGTTCACGGAGTAATGCGACCTCACGTTCGTGTTCTTCTCTCCTCAAAGCAGCTTCGCGTTCTCTGAGGGTGATTTCTCGTTCTTGTTCTTCCCTCCTCAAAGCAGCTTCGCGTTCGTGTTCTTCCCTTCGTATGGCAGCAGCTCGTTCTTGTTGTTCACGTTCAATCTTGGCCAGCTCTAGTTTGAGTTTCATCGTTGCCAAGTCAGTTTTATCTGCAATATAGTGAGTTTCATGAGTTTCAGAGTCTATCTTACCTTGCTCTAAATAGTAATCCAGCAACAGGTTGTATAGGTCATTTTTGTTGGCTTGGTAGGGAACTTCTAGTTGATACTCATGTGCAAGAGTTTGTAATTCAGTCCTCTTGGCACGACTTAAAGTCCCTATTTCACCTGCTGGATTTGCACGGAAAGCTTGGAGACGAAACATTGTGAAATTAGCAAATAAAGGTACACGAATATTCAATAGTGAATGTCAGAAACAGGACAACGTGGCAACTGGTACCTATCCTGTGGGATCTTTAACAATTAAAGTTAAGTAAAAGATGTTAAATGATTAAATTAAATCAAGGGCGCAGGAAATCTTGTACCCGGTACTCATGTAAGAGGATAAGGGCAAGAAAATCCTACTAACAAATGAAACAGAGTTTCGAAAACAAATGAAACAGTTAATTGCCTCAAAAGTAAAATTGGTAGTCCAAGGATGTAGGCATACCTTGCCAAGTCTCTATAGGACATAAAGCAAGTTTTTCCTACTGAATTTAATATGATACTTACAGAATTAGCAAACTTTTGTGCTCTGAAAAAGTAAGCTAATTCCCTACCGTTGTATGAATCATCATCTCTGACTGACGTGTAGGGGTGCGAGGTGTCAACTGGTGACGAGAACTGCTGCTGAGGTCCCAATTCAGCAACTAAAGTTCGAGCTAGAGGAACTATGGCCCTCTTTGTCCTCCTACAGTCAGATTGCAGAAGATTGGGTACTCTTGACCCGGGGCAGACCACAGTACCAATATGATGATCTGTCAAAAATGAGAAATATCCAAGGGACAAACATGGTAAACACGAGTAATAACACGGAGGGAGAGATGACCAATTAAGAGTATGACTGCGGCCTACAGTCACCACGTAATCCAAAGTTGTCTCACCTTCACCATATGTTACTCTCGTAATGCACAATACACCGCACCTTATAAAAAATGAAATTGAATATGAAAAATAGTAAAGCTACGTTAACAAAGTTAAATACGCTTACCATAAATTACCACTTGGCACCAGTACCTGAGTGAAGCTCCTAGGACAGGCCCCCATATAATATGTGACGGTAACGCGTTGGTGTTCGGCTGTTCAAAGCTAGGGGTATGGCCTCGTCACATAGTATTAAAAAAAAAATAGAAAATCTGGAACTTCGTCTGTGGTAAGGTAAGGAGAAGACACACAAAACACAAGTAAACTTTAACAATGAAATTTTAATTACGTTAAATAAACAAACATGAATAAAATGGACAAATAATTCGTATAATAAAATCAATCAATCAAAATAATAAGAATAATTAAATGACACAATGAAAAGTTACGTTAAGACAAAATAACAAGAAGTGCAATATACAAAAAATGGGAGGTGCTGGAATATTGGCTTTAAGCTATCACCTCTCTCAGTACACGTACGCCAAAGCTTACGTCTAGCAGGGAGAAGTGTTAACTGTGTGAAAGCACGGAATATTCTGAGGACTGAGGTCGTGGCGGCCCCAGACATCAAGTAGTATGGGGGGGTGGAGTGCAGTTGCAGCCCGACCGGCGACCAATCAGAGGAGCCGGCAGCAAGACGGGTAGTTTGGCTGTTTGAGTCTGAGCAGGTATTCCTGGCTGCATACGTTTTGCGCTCTGGCAAACCTTGGAGATGTTGTTGTCGTTGTTGGACATTTCTTCCATAGTAGTTTTATATAGTTGTATCGACGTCATTGTGGAGGGAAGAGCAGGCTCAATCTCTTGAAGGAGATTATTGTCACAATATATATATATAATATATATATATATATATATTATATATATATATAAACAGGAAATTCCTGTTTCATATATATATATATATATATATATATATATATATATATATATATGGTTCCTTCTGAAGATGTATTCCTTCTGCAGATGTATTTAATATACGAAAGTACTTAAGGAAATTCCTGTTTCATTTTCCTCCGTGGTCTGACATTATCACATTCTTTATCACGTGTTTATTTTCGTGATATACACACACATATATATATGTATATATATATATATATATATATATATATATATATATATATATATATATATATATATGTCGTACCTAGTAGCCAGAACTCACTTCTGGGCCTACTATGCAAGGCCCGATTTGCCTAATAAGCCAAATTTTCCTGAATTAATATATTTTCTCTATTTTTTTTCTTACAAAATGATAAAGCTACCCATTTCATTACGTATGAGGTCAATTTTTTTTTATTTGAGTTACAATTAACGTAGATATATGACCGAACCTAACCAACCCTACCTAACCTAACCTAACCTATCTTTATAGGTTAGGTTAGGTTAGGTAGCCGAAAAAGTTAGGTTAGGTTAGGTTAGGTAGGTTAGGTTGTCGAAAAACAATTAATTCATGAAAACTTGGCTTATTAGGCAAATCGGGCCTTGCATAGTAGGCCCAGAAGTGAGTTCTGGCTACTAGGTACGACATATATATATATATATATATATATATATATATATATATATATATATATATATATATATATATATATATATATATGTCGTACCTAGTAGCCAGAACGCACTTCTCGGCCTACTATGCAAGGCCCGATTTGCCTAATAAGCCAAGTTTTCCTGAATTAATATATTTTCTCTAATTTTTTTCTTATGAAATGATAAAGCTACCCATTTCATTATGTATGAGGTCATTTTTTTTATTGGAGTTAAAATTAACGTAGATATATGACCGAACCTAACCAACCGTACCTAACCTAACCTAACCTATATTTATAGATTAGGTTAGGTTAGGTTAGGTGAGGTAGGTTAGGTAGTCGAAAAAGCATTAATTCAAGAAAACCTGGCTTATTAGGCAAATCGGGCCTTGCATAGTAGGCTGAGAAGTATGTTCTGGCTACTAGGTACGACACATATATATATATATATATATATATATATATATATATATATATATATATATATATATATATATATATATGTCGTACCTAGTAGCCAGAACGCACTTCTCAGCCTACTATGCATGGCCCGATTTGCCTAATAAGCCAAGTTTTCCTGAAGTAATATATTTTCTCTAATTTTTTTCTTATGAAATGATTAAACTACCCATTTCATTCTATATGAGGTCAATTTTTTTTTATTGGAGTTAAAATTAACGTAGATATATGACCGAACCTAACCAACCCTACCTAACCTAACCAAACCTATCTTTATAGGTTAGGTTAAGTTAGGTAGCCGAAAAAGTTAGGTTAGGTAAGGTTAGGTAGGTTAGGTAGTCGAAAAACAAATAATTCATGAAAACTTGGCTTATTAGGCAAATCGGGCCTTGTATAGTAGGCTGAGAAGTGCGTTCTGGCTACTAGGTACGACATATATATATATATATATATATATATATATATATATATATATATATATATATATATATATATATATGTCGTACCTAATAGCCAGAACGCACTTCTCAGCCTACTATTCAAGGCCCGATTTGCCTAATAAGCCAAGTTTTCATGAATTAATGTTTTTTCGTCTACCTAACCTACCTAACCTAACCTAACCTAGCTTTTTTTGGCTACCTAACCTAACCTTACCTATAAATATAGGTTAGGTTAGGTTAGGTAGGGTTGGTTAGGTTCGGTCATATATCTACGTTAATTTTAACTCCAATAAAAAAAAATTGACCTCATACATAGAGAAAAGGGTTGCTTTATCATTTCATAAGAAAAAAATTATAGTAAATATATAATTTCAGGAAAACTTGGCTTATTAGGCAAATCGGGCCTTGAATAGTAGGCTGAGAAGTGAGTTCTGGCTACTAGGTACGACATATATATATATATATATATATATATATATATATATATATATATATATATATATATATATATATATATATATATATATATATATATATATATATATATATATATATATATATATATATATATATATATATATATATATATAAATATATGTCGTACCTAGTAGCCAGAACTCACTTCTCAGCCTACTATTCAAGGCCCGATTTGCCTAATAAGCCAAGTTTTCCTGAATTAATATATTTACTAATTTTTTTTTCTTATGAAATGATAAAGCTACCCTTTTCACTATGTATGAGGTCAATTTTTTTTTATTGGAGTTAAAATTAACGTAGATATATGACCGAACCTAACCAACCCTACCTAACCAAACCTAACCTATATATATAGGTAAGGTTAGGTTAGGTAGCCAAAAAAAGCTAGGTTAGGTTAGGTTAGGTAGGTTAGGCAGACGAAAAAGCCTTAATTCATGAAAACTTGGCTTATTAGGCAAATCGGGCCTTGCATAGTAGGCTGAGAAGTGAGTTCTGGCTACTAGGTACGACATATATATATATACATATATATATATATATATGTCGTACCTAATAGCCAGAACGCACTTCTGATCCTACTATGCAAGGCCCGATTTGCCTAATAAGCCAAGTTTTCATGAAATAATTGTTTTTCGACTACCTAACCTACCTAACCTAACCTAACCTAGCTTTTTCGGCTACCTAACCTAACCTAACCTATAAAGAAAGGTTAGGTTAGGTTAGGTAGGGTTGGTTAGGTTCGGTCATATATCTACGTTAATTTTAACTCCAATAAAAAAAAATTGACCTCATACATAGAGAAAAGGGTTGCTTTATCATTTCATAAGAAAAAAATTATAGTAAATATATTAATTCAGGAAAACTTGGCTTATTAGGCAAATCGGGCCTTGAATAGTAGGCTGAGAAGTGAGTTCTGGCTACTAGGTACGACATATATATATATATATATATATATATATATATATATATATATATATATATATATATATATATATATATATATATATATATGTCGTACCTAGTAGCCAGAACTCACTTCTCAGCCTACTATGCAAGGCCCGATTTGCCTAATAAGCCAAGTTTTCCTGAATTAATATATTTTCTCTAATTTTTTTCTTATGAAATGATAAAGCTACCCATTTCATTATGTATGAGGTAAATTTTTTTTTATTGGATTTAAAATTAATGTAGATATACGATCGAACCTAACCAACCCTACCTAACCTAACCTAACCTATCTTTATAGGTAATGTTAGGTTAGGTAGCCAAAAAAAGCTAGGTTAGGTTAGGTTAGGTAGGTTAGGTAGACGAAAAAACATTAATTCATGAAAACTTGGCTTATTAGGCAAATCGGGCCTTGCATAGTAGGCTGAGAAGTGAGTTCTGGCTATTAGGTACGACATATATATATATATATATATATATATATATATATATATATATATATATATATATATATATATATATATATATATATATATATATATATATATATATATGTCGTACCTAGTAGCCAGAACTCACTTCTCAGCCTACTATTCAAGGCCCGATTTGCCTAATAAGCCAAGTTTTCCTGAATTAATATATTTACTATAATTTTTTTCTTATGAAATGATAAAGCAACCCTTTTCTCTATGTATGAGGTCAATTTTTTTTTATTGGAGTTAAAATTAACGTAGATATATGACCGAACCTAACCAACCCTACCTAACCTAACCTAACCTATATTTATAGGTAAGGTTAGGTTAGGTAGCCAAAAAAAGCTAGGTTAGGTTAGGTTAGGTAGGTTAGGTAGACGAAAAAACATTAATTCATGAAAACTTGGCTTATTAGGCAAATCGGGCCTTGAATAGTAGGCTGAGAAGTGCGTTCTGGCTATTAGGTACGACATATATATATATATATATATATATATATATATATATATATATATATATATATATATATATATATATATATATATATATATATATATAAGCCTATACTTGCATAAACCACAAGTGAAGATAAACAATCTTTGGACAACACCCACCAGTGGGACTCGAACCCAGAAAGCACAACTACCTTCCAGTAGCTGGCATAACTAGTATGCTTTAACCCACTACGCCATCAGACCTTACAAAAGAAGTAGATAGTTCGAGATATATATATCTCAAACATCTCTACCTCCCGAAGGCACCAGATGAGTGAGGGGTCAGTCTGCAATTTTCATCAAGCCACTGTCAATGTGAGAGAACTCGTGTCCAGCTTATAAGCCTATACTTGCATAAACCACAAGTGAAGATAAACAATCTTTGGACAACACCCACCAGTGGGACTCGAACCCAGAAAGCACAACTACCTTCCAGTAGCTGGCATAACTAGTATGCTTTAACCCACTACGCCATCAGACCTTACAAAAGAAGTAGATAGTTCGAGATATATATATCTCAAACATCTCTACCTCCCGAAGGCACCAGATGAGTGAGGGGTCAGTCTGCAATTTTCATCAAGCCACTGTCAATGTGAGAGAACTCGTGTCCAGCTTATAAGCCTATACTTGCATAAACCACAAGTGAAGATAAACAATCTTTGGACAACACCCACCAGTGGGACTCGAACCCAGAAAGCACAACTACCTTCCAGTAGCTGGCATAACTAGTATGCTTTAACCCACTACGCCATCAGACCTTACAAAAGAAGTAGATAGTTCGAGATATATATATCTCAAACATCTCTACCTCCCGAAGGCACCAGATGAGTGAGGGGTCAGTCTGCAATTTTCATCAAGCCACTGTCAATGTGAGAGAACTCGTGTCCAGCTTATAAGCCTATACTTGCATAAACCACAAGTGAAGATAAACAATCTTTGGACAACACCCACCAGTGGGACTCGAACCCAGAAAGCACAACTACCTTCCAGTAGCTGGCATAACTAGTATGCTTTAACCCACTACGCCATCAGACCTTACAAAAGAAGTAGATAGTTCGAGATATATATATCTCAAACATCTCTACCTCCCGAAGGCACCAGATGAGTGAGGGGTCAGTCTGCAATTTTCATCAAGCCACTGTCAATGTGAGAGAACTCGTGTCCAGCTTATAAGCCTATACTTGCATAAACCACAAGTGAAGATAAACAATCTTTGGACAACACCCACCAGTGGGACTCGAACCCAGAAAGCACAACTACCTTCCAGTAGCTGGCATAACTAGTATGCTTTAACCCACTACGCCATCAGACCTTACAAAAGAAGTAGATAGTTCGAGATATATATATCTCAAACATCTCTACCTCCCGAAGGCACCAGATGAGTGAGGGGTCAGTCTGCAATTTTCATCAAGCCACTGTCAATGTGAGAGAACTCGTGTCCAGCTTATAAGCCTATACTTGCATAAACCACAAGTGAAGATAAACAATCTTTGGACAACACCCACCAGTGGGACTCGAACCCAGAAAGCACAACTACCTTCCAGTAGCTGGCATAACTAGTATGCTTTAACCCACTACGCCATCAGACCTTACAAAAGAAGTAGATAGTTCGAGATATATATATCTCAAACATCTCTACCTCCCGAAGGCACCAGATGAGTGAGGGGTCAGTCTGCAATTTTCATCAAGCCACTGTCAATGTGAGAGAACTCGTGTCCAGCTTATAAGCCTATACTTGCATAAACCACAAGTGAAGATAAACAATCTTTGGACAACACCCACCAGTGGGACTCGAACCCAGAAAGCACAACTACCTTCCAGTAGCTGGCATAACTAGTATGCTTTAACCCACTACGCCATCAGACCTTACAAAAGAAGTAGATAGTTCGAGATATATATATCTCAAACATCTCTACCTCCCGAAGGCACCAGATGAGTGAGGGGTCAGTCTGCAATTTTCATCAAGCCACTGTCAATGTGAGAGAACTCGTGTCCAGCTTATAAGCCTATACTTGCATAAACCACAAGTGAAGATAAACAATCTTTGGACAACACCCACCAGTGGGACTCGAACCCAGAAAGCACAACTACCTTCCAGTAGCTGGCATAACTAGTATGCTTTAACCCACTACGCCATCAGACCTTACAAAAGAAGTAGATAGTTCGAGATATATATATCTCAAACATCTCTACCTCCCGAAGGCACCAGATGAGTGAGGGGTCAGTCTGCAATTTTCATCAAGCCACTGTCAATGTGAGAGAACTCGTGTCCAGCTTATAAGCCTATACTTGCATAAACCACAAGTGAAGATAAACAATCTTTGGACAACACCCACCAGTGGGACTCGAACCCAGAAAGCACAACTACCTTCCAGTAGCTGGCATAACTAGTATGCTTTAACCCACTACGCCATCAGACCTTACAAAAGAAGTAGATAGTTCGAGATATATATATCTCAAACATCTCTACCTCCCGAAGGCACCAGATGAGTGAGGGGTCAGTCTGCAATTTTCATCAAGCCACTGTCAATGTGAGAGAACTCGTGTCCAGCTTATAAGCCTATACTTGCATAAACCACAAGTGAAGATAAACAATCTTTGGACAACACCCACCAGTGGGACTCGAACCCAGAAAGCACAACTACCTTCCAGTAGCTGGCATAACTAGTATGCTTTAACCCACTACGCCATCAGACCTTACAAAAGAAGTAGATAGTTCGAGATATATATATCTCAAACATCTCTACCTCCCGAAGGCACCAGATGAGTGAGGGGTCAGTCTGCAATTTTCATCAAGCCACTGTCAATGTGAGAGAACTCGTGTCCAGCTTATAAGCCTATACTTGCATAAACCACAAGTGAAGATAAACAATCTTTGGACAACACCCACCAGTGGGACTCGAACCCAGAAAGCACAACTACCTTCCAGTAGCTGGCATAACTAGTATGCTTTAACCCACTACGCCATCAGACCTTACAAAAGAAGTAGATAGTTCGAGATATATATATCTCAAACATCTCTACCTCCCGAAGGCACCAGATGAGTGAGGGGTCAGTCTGCAATTTTCATCAAGCCACTGTCAATGTGAGAGAACTCGTGTCCAGCTTATAAGCCTATACTTGCATAAACCACAAGTGAAGATAAACAATCTTTGGACAACACCCACCAGTGGGACTCGAACCCAGAAAGCACAACTACCTTCCAGTAGCTGGCATAACTAGTATGCTTTAACCCACTACGCCATCAGACCTTACAAAAGAAGTAGATAGTTCGAGATATATATATCTCAAACATCTCTACCTCCCGAAGGCACCAGATGAGTGAGGGGTCAGTCTGCAATTTTCATCAAGCCACTGTCAATGTGAGAGAACTCGTGTCCAGCTTATAAGCCTATACTTGCATAAACCACAAGTGAAGATAAACAATCTTTGGACAACACCCACCAGTGGGACTCGAACCCAGAAAGCACAACTACCTTCCAGTAGCTGGCATAACTAGTATGCTTTAACCCACTACGCCATCAGACCTTACAAAAGAAGTAGATAGTTCGAGATATATATATCTCAAACATCTCTACCTCCCGAAGGCACCAGATGAGTGAGGGGTCAGTCTGCAATTTTCATCAAGCCACTGTCAATGTGAGAGAACTCGTGTCCAGCTTATAAGCCTATACTTGCATAAACCACAAGTGAAGATAAACAATCTTTGGACAACACCCACCAGTGGGACTCGAACCCAGAAAGCACAACTACCTTCCAGTAGCTGGCATAACTAGTATGCTTTAACCCACTACGCCATCAGACCTTACAAAAGAAGTAGATAGTTCGAGATATATATATCTCAAACATCTCTACCTCCCGAAGGCACCAGATGAGTGAGGGGTCAGTCTGCAATTTTCATCAAGCCACTGTCAATGTGAGAGAACTCGTGTCCAGCTTATAAGCCTATACTTGCATAAACCACAAGTGAAGATAAACAATCTTTGGACAACACCCACCAGTGGGACTCGAACCCAGAAAGCACAACTACCTTCCAGTAGCTGGCATAACTAGTATGCTTTAACCCACTACGCCATCAGACCTTACAAAAGAAGTAGATAGTTCGAGATATATATATCTCAAACATCTCTACCTCCCGAAGGCACCAGATGAGTGAGGGGTCAGTCTGCAATTTTCATCAAGCCACTGTCAATGTGAGAGAACTCGTGTCCAGCTTATAAGCCTATACTTGCATAAACCACAAGTGAAGATAAACAATCTTTGGACAACACCCACCAGTGGGACTCGAACCCAGAAAGCACAACTACCTTCCAGTAGCTGGCATAACTAGTATGCTTTAACCCACTACGCCATCAGACCTTACAAAAGAAGTAGATAGTTCGAGATATATATATCTCAAACATCTCTACCTCCCGAAGGCACCAGATGAGTGAGGGGTCAGTCTGCAATTTTCATCAAGCCACTGTCAATGTGAGAGAACTCGTGTCCAGCTTATAAGCCTATACTTGCATAAACCACAAGTGAAGATAAACAATCTTTGGACAACACCCACCAGTGGGACTCGAACCCAGAAAGCACAACTACCTTCCAGTAGCTGGCATAACTAGTATGCTTTAACCCACTACGCCATCAGACCTTACAAAAGAAGTAGATAGTTCGAGATATATATATCTCAAACATCTCTACCTCCCGAAGGCACCAGATGAGTGAGGGGTCAGTCTGCAATTTTCATCAAGCCACTGTCAATGTGAGAGAACTCGTGTCCAGCTTATAAGCCTATACTTGCATAAACCACAAGTGAAGATAAACAATCTTTGGACAACACCCACCAGTGGGACTCGAACCCAGAAAGCACAACTACCTTCCAGTAGCTGGCATAACTAGTATGCTTTAACCCACTACGCCATCAGACCTTACAAAAGAAGTAGATAGTTCGAGATATATATATCTCAAACATCTCTACCTCCCGAAGGCACCAGATGAGTGAGGGGTCAGTCTGCAATTTTCATCAAGCCACTGTCAATGTGAGAGAACTCGTGTCCAGCTTATAAGCCTATACTTGCATAAACCACAAGTGAAGATAAACAATCTTTGGACAACACCCACCAGTGGGACTCGAACCCAGAAAGCACAACTACCTTCCAGTAGCTGGCATAACTAGTATGCTTTAACCCACTACGCCATCAGACCTTACAAAAGAAGTAGATAGTTCGAGATATATATATCTCAAACATCTCTACCTCCCGAAGGCACCAGATGAGTGAGGGGTCAGTCTGCAATTTTCATCAAGCCACTGTCAATGTGAGAGAACTCGTGTCCAGCTTATAAGCCTATACTTGCATAAACCACAAGTGAAGATAAACAATCTTTGGACAACACCCACCAGTGGGACTCGAACCCAGAAAGCACAACTACCTTCCAGTAGCTGGCATAACTAGTATGCTTTAACCCACTACGCCATCAGACCTTACAAAAGAAGTAGATAGTTCGAGATATATATATCTCAAACATCTCTACCTCCCGAAGGCACCAGATGAGTGAGGGGTCAGTCTGCAATTTTCATCAAGCCACTGTCAATGTGAGAGAACTCGTGTCCAGCTTATAAGCCTATACTTGCATAAACCACAAGTGAAGATAAACAATCTTTGGACAACACCCACCAGTGGGACTCGAACCCAGAAAGCACAACTACCTTCCAGTAGCTGGCATAACTAGTATGCTTTAACCCACTACGCCATCAGACCTTACAAAAGAAGTAGATAGTTCGAGATATATATATCTCAAACATCTCTACCTCCCGAAGGCACCAGATGAGTGAGGGGTCAGTCTGCAATTTTCATCAAGCCACTGTCAATGTGAGAGAACTCGTGTCCAGCTTATAAGCCTATACTTGCATAAACCACAAGTGAAGATAAACAATCTTTGGACAACACCCACCAGTGGGACTCGAACCCAGAAAGCACAACTACCTTCCAGTAGCTGGCATAACTAGTATGCTTTAACCCACTACGCCATCAGACCTTACAAAAGAAGTAGATAGTTCGAGATATATATATCTCAAACATCTCTACCTCCCGAAGGCACCAGATGAGTGAGGGGTCAGTCTGCAATTTTCATCAAGCCACTGTCAATGTGAGAGAACTCGTGTCCAGCTTATAAGCCTATACTTGCATAAACCACAAGTGAAGATAAACAATCTTTGGACAACACCCACCAGTGGGACTCGAACCCAGAAAGCACAACTACCTTCCAGTAGCTGGCATAACTAGTATGCTTTAACCCACTACGCCATCAGACCTTACAAAAGAAGTAGATAGTTCGAGATATATATATCTCAAACATCTCTACCTCCCGAAGGCACCAGATGAGTGAGGGGTCAGTCTGCAATTTTCATCAAGCCACTGTCAATGTGAGAGAACTCGTGTCCAGCTTATAAGCCTATACTTGCATAAACCACAAGTGAAGATAAACAATCTTTGGACAACACCCACCAGTGGGACTCGAACCCAGAAAGCACAACTACCTTCCAGTAGCTGGCATAACTAGTATGCTTTAACCCACTACGCCATCAGACCTTACAAAAGAAGTAGATAGTTCGAGATATATATATCTCAAACATCTCTACCTCCCGAAGGCACCAGATGAGTGAGGGGTCAGTCTGCAATTTTCATCAAGCCACTGTCAATGTGAGAGAACTCGTGTCCAGCTTATAAGCCTATACTTGCATAAACCACAAGTGAAGATAAACAATCTTTGGACAACACCCACCAGTGGGACTCGAACCCAGAAAGCACAACTACCTTCCAGTAGCTGGCATAACTAGTATGCTTTAACCCACTACGCCATCAGACCTTACAAAAGAAGTAGATAGTTCGAGATATATATATCTCAAACATCTCTACCTCCCGAAGGCACCAGATGAGTGAGGGGTCAGTCTGCAATTTTCATCAAGCCACTGTCAATGTGAGAGAACTCGTGTCCAGCTTATAAGCCTATACTTGCATAAACCACAAGTGAAGATAAACAATCTTTGGACAACACCCACCAGTGGGACTCGAACCCAGAAAGCACAACTACCTTCCAGTAGCTGGCATAACTAGTATGCTTTAACCCACTACGCCATCAGACCTTACAAAAGAAGTAGATAGTTCGAGATATATATATCTCAAACATCTCTACCTCCCGAAGGCACCAGATGAGTGAGGGGTCAGTCTGCAATTTTCATCAAGCCACTGTCAATGTGAGAGAACTCGTGTCCAGCTTATAAGCCTATACTTGCATAAACCACAAGTGAAGATAAACAATCTTTGGACAACACCCACCAGTGGGACTCGAACCCAGAAAGCACAACTACCTTCCAGTAGCTGGCATAACTAGTATGCTTTAACCCACTACGCCATCAGACCTTACAAAAGAAGTAGATAGTTCGAGATATATATATCTCAAACATCTCTACCTCCCGAAGGCACCAGATGAGTGAGGGGTCAGTCTGCAATTTTCATCAAGCCACTGTCAATGTGAGAGAACTCGTGTCCAGCTTATAAGCCTATACTTGCATAAACCACAAGTGAAGATAAACAATCTTTGGACAACACCCACCAGTGGGACTCGAACCCAGAAAGCACAACTACCTTCCAGTAGCTGGCATAACTAGTATGCTTTAACCCACTACGCCATCAGACCTTACAAAAGAAGTAGATAGTTCGAGATATATATATCTCAAACATCTCTACCTCCCGAAGGCACCAGATGAGTGAGGGGTCAGTCTGCAATTTTCATCAAGCCACTGTCAATGTGAGAGAACTCGTGTCCAGCTTATAAGCCTATACTTGCATAAACCACAAGTGAAGATAAACAATCTTTGGACAACACCCACCAGTGGGACTCGAACCCAGAAAGCACAACTACCTTCCAGTAGCTGGCATAACTAGTATGCTTTAACCCACTACGCCATCAGACCTTACAAAAGAAGTAGATAGTTCGAGATATATATATCTCAAACATCTCTACCTCCCGAAGGCACCAGATGAGTGAGGGGTCAGTCTGCAATTTTCATCAAGCCACTGTCAATGTGAGAGAACTCGTGTCCAGCTTATAAGCCTATACTTGCATAAACCACAAGTGAAGATAAACAATCTTTGGACAACACCCACCAGTGGGACTCGAACCCAGAAAGCACAACTACCTTCCAGTAGCTGGCATAACTAGTATGCTTTAACCCACTACGCTATCAGACCTTACAAAAGAAGTAGATAGTTCGAGATATATATATCTCAAACATCTCTACCTCCCGAAGGCACCAGATGAGTGAGGGGTCAGTCTGCAATTTTCATCAAGCCACTGTCAATGTGAGAGAACTCGTGTCCAGCTTATAAGCCTATACTTGCATAAACCACAAGTGAAGATAAACAATCTTTGGACAACACCCACCAGTGGGACTCGAACCCAGAAAGCACAACTACCTTCCAGTAGCTGGCATAACTAGTATGCTTTAACCCACTACGCCATCAGACCTATTGTACCCATTGTTTCTGTTCTGTCTTGTGTTGATACTTTTAATACCCTATTAATATCCCCTAGTGTTCTGTCTTGTGTTAATGCCACATCACCCTTCCCACCTCACTCATATGTAATGCCACATCACCCTTCCCACCTCACTCAAATGTAGATATAAAATCAGGGAAACGCAAGTTCTAATCAGTTGTGTATTTGTGAAGTCTTTGAATATATATATATATATATATATATATATATATATATATATATATATATATATATATATATATATATATATATATATATATATATATTTATATATATATATATATATATATATATATATATGTATATATATATATATATATGTATATATATATATATATATATGTATATATATATATATATATATATATATATATGTATATATATATATATATATATGTATATATATATATATGTATATATATATATATATATATATATATATATATATGTATATATATATATATATATATATGTATATATATATATATATATATATATATATATATATATATATATATATATATATTGCACAACTATAAAGATATATGTATATATATATATATGTCGTACCTAGTAGCCAGAACTCACTTCTCAGCCTACTATTCAAGGCCCGATTTGCCTAATAAGCTAAGTTTTCCTGAATTAATATATTTACTATAATTTTTTTCTTATGAAATGATAAAGCAACCCTTTTCTCTATGTATGAGGTCAATTTTTTTTTATTTGAGTTAAAATTAACGTAGATATATGACCGAACCTAACCAACCCTACCTAACCTAACCTAACCTATATTTATAGGTAAGGTTAGGTTAGGTAGCCAAAAAAAGCTAGGTTAGGTTAGGTTAGGTAGGTTAGGTAGACGAAAAAACATTAATTCATGAAAACTTGGCTTATTAGGCAAATTGGGCCTTGAATAGTAGGCTGAGAAGTGCGTTCTGGCTATTAGGTTCGACATATATATATATATATATATATATATATATATATATATATATATATATATATATATATATATATATATATATATATACACACACATATATATATGTATATATATATATATATATATCTATATATATATATATATATATATATATATATATATATATATATATATATATATATATATATATATGTCGTACCTAGTAGCCAGAACGCACTTCTCGGCCTACTATGCAAGGCCCGATTTGCCTAATAAGCCAAGTTTTCCTGAATTAATATATTTTCTCTAATTTTTTTCTTATGAAATGATAAAGCTACCCATTTCATTATGTATGAGGTCATTTTTTTTATTGGAATTAAAATTAACGTAGATATATGACCGAACCTAACCAACCGTACCTAACCTAACCTAACCTATATTTATAGATTAGGTTAGGTTAGGTTAGGTGAGGTAGGTTAGGTAGTCGAAAAAGCATTAATTCAAGAAAACCTGGCTTATTAGGCAAATCGGGCCTTGCATAGTAGGCTGAGAAGTACGTTCTGGCTACTAGGTACGACACATATATATATATATATATATATATATATATATATATATATATATATATATATATATATATATATATATATATATATATGTCGTACCTAGTAGCCAGAACTCACTTCTCAGCCTACTATTCAAGGCCCGATTTGCCTAATAAGCCAAGTTTTCCTGAATTAATATATTTACTAAAAAATTTTTCTTATGAAATGATATAGCTACCCTTTTCACTATGTATGAGGTCAATTTTTTTTTATTGGAGTTAAAATTAACGTAGATATATGACCGAACCTAACCAACCCTACCTAACCTAACCTAACCTATATATATAGGTAAGGTTAGGTTAGGTAGCCAAAAAAAGCTAGGTTAGGTTAGGTTAGGTAGGTTAGGCAGACGAAAAAGCCTTAATTCATGAAAACTTGGCTTATTAGGCAAATCGGGCCTTGCATAGTAGGCTGAGAAGTGAGTTCTGGCTACTAGGTACGACATATATATATATATATATATATATATATATATATATATATATATATATATATATATATATATATATATATATATGTCGTACCTAGTAGCCAGAACTCACTTCTCAGCCTACTATTCAAGGCCCGATTTGCCTAATAAGCCAAGTTTTCCTGAAATAATATATTTACTATAATTTTTTTCTTATGAAATGATAAAGCAACCCTTTTCTCTATGTATGAGGTCAATTTTTTTTTATTGGAGTTAAAATTAACGTAGATATATGACCGAACCTAACCAACCCTATCTAACCTAACCTAACCTATATTTATAGGTAAGGTTAGGTTAGGTAGCCAAAAAAAGCTAGGTTAGGTTAGGTTAGGTAGGTTAGGTAGACGAAAAAACATTAATTCATGAAAACTTGGCTTATTAGGCAAATCGGGCCTTGAATAGTAGGCTGAGAAGTGTGTTCTGGCTATTAGGTACGACATATATATATATATAAATATATATATATATATATATATATATATATATATATATATATATATATATATATATGTCGTACCTAGTAGCCAGAACGCACTTCTTAGCCTACTATGCCTGGCCCGATTTGCCTAATAAGCCAAGTTTTCATGAATTAATATATTTTCTCTAATTTTTTTCTTATGAAATGATAAAGCTACCCATTTCATTATGTATGAGGTCAATTTTGTTTTATTGGAGTTAAAATTAACGTAGATATATGACCGAACCTAACCAACCCTACCTAACCTAACCTAACCTATCTTTATAGGTTAGGTTAGGTTAGGTAGCCGAAAAAGTTAGGTTAGGTTAGGTTAGGTAGGTTAGGTAGTCGAAAAACAATTAATTCATGAAAACTTGGCTTATTAGGCAAATCGGGCCTTGCATAGTAGGCAGAGAAGTGCGTTCTGGCTACTAGGTACGACATATATATATATATATATATATATATATATATATGTCGTACCTAGTAGCCAGAATGCACTTATCGGCCTACTATGCAAGGCCCGATTTGTCTAAAAAGCCAAGTTTTCCTGAATTAATATATTTTCTCTAATTTTTTTCTTATGAAATGATAAATCTAACCATTTCATTATGTATGAGGTCAATTTTTTTTTATTGGAGTTTAATTTAACGTAGATATATGACCAAACCTAACCAACCCTACCTAACCTAACCTAACCTATCTTTATAGGTTAGGTTAGGTTAGGTAGCAGAAAAAGTTAGGTTAGGTTAGGTTAGGTAGGTTAGGTAGTCAAAAAACAATTAATTCATGAAAACTTGGCTTATTAGGCAAATTGGGCCTTGCATAGTAGGCTCAGAAGTGAGTTCTGGCTACTAGGTACGACATATATATATATATATATATATATATATATATATATATATATATATATATATATATATATATATATGTCGTACCTAGTAGCCAGAACGCACTTCTCAGCCTACTATGCAAGGCCCGATTTGTCTAATAAGCCAAGTTTTCATGAAATAATTGTTTTTCGACGACCTAACCTACCTAACCTAACCTAACCTAATTTTTTAGGCTACCTAACCTAACCTAACCTATAAAGATAGGATAGGTTAGGTTAGGTAGGGATGGTTAAGTTTGGTCATATATCTACGGTAATTTTAACTACAATAAAAAAAAATTGACCTCATACATAATGAAATGGGTAGCTTTATTATTTCATAAGAAAAAAATTAGAGAAAATATATTAATTCAGGAAAACTTGGCTTATTAAGCAAATCGGGCCTTGCATAGTAGGCTGAGAAGTGCGTTCTGGCTACTAGGTACGACATATATATATATATATATATATATATATATATATATATATATATATATATATATATATATATATATATATATATATATATATATATATATATATATATGTCGTACCTAGTAGCCAGAACTCACTTCTCAGCCTACTATTCAAGGCCCGATTTGCCTAATAAGCCAAGTTTTCCTGAATTAATATATTTACTATAATTTTTTTCTTATGAAATGATAAAGCAACCCTTTTCTCTATGTATGAGGTCAATTTTTTTTTATTGGAGTTAAAATTAACGTAGATATATGACCGAACCTAACCAACCCTACCTAACCTAACCTAACCTATATTTATAGGTTAGGTTAGGTTAGGTAGCCAAAAAAAGCTAGGTTAGGTTAGGTTAGGTAGGTTAGGTAGACGAAAAAACATTAATTCAAGAAAACTTGGCTTATTAGGCAAATCGGGCCTTGAATAGTAGGCTGAGAAGTGCGTTCTGGCTATTAGGTACGACATATATATATATATATATATATATATATATATATATATATATATATATATATATATATATATGTCGTACCTAGTAGCCAGAACGCACTTCTCAGCCTACTATTCAAGGCCCGATTTGCCTAATAAGCCAAGTTTTCATGAATTAATGTTTTTTCGTCTACCTAACCTACCTAACCTAACCTAACCTAACTTTTTCGGCTACCTAACCAAACCTAACGTATAAAGATAGGTTAGGTTAGGTTAGGTAGGGTTGGTTAGGTTCGGTCATATATCTACGTTAATTTTAACTGCAATAAAAAAAAATTGACCTCATACATAATGAAATGGGTAGCTTTATCATTTCATAAGAAAAAAAATTGAAAAAATATATTAATTCAGGAAAACTTGGCTTATTAGGCAAATCGGGCCTTGAATAGTAGGCCAAAAAGTGAGTTCTGGCTACTAGGTACGACATATATATATATATATATATCGTACCTAGTAGCCAGAACGCACTTCTCAGCCTACTATGCAAGGCCCGATTTGCCTAATAAGCCAAGTTTTTATGAATTAATTGTTATATATATATATATATATATATATATATATATATATATGTCGTACCTAATAGCCAGAACGCACTTCTCAGCCTACTATTCAAGGCCCGATTTGCCTAATAAGCCAAGTTTTCATGAATTAAAGTTTTTTCGTCTACCTAACCTACCTAACCTAACCTAACCTAGCTTTTTTTGGCTACCTAACCTAACCTTACCTATAAATATAGGTTAGGTTAGGTTAGGTAGGGTTGGTTAGGTTCGGTCATATATCTACGTTAATTTTAACTCCAATAAAAAAAAATTGACCTCATACATAGAGAAAAGGGTTGCTTTATCATTTCATAAGAAAAAAATTATAGTAAATATATTAATTCAGAAAAACTTGGCTTATTAGGCAAATCGGGCCTTGAATAGTAGGCTGAGAAGTGAGTTCTGGCTACTAGGTACGACATATATATATATATATATATATATATATATATATATATATATATATATATATATATATATATATATATATATATATATATATATATATATATATATATATATATATGTCGTACCTAGTAGCCAGAACTCACTTTTCAGCCTACAATGCAAGGCCCGATTTGCCTAATAAGCCAAGTTTTCATGAATTAATATATTTTCTCTAATTTTTTTCTTATGAAATGATAAAGCTACCCATTTCATTATGTAAGAGGTCAATTTTTTTTATTGGAGTTAAAATTAACGTAGATATATGACCGAACCTAACCAACCCTACCTAACCTAACCTAACCTATCTTTATAGGTTAGGTTCGGTTAGGTAACCGAAAAAGTTAGGTTAGGTTAGGTTAGGTAGGTTAGGTAGTCGAAAAGCAATTAATTCATGAAAACTTGGCTTATTAGGCAAATCGGGCCTTGCATAGTAGGCAGAGAAGTGCGTTCTGGCTACTAGGTACGACATATATATATATATATATATATATATATATATATATATATATATATATATATATATATATATATATATATATATATATATATATATGTCGTACCTAGTAGCCAGAACGCACTTCTCAGCCTACTATGCAAGGCCCGATTTGTCTAATAAGCCAAGTTTTCATGAAATAATTGTTTTTCGACGACCTAACCTACCTAACCTAACCTAACCTAATTTTTTAGGCTACCTAACCTAACCTAACCTATAAAGATAGGATAGGTTAGGTTAGGTAGGGATGGTTAAGTTTGGTCATATATCTACGTTAATTTTAACTACAATAAAAAAAAATTGACCTCATACATAATGAAATGGGTAGCTTTATTATTTCATAAGAAAAAAATTAGAGAAAATATATTAATTCAGGAAAACTTGGCTTATTAAGCAAATCGGGCCTTGCATAGTAGGCTGAGAAGTGCGTTCTGGCTACTAGGTACGACATATATATATATATATATATATATATATATATATATAATATATATATATATATATATATATATATATATATATATATATATATATATATATATATGTCGTACCTAGTAGCCAGAACTCACTTCTCAGCCTACTATTCAAGGCCCGATTTGCCTAATAAGCCAAGTTTTCCTGAATTAATATATTTACTATAATTTTTTTCTTATGAAATGATAAAGCAACCCTTTTCTCTATGTATGAGGTCAATTTTTTTTTATTGGAGTTAAAATTAACGTAGATATATGACCGAACCTAACCAACCCTACCTAACCTAACCTAACCTATATTTATAGGTTAGGTTAGGTTAGGTAGCCAAAAAAAGCTAGGTTAGGTTAGGTTAGGTAGGTTAGGTAGACGAAAAAACATTAATTCAAGAAAACTTGGCTTATTAGGCAAATCGGGCCTTGAATAGTAGGCTGAGAAGTGCGTTCTGGCTATTAGGTACGACATATATATATATATATATATATATATATATATATATATATATATATATATATATATATATATATATATATATATATATATATATATATATCGTACCTAGTAGCCAGAACGCACTTCTCAGCCTACTATGCAAGGCCCGATTTGCCTAATAAGCCAAGTTTTTATGAATTAATTGTTATATATATATATATATATATATATATATATATATATATATGTCGTACCTAATAGCCAGAACGCACTTCTCAGCCTACTATTCAAGGCCCGATTTGCCTAATAAGCCAAGTTTTCATGAATTAAAGTTTTTTCGTCTACCTAACCTACCTAACCTAACCTAACCTAGCTTTTTTTGGCTACCTAACCTAACCTTACCTATAAATATAGGTTAGGTTAGGTTAGGTAGGGTTGGTTAGGTTCGGTCATATATCTACGTTAATTTTAACTCCAATAAAAAAAAATTGACCTCATACATAGAGAAAAGGGTTGCTTTATCATTTCATAAGAAAAAAATTATAGTAAATATATTAATTCAGAAAAACTTGGCTTATTAGGCAAATCGGGCCTTGAATAGTAGGCTGAGAAGTGAGTTCTGGCTACTAGGTACGACATATATATATATATATATATATATATATATATATATATATATATATATATATATATATATATATATATATATATATATATATATATATATATGTCGTACCTAGTAGCCAGAACTCACTTTTCAGCCTACAATGCAAGGCCCGATTTGCCTAATAAGCCAAGTTTTCATGAATTAATATATTTTCTCTAATTTTTTTCTTATGAAATGATAAAGCTACCCATTTCATTATGTAAGAGGTCAATTTTTTTTATTGGAGTTAAAATTAACGTAGATATATGACCGAACCTAACCAACCCTACCTAACCTAACCTAACCTATCTTTATAGGTTAGGTTCGGTTAGGTAACCGAAAAAGTTAGGTTAGGTTAGGTTAGGTAGGTTAGGTAGTCGAAAAGCAATTAATTCATGAAAACTTGGCTTATTAGGCAAATCGGGCCTTGCATAGTAGGCTCAGAAGTGAGTTCTGGCTACTAGGTACGACATATATATATATATATATATATATATATATATATATATATATATATATATATATATATATATATATATATATATATATATATATATATATATATATATATATATATATATATATGTCGTACCTAATAGCCAGAACGCACTTCTCAGCCTACTATGCAAGGCCCGATTTGCCTAATAAGCCAAGTTTTCATGAATTAATATATTTTCTCTAATTTTTTGCTTATGAAATGATAAAGCTACCCATTTCATTATGTATGAGGTCAATTTTTTTTTATTGGAGTTAAAATTGACGTAGATATATGACCGAACCTAACCAACCCTACCTAACCTAACCTAACCTATCTTTATAGGTTAGGTTAGGTTAGGTAGCCGAAAAAGTAAGGTTAGGTTAGGTTAGGTAGGTTAGGTAGTCGAAAAACAATTAATTCATGAAAACTTGGCTTATTAGGCAAATCGGGCCTTGCATAGTAGGCATAGAAGTGCGTTCTGGCTACTAGGTACGACATATATATATATATATATATATATGTCGTACCTAGTAGCCAGAACTCACTTCTCAGCCTACTATTCAAGGCCCGATTTGCCTAATAAGCCAAGTTTTCCTGAATTATTATATTTACTATAATTTTTTTCTTATGAAATGATAAAGCTACCCTTTTCACTATGTATGAGGTCAATTTTTTTTTATTGGAGTTAAAATTAACGTAGATATATGACCGAACCTAACCAACCCTACCTAACCTAACCTAACCTATATATATAGGTAAGGTTAGGTTAGGTAGCCAAAAAAAGCTAGGTTAGGTTAGGTTAGGTAGGTTAGGTAGACGAAAAAACATTAATTCATGAAAACTTGGCTTATTAGGCAAATCGGGCCTTGCATAGTAGGCTGAGAAGTGAGTTCTGGCTACTAGGTACGACATATATATATATATATATATATATGTCGTACCTAGTAGCCAGAACGCACTTCTCAGCCTACTATGCAAGGCCCGATTTGCCTAATAAGCCAAGTTTTCATGAATTAATTGTTTTTCGACTACCTAACCCACCTAACCTAACCTAACCTAGCTTTTTCGGCTACCTAACCTAACCTAACCCATAAAGATAGGTTAGGTTAGGTTAGGTAGGGTTGGTTAGGTTCGGTCATATATCTACGTTAATTTTAACTCCACTAAAAAAAAATTGACCTCATACATAATGAAATGGGTAGCTTTATCATTTCATAAGAAAAAAATTTGAGAAAATATAATAATTCAGGAAAACTTGGCTTATTAGGCAAATCGGGCCCTGAATTGTAGGCTGAGAAGTGCGTTCTGGCTACTAGGTACGACATATATATATATATATATATATATATATATATATATATATATATATATATATGTCGTACCTAATAGCCAGAACGCACTTCTCTGCCTACTATGCAAGGCCCGATTTGCCTAATAAGCCAAGTTTTCATGAATTAATTGTTTTTCGACTACCTAACCTACCTAACCAAACCTAACCTAACTTTTTCGGCTACCTAACCTAACCTAACCTAAAAAGATAGGTTAGGTTAGGTTAGGTAGGGTTGGTTAGGTTTGGTCATATATCTACGTTAATTTTAACTCCAATAAAAAAATATTGACCTCATACATAATGAAATGGGTAGCTTTATCATCTCATAAGAAAAAAAATTGAGAAAATTTAATAATTCAGGAAAACTTGGCTTATTAGGCAAATCGGGCCTTGCATAGTAGGCCGAGAAGTGCGTTCTGGCTACTAGGTACGACATATATATATATATATATATATATATATATATATATATATATATATATATATATATATATATATATATATATATATATATATATATATATATATATGTCGTACCTAGTAGCCAGAACGCACTTCTCAGCCTACTATGCAAGGCCCGATTTGCCTAATAAGCCAAGTTTTCATGAATTAATTGTTTTTCGACTACCTAACCTACCTAACCTAACCTAACTTTTTCGGCTACCTAACCTAACCTAACCTAACCTATAAAGATATGTATATATATATATATATATATATATATATATATATATATATATATATATATATATATATATATATATATATATATATATATATATATATATATATATAGTTTGTGAGGGTACCACCTCTGGTGCCAATGTGGGGACCCATAGCCTCGGAGAAGAAAATAAAAAGTATTCAGAGGAGACCTTGTGGTTTCTCACTGAACACTAATATTATCTTCTCCTACCACC
Source organism: Procambarus clarkii (assembly GCF_040958095.1). NCBI lineage: Eukaryota > Metazoa > Arthropoda > Malacostraca > Decapoda > Cambaridae > Procambarus > Procambarus clarkii. Next base: position 19,730,117 of record NC_091183.1, read on the forward strand.
CCCATTCTTTTGTATGTACACATATATATTTACTTTATTTGAACTTTGTTACAAAAAATGAGTTACATATGGGTTACAAAGATGGTTATCATAGGTTGTCGAGTTCCTCCAGCTCCTCAGATGGCGGGCAGGAACCGTGGATGCAGTGCGCATTTCCCCTCTGTATCGCCACACTGAGGCGCTGGAAAAGAAAGCTTGCAGCTCTTGGGTCCCTTGTTGTTTCAATGAGCCTAGAACCCAGTTCCTTCAAAAAACTGTTAGCACTTTTACCCCAGGCGCCGAGTGTCTCAGAAGCAATGGGGACAAAATTGTAGTGGTGATCCAGTGGTTGTGATAGTAGTTGTTGTAGTGGGTTGTTGATGTTGTGTTGGTTGTTGTGGTGGTGGTTTTTGTTGTGGTGGTGGTTTTCGTTGTGGTGGTTATTGTTGTGGAGGTGGTTGTTGTATTGGTGGTTGTTGGTGTTGTGGTGGTGGTTGTTGTTGTGGCTGTGGTGGTTGTGGTAATGGTTGTTGTGGTGGTTGTTCTGTTGGTGGTGGTTGTGTTAATGGCTGTTGTGGTGGTGGTTTTGGTAGTTTTTGTGAAAGAAGTTTTTTGTTGTTAGTTGATATTGTGGTAAGTGTTGTTGTGGTGGTGGTTGTGGTTGTAATTGTTGTATTGGTGATTGCTCTAGTGGAGGTTGTTGTAGTGGTGGTTGTTGTAGTGGTGGTGGTTGTTGTGGTGGTGGTTGTTGTTGTGGTGGATGTTGTTGTGGTAGTTGTTGTGGTGGTTGTTGCTGTGGTTGTTGTTGCAGTATTAGTTGTTGTCGTGGTTGTTGTTGTTGTGGTGGTTGATGTGTTGGTTGTTCTTGTGGTGATGGTTGTTGTAGTGGTGGTTGTTGTGATGGTTGTTGTGACTGTATTTGTGGTGATGGTTGTTGTTGTGATGGTTGTTTTTATGGTAGTGGTTGTGGTGGTTGTTGTTGAGGTAATGGTTGTGATAATGGTTGTTGTGATGGTTGTTTTTATTGTAGTGGTTGTGGTGGTTGTTGTTGAGGTAATGGTTGTGATAATGGTTGTTGTGGTGGTTGTTCGTTTGGTGATGGATGTTGTGGTGGTGGTGGTTGTGATGGTTGTTGTGTTGGTGGTTGTGATGGTGGTTGTTGTGTTGGTAGTTGTTGTGGTGATTATTGTTGTTTTGGTGGTTGTTGTGGTGGTGTTTGTTTTAGTGTTTTTGTTGACGTGGTTGTTGTGGTGGTGGTTGTTAGAGTGGTGGCTGTTGTGATGGTGTTTTTATGATGAAAGTTGTTGTTGTGGTGGTTGCTGTTGTGGTGGATGAGGTTATTGTTGTTGTTTCGGAGGTTGTGGTTTTTGTGGTTGCTGTTGGTTTGTTTGTTATTGTGGTGGGTTTTGCGGTGGTGGTTGTTGTTGTGAAGGTTGCTGTGGGGGGGTTATTGATGTGGTGGTGGTTGTTGTAGTGGTATTTGTGATGGTTGTTGTGTGATGGTGGTTGAGGTAATGGTCACTGTAATGGTTGTTGTTGTTGTTGTGGTGATTCTGGTGGTGGTGATTGTGATTGTGGTAGTTGTGGTATTTGTTTTGTTAGTGGTTGATATTGTGGTTGTTGTTGTTGGTTGATGTGGTGGTGGTTGTTGTTCTACCACAACAACCAATATTAGTTGTTGTGGTAGCTGTTGTGGTGGTGGTTGTTGTGGTGGCGATTGTTGTGGTGTTGGTTGTTGTTGTGGTGGTGATTGTGATGGTGGTTGTGATGGTGTTTGTTGTGGTGGTTGTTCTTGTGGTGGTGGTTCTGTTGGTGGTGGTTGTGTTGGTGGTAGTTGTGATAGTTTTGTGTTATTAGTTTTTTGTTGGTAGTGATATTGTGGTAATTGTTGTTCTTGTGGTGGTTGTGGTATTTGTTGTTGTTGTGGTTGTCGTCGTTGTGGTGGTGGGTGATGTGGTGAGGGTTGTTGTAGAGGTGGTTGTTGTGATGATAGTTGTTGTTGTGGTGGTGTTGTTGTAGTGGTGGCTGTGGTGGTGTTTTTTTGTGGTGGTGGTTGCTATTGTTGTGGTGGTTGTTGTGGTGGTTGTTGTGGTGGTTGTTGTGGTAGTTGTTGTTGTGGTGGTGGTTGTTGTTGTGTTTTTGTTGTTGTGGTAGTGGTTTTGGTGATGGTGGTTGTTGTGGTGGTTGTTCTTGTGGTGGTAGGTGGTTCTGTTGGTGGTTGTTGTGGTGGTGGTTGTGGTAGTTTTTGTGGTAGCAGTTTTTTGTTGGTAGTGAAATTGCGGTAATTGTTGTTGTGGTGGTTGTGATATTTATTGTCGTTGGGGGTTGTTGTGGTGGTGGTGGTTGATGTTGTGGTTTTGGTTGTTGTTGTGGTGATTGTAGGGGTGGTGGTAGTTGTTGTTGTAGTTGTTGTAGTTGTAGTTGTTATTGTGGTGGTTGTTGTTGTGGTTGTTGCTGTAGTATTGGTTGTTGTTGTGGTTGTTGTTGTGGTTCTTGTTGAGGTTGTGTTTGATGTGGCGGTTGTTCTTGTGGTGATGGATGTTGTAGTCGTGGTTGTTGTGATCGTAGTTGTTGTGGTAGTGGTTGTTGTTGTGGTGGTTTTGGTGATGGTGGTAGTTGTGGTAGTGGTTGAAGTGGTGGTTGTTGTAGTGGTTTTGGTGATGGTGCTAGTTGTGGTAGTGGTTGAAGTGGTGGTTGTTGTGTTGGTAGTTGTGGTGATTTTTGTTGTTGTGGTGTTTTTTGGTGGTAGTTGTTGTTGTGGGGATCGTGGTGGTGGTTGTGGTGGTGGTTGTAGCTGTTAATGTTGCTGATATGGTGGTGGTTGTTGATATGGGGGTGGTTGTTGAAATGGTGGTGATTTATGTGATGGTGGTTTTTGTGATGGTGGTTTTTGTGATGGTGGTTTTGGTAGTGGTTGTTGATGTGGTGGTTGTTGTGGTTGTTGTGGTTGTTGTTGTTGTTGTGGTGGTGGTTTTGGTGGTGGTAGTTTTGGTGGTAGTTGTAGTGGTTGTTCTAGTGCAATTGTTTTGGTGTAGATTGTTGTTGTGGAGGTTGTTGTTATGGTGGGTTTTGTGATGGTCGTTTTTGTTGTGGTTGTTCATGTGGTAGTTGTTGTGGTTGAAGTTGTTGTGGTGGTGTTTTTTTGTGGTGGTTGTTGTTGTGGTGGTTGTTGTTGTTGTTGTTGTTGTTGTTGTGTGGGTGGTTGTTGCTGTGGTGGTGGGTGAGGTGGTGGTTGTTGTTGTGGTTGTTGTTGTTGATGTTGTTGTCGTTATGGTGGTTGTGGTGGTTTTTGTTGTGATGGTTGTTGTTGCATTGGTTGATTTTGTTGTGGTGGTTTTTGTGGTGGTGGTAATTGAGGATTTGGTTGTTGTAGTAGTTGTTGTTGTAGTGGTTGTTGTTGTGGTGGTGGTTGTTGTGGTGGTGGTTGTGGTTGTGGTTGAATTTGTGGATGTTGTTGTGGTGGAGTTTGTTGTAGTGGTAGTGGTTGTGGAAGTTGTTGAGGTGGTAGTTGTTGTGGTAGTGTTTGTTATTCTGGTGGTTGTAGTTGTGTCGGTTCTGGTGGTGGTTGTTGTTGAGGTGGTGGTTGTTATTGTTGTGGTTGTTGCAATGGTTGTGGTTATTGTTGTTGTTGTTTTTGTAGTGGATGTTGGGTTGGTGGGGGTTATGGTCGTGGTTGTTGTGGTGGTAGTTGCTTTGGTGGTTATTTTTGTTGTTGTGGCTGTAGTAGGGGAGGTGGTGTTTGTTATGGTGGTGGTTGTTGTAATATTTGTTGTTGTTGTGGTGGTGGTTGTTTAGGTGGTGGTTGTTATTGTTGTGGTTGTTGCGATGGTTGTGGATGTTGTTGTTATTGTTTTTGTAATGGATGTTGGGGTGGTGGTGGTTATAGTGGTGGTTGTTGCGGTGGTTGTTGTGGTGGTTATTTTTGTTGTTGTGGCTGTAGTAGTGGAGGTGGTGTTTGTTGTTGTGGTGGTTGTTGTAATGATTGTTTTGTGCCCCTCATTTTTTGGGGCATACGTGAGGAACACAAATGCGACAAAGCCTGAATGGTCCTCAGAATTATATGCAAATGAAAACTCAACCCCCCAGAAGTGACTTGAACCCATACTGCCAGGAGCACTCTGCTGGCGTACACGATCCCCAATCCGCTCGACCAACAATTCCGGATAAAAGAGGTTGGTAGCCGAAGCTGTTTCCATCCCTCCCGCTGGCACTCGATTGGTAATTTTGGGCATGGTATTTTATCAAATCACCTAATTTTTGGGGGCACCATGAGGAACACAAATGCGAACAAGCCTGAATGGTCCCCAGGACTATATGCAACTTAAAACCCAAAACCCAGATGTGACACGAACCCATACTGCCAGGAGCACTCGGATGGCGAACAGGATCCTTCAACTGCTCGACCAACACGACCAGACAAAAGAGGATGGTAGGCGAGGCTATTTCCATCCACCCCCCCGGCACTCGGTTGGTAATCTTGGGCATGGTATTTTATCAAATCACTTCATTTTTTGGGGCACACGTAAGGAACACAAATGGGATAAAGCCTGAATGGTCCCCATGACTAAATGCAACTTAAAACTCACACCCCAGAAGTGACTCGAACCCATACTGCCATGAGCACTCTGCTGGCATACAGGATCCCTTAACTGCTCGACCAACACGACTGGACAAAAGAGGATGGTAGCCGAGGCTATTTCCTTCCCCTCGCCGGCACTCGGTTGGTAATCTTGTTCATGGTATTTTATCAAAACACCTCATTTTTTGAGGCACACGTGAGGATCACAAATACGAACAAGCCTGAATGGTCCCCAGGACTATATGCAACTGAAAACCCACATCCCAGAAGTGACTCGAACACATACTGCCAGGAGCACTCTCCTGGCGTACAGGATCCCTTAACCGCTCGACTAACACGACCAGACAAAAGAGGATGGTAGCCGAGGCTGTTTCTATCCCCCCGCCGGCACTAGGTTGGTAATCTTGGACATGGCATTGTTTTCAAATCACCTCATTTTCTGGGGCACACGTGGGGAACACAAATGCGAACAAGCCTGAGTGGTCGTCAGGACTATATGCAACTGAAAACTCACACCCCAGATGTGACTCAAACCCATATTGCCAGGAGCACTCGGATGGCATACAGGATCCCTTAACCGCTCGACCAACACGAACCGGACAAAAGAGGTTGGAAGCCGAGGCTTTTTCTATCCCCCCCGCTGGCACTCGGTTGGTAATCTTGGGCATGGTATTTTATCAAATCACCTCATTTTTTGGGGCACACGTGAGGATCACAAATGCGAACAAGCCTGAATGGTTCCCAGGACTATATGCAACTGAAAACCCACACCCCAGAAGTGACTCGAACCCATACTGCAATGAGCACTCTGCTGGCATACAGGATCCCTTAACTGCTCGACCAACACAACCGGACAAAAGAGGATGGTAGCTGAGGCAATTTCCATCCCCTCGCTGGCACTCGGTTGGTAATCATGGGCATTGTATTTTATCAAATCACCTCATTTTTAGGGGCACACGTGAGCAACACAAATGCGAATAATACTGAATTGTCTCCAGGACTATATACAACTAATAACTCACACCCCAGAACTGATTTGAAACAATACTGCCAGGAGAACTCTGCGGAAGTACAGGATCCCTTTACCGCTCGACCTACATGACCGGACAAAAAAGGATGGTACCTGAGGATATTTCCATCCCCCCCGCCAGCATTCGGTTGGTATCCTTCGGCATGGTATTTTGTCAAATCACCTCATTTTTGGGGGCACACGTGAGCAACACAAATGCGAACAATCCTGAATTGTCTCCAAGACTATAAACAACGGAAAACTCACACCCCAGAAGTAACTCGAACCCATACTGTTAGGAGCACTCTGATGGCGTACAGGTTCCCTTAACTGCTCGACCAACACGCTTGGACAAAAGAGGATGGTAGCCGAGGCTGTTTCTATCACCCGCCGGCACTCTGTTGGTAATCTTGGGTATGGTAGTATATATCAAATCACCTCATTTTTTAGGGCACACATGAAGAACACAAATGCGAACAAGCCTGAATGGTCCCCAGGACTATATGCAACTGAAAACCCACACCCCACAAGTGACTCGAAGCTATACTGCCAGAAGGCACTCTGATAGCTTACAGGATCTCTTAACCGCTCGACCTACACGACCAGACAAAAAAGGATGGTACCTGAGGCTATTTCCATCCCCCTAACAGCACTCGGTTGGTAATCTTGGGCATGGTATTTTATCAAATCACCTCATTTTTGGGGGCACACGTGAAGAACACAAATGCGAAGAAGCCTGAATGGTCCCCAGGACTATATTCAACTGAAAACTCACACCCCCGAAGTGACTCGAACTCATACTGCCAGGAGAACTCGGATGGCGTGCTTGATCCCTTGACCGCTCGACCAACACGACCGGACAAAAGAGGATGGAAGCCGAGGCTATTTCCATCCCCCTGCCGGCACTCGGTTGGTAATCTTGGGCATGGTATTTTATCAAATCACCTTATTTTTTGGGGCACACAGGAAGAACACAAATGCGAAGAAGCCTGAATGGTCCCCAGGACTATATTCAACTGAAAACTCACACTCCAGAAATGACTCGAACTCATACTGCCTGGAGCACTCTGCTGGTGTACAGGATCCCTTAACTGCTTGACCAACATGACCGGACAAAAGAGGAAGGTAGCCGATGTTATTTCCATCCCCCCGCTGGAACCCGGTTGGTATTCTTGGGTATAGTATTTTATCAAATCACCTCATTTTTGAGGGCACACGTGAGGAACACATATGCAAAAAAGCCAGAATGATCACCAAGACTATATGCAACTGAAAACCCACACCCCAAAAGTGACTCGAACCCATACTGCCAGGAGCAATCAGATGGCGTACAGGATCCCTTAACCGCTTGTCCAACGCGAACGGACAAAAGAGGATGGTAGCCGAGGCTATTTCCATCCCCCTGCCGGCTCTCGGTTGGTAATCTTGGGCATGGTATTTTATCAAATCACCTCATTTTTGAGGGCACACGTGAGGAACACATATGCAAAAAAGCCAGAATGATCACCAAGACTATATGCAACTGAAAACTCACACCCCAGAAGTGACTCAAACCGATAACACCTGGAGCACTTTGCTGGTGTACAGGATCCCTTAACCGCTCGACCAACACGATCGGACAAAAGGGGATGGTAACCGAGGCTATTTCCGTCCTCCCGCCGGCACTCGGTTGGTAAGCTTGGGCATGGTATTTTATCAAATCACCTCATTTTTTGGCGCTCACGTGAGGAACACAAATGCGAAGAAGACTAAATTGTCCCCAGGACTATATGCAACTGAAAACCCACACCCCAGAAGTGACTCGAACCCATACTGTCAGGAGCAATCAGATGGCGTACAGGATCCCTTAACCGCTCGACGAAAGCGACCAGACAAAAGAGGATGGTAGCCGAGGCTATTTCCAACCCCCTGCCGGCTCTCAGTTGGTAATCTTGCGAATCGTATTTTATCAAATCACCTCATTTTTGAGGGCACACGTGAGGAACACAAATGCAAACAAGCCAGAATGATCCCCAAGTCTATATGCAACTGAAAACTCACACGCCAGAAGTGACTCGAACCCATACTGCCTGGAGCACTTTGCTGGTGAACAGGATCCCTTAACCGCTCGACCAACACGATCGGACAAAAGGGGACGGTAACCAAGGCTATATCCTTCCCCCCGCTGGCACTCGGTTGGTAAGCTTGGGCGTGGTATTTTATCAAATCACCTCATTTTATGGGGCACACGTGAGGAACACAAATGCGAACAAGCCTGAATGGTCCGCAGGACTATATGCAACTGAAAAGTCACACCCCAGAAGTGACTCGAACTCATACTGCCTGGAGCACTCCTCTGGCATACAGGATCCCTTAACCGCTCGACCAACACGACCGGACAAAAGAGGATGGTTGCCGAGGCTATTTCCGTCCCCCCGCCGGCACTCAGTTGGTAATCTTGGGCATGGTATTTTATCAAATCACCTCATGTTTTGGGGCACACGTGAGGAACACAAATGCGAAGAAGCCTGAATGGTCCCCAGGACTATATGCAACTGAAAACTCACCCCACAAGTGACTCAAATCAATACTGCCAGGAGCACTCTACTGATGTACAGGATCCCTTAACTGCTCGACCAACACGACCAGACAAAAGAGGATGGTAGCCGATGCTATTTCCATCCCACCGCCGGCACTCGGTTGGTAATCTTGGGCATGATATTTTATCAATTCACCTCATTTTTTGGGGCACACGTGAGAAACACAAAAGCGAACAAGCCTGAATGGTTTCCAGGATTATATGTAACTGAAAACTCACACCCCAAAATTGACTCGAACCCATACTGCCAGGAGAACACTGCTGACGTACAGGATCATTGAACCACTCGACCAACACTGGACCAAAAAGGATGGTAACCGAGGCTATTTCCATCCCCCCCGCCGGCACTCGGTTGGTAATCTTGGGCATGGTATTTTATGAAATCACCTCACTTTTTGGGGCACACATGAGGAACACAAATGCGAACAAGCCTGATTGGTCCCTAGGACTATATGCAACTGAAACCCCACACCCCAGAAGTGACTTGAACCCATACTGCCAGGAGCACTCGGATGGGGTGCATGATTCCTTAACCGCTCGACGAACACAACTGGACAAAGTAGGATGGAAGCCGAGGCTATTTCAATCCCCCCGCCGGCACTCGCTTGGTAATCTTGGGCATGGTATTATATGAAATCACCTCATTTTTTGGCGCACACGTGAGGAACACAAATGCGAAGAAGCCTGAATTGTCCCCAGGACTATTTGCAACTGAAAACCCACATCCCAGAAGTGTCTCGAACCCATACTGCCAGGAGCAATCAGATGGCGTACAGGATCCCTTAACCATTCGGCCAACGCGAACAGACAGAAGAGGATGGTAGTTGAGGCTATTTCGATCCCCCTGCCGGCTCTCGGTTGGTAATCTTGGGCATGGTATTTTATCAAATCACCTCATTTTTTGGGGCACACGTGAGGAACACAAATGCAAACAAGCCAGAATTATCCCCAAAACTATATGCAACTGAAAACTCAAACCCCAGAAGTGACTCGAACCCATACTGCCTGGAGCACTTTGCTGGTATAGAGGATCCCTTAACCGCTCGACCAACACGATCGGACAAAAGGGGATGGTAACCGAGGCTATTTCCGTCCCCCCGACGGCACTCGGTTGGTAAGCTTGTGCATGATATTTTATGAAATCACCTCATTTTTTGGGGCACACGTGAGGAACACAAAAGCGAACAAATCTGAATGGTCCCAAGGACTATATACAACTGAAAACTCACACCCCAGATGTGATTCGAACCCCATACTGCCAGGAGCAATCTGCTGGCATACAGGATCCCTTAACTGCTCGACCAACACGACCAGACAAAAGAGGATGGTAGTCGAGGCTATTTCCATCAACCCGCCGGCACTCAGTTGGTAATCTGGGGAATGTTACTTTATCAAATCACCTCATTTTTGGGGGCACACGTGAAGAACACAAATGTAAACAAGCCTGAATGGTCCCCCAGGTCTATCTGCAACTGAAAACTGACACCCCAGACGTGACTCGAACCCGTACTGCAATGAGCACTCTGCTGGCGTACAGGATCCTTTTACCACTCCACTAACACGCCCGGACAAAAGAGGATGGTAGCCGAGGCTATTTCCATCCCCCCACCAGCACTCGGTTGATAATCTTGGGCATGGTTCTTGGTCAAATCACCTCATTTTTTGGGGCACACGTGAGGAACACAAATGCAAACCAGCCAGAATGGTACCCAGGACTATATGCAACTAAAAACTCACACCCCACAATTGACTCGAACCCATACTGCCAGGAGCACTCTGCTGGCGTACAGAATCATTGAACCGCTGATCATTGAATCATTGAATCATTGAACAATAAGCCTGAATGGTCCCCAGGGCTACATGCACCTGAAAACTCACACCCCAGAACTGACTCGAACCCATACTGCCAGGAGCACTCTGCTGGCGTTAAGGATCCCTTAACCACTCGACCAATACGACAGGACAAAAGAGGATGGTAGCCATGGCTATATCCATCCCCCTGTCAGCACTCGGTTTGTAATCTTGGGCATGGTATTTTATCAAATCACCTCATTTTTTGGGGCACACGTGAAGAACACAAATGCAAACCAGCCTGAATGGTCCCCAAGACTATATGCAACTGAAAACTCACACCCCAGACGTGACTCGAACCCGTACAAGGAGTGCAACAGAGTGCAAGGAGCACTCTGTTGTAATCCACAAGTTAGTAGGAATTATTAGCTAGAGGATCATTACTACAACACTTAACGAATGATGATTGAAAGTACATGTAAGTAGACAGACTATGGATCACATATCTAAGAAAGGTCAATGGATTAAGACCGAAGCTGTTTAGCCAAATTAATAATTCCTGGAAAGAGGAATTATTCTTCGTCAGGCTTCTAGGAACAAGATTACCGCTCTAGGGATAAGGTTAATCGGATTATACCTTCCTCGAGAGGCGTGGTGAAATGTTTGAGGCCATGGTTGGCTAGAGGCAGTCTGATTGTGGAGGTTGAACTAGCAAGTCCTTTGGATCCCCGTTGTGGCAGCAGCGAAGTGTAGCAGACAGCTATGCGAGAGCCTGTTGTGATCTTAGTGACCAAGTTAAGTCTGCAGTATGTGAGTATTGAATGTAAGACTAACCGGGTGTGGAGCGTTGTAGTAATCATTCCGTATTAGGGACTTAGGCGGAAGTTACGAGTATGTGTGGTGATCGCGGAGGTCAAGTGGTCTATGGGTATTGGAAGTGTATTGACCTAATAGAGTATGTTAATATATTATTATTTGTCAGAGTCTATTCTTTGTAATTAAATGAGTAAACCCAACTGCCTCTTAATACCTTCCATGTGTCCCTTCATAGTGTTCCTGGTTTGGTTGGTGAGGGAATGTTAGGGAATTGGTAGACGACATATTTGGTGGCAGCGCAAACAGGTTTTGGAACACTTTGCGAGATGAAGGAAGTGTGGTTCTGGTTTAGTTGGTGAGGGAATGTTCGGGAAATGGTAGACGTCGGGTTGTGGTGAGAATGGGGGTTACTAAACGGAGGAAAGAAGGGTCAGGTGAGACCAGGTCAGAGGAGTTAGTTAATTAAAGGGACTAGGCCATTGTGGGGCACATGTGGGGTTTATTTCTTTCTTTCCAGATTCCTGCAACGAGAGACGGCTAAGAGGCAAGTCTGGACCACTGAAGCATCGGGATCCAAAACAAGTGCAGTGTTCGTAGTGCGGATTATACAGTGTTCGTAGTGCGGATTATACAGTGTTCGTAGTGCGGATTATACAGTGTTCGTAGTGCGGATTATACAGTGTTCGTAGTGCGGATTATACAGTGTTCGTAGTGCGGATTATACAGTGTTCGTGGTGCGGATTGTACAGTGTTCGTAGTGCGGATTATACAGCGTGGCGAGGTAAACTAGCGCGGGTGAATGTGGGCCAGCGTGGGCCATGTGCGGCCATGTGCGGGCCAAGCGATGGGTGGGCAAAGCGAGCCGCACCTTGGAGCTTGTTTTATATCGTTGGTAAGGCGGTAATAGTGATAAACCGTTGCTAAGGTGAAATTAAGCGTGAAAACTACGTAATTTAAAGGTAATTAAATTTCACGTAAAGTGTGAACCTAATATTTTAAAGATAATTAAATATTACGTAAAGATTCGAGCGATTTCAGGCGTTACATCGATACAGAAAATAGGCGAAGTGAATTGTGAACTCCTAGGCATAGCGAGCGACGCGTAATTTGGCGTCTGGGGTTCGATGTCTCGTGTACCGTGGAGAGGTCCATGGAGATTTTTTAGTGGGTGCAGGTAGCATTATGGAGAGTGTTACCTGGGACACGGGGAGCGTGTCCCGTCGGTGGGGGTGTGTGGCGTCCGGAGGTGGCGACGCAGTGTGTACTGGCGTTTGGACGCCAAGTGTAGTGCATGATTGTGTATTGGCATTTGTATGCCGGGTTGTGTAGTGTAGTGCACGTGTAGTGGCTTATCAGCATAATACATAGTATTTACTGTAGTGAATTGTGCATGTTTTGACTGTTGATATTATGGATGTAGTATAGTGCATGACATTGTTGGCATTGTAGCGATTAGGTGTAGCATGTGTAACATTACTGGTAATTTTAACGCCGTGTGTTGTGTTGATGGCGTTGGGGACGCCGGGTGTAGTGTTGAGGGCGTTGGGGACGCCGGGTGTAGTGTTGAGGGCGTTGGGGACGCCGGGTGTTGTGTTGATGGCGTTGGGGACGCCGGGTGTAGTGTTGAGGGCGTTGGGGACGCCGGGTGTAGTGTTGAGGGCGTTGGGGACGCCGGGTGTAGTGTTGAGGGCGTTGGGGACGCCGGGTGTTGTGTTGATGGCGTTGGGGACGCCGTGTGTTGTGTTGATGGCGTTGGGGACGCCGGGTGTTGTGTTGATGGCGTTGGGGACGCCGGGTGTTGTGTTGAGGGCGTTGGGGACGCCGTGTGTTGTGTTGATGGCGTTGGGGACGCCGGGTGTTGTGTTGATGGCGTTGGGGACGCCGTGTGTTGTGTTGAGGGCGTTGGGGACGCCGGGTGTTATGTTGATGGCGTTGGGGACGCCGGGTATTGTGTTGAGGGCGTTGGGGACGCCGTGTGTTGTGTTGATGGCGTTGGGGACGCCGGGTGTTGTGTTGAGGGCGTTGGGGACGCCATTGGGTGGTGTTGTGTTGAGGGCGTTGGGGACGCCGTTGGGTGGTGTAGTGTAGTGGCGTTTGGACGCCTGGTATGGAGTGTGGTGTTGTGGAGTATATGGTGGCGCAGGGGCGCCAGGTAGTGGTCGGTAAGGTGAGTATCGGCGTAGCAAGGTCGGCGCGTTAGGACGCAGGAAGTGGTTGTGGGGATGTGTGACGTTATAATGAGGTCATCAGTGGTTGGGATGACCAGAGGTGATCGTGTGTCGGAGTGGGTAAGTCTTATGGATAACATGCAATGTGGATAATTGCAGGAGTTGGTGGCTGCAGTAGGCGAGCCAAGGGGACTCATCTAGCAAGACTCATAAAAGACTAATAAAATTCATTATTTTCAATAAAATTGTCATTAATTAAGTCGGAGTGGGTAAGTATTATGGATAAGATTATAATGTAGAATTTCAAAATTTCAGGTGTTGGTGGTTGCAGTGAGCGAGCCAAGTAGATATCCTAATTTCTCATTAATTAAGTTGTTACAGGAATCTCGCTAGAGGCGAGCCAGTGGCAGTATGATGCTTTAGTGACATTAGTTGTGAAATTATTTTAATGAGGTATTTATTGTGATAATGTATGTGTATGTATATACTGTATATTACCTCATCGGCACCATTACTGAGTGTTAGGCTTGAGAAGGTCCCCCGGGATCATGTCACAGAGCTTCAGGTAGAGTAGAAGGGAAGCTATGCGGCTACACTCAGTTATTCTAGAAAAAAAGGGGGGTGGAAGTGAAGCCAACGTGACGTTATAGGCGAAATTCGCCCCCTGACATCAAAGCAGGGATAAGGGCCAGCTGCAATGGTTTTGCAGCTGCGCTCAGGCTATATACGGGGAGAGAGTAAGGAGCCGAGGGGGTTATGTAATAATGGGATCGAGCCAGGGGGCTCCGAGGGAATATTTTGCAGGTACAGCGGTCGGGAAGTTGTGAATACAGGTGGACACACTCTGGGCGGATGGGCCTAGACCAGAGAGCTGTGAGGGATCTACAGCGTTCTGGGATTGGTGCCCTGGAACGAGACGTCAGCACAGACCCAAGGGAACATGACCCTGGGGTAGGAATCTCCGAGGCAAGGTGTTATGTGTTGTGTAATCGCTGTGTTCGGAATGAACCGGGGTTCAGCATCACGACAACTCTGCTGGCGTACAGGATCCCTTAACAACTCGACCAACACGACCGGAGAAAAGAGGATGGTAGCCGAGGCTATTTCCATCCCCCCACCAGCACTCGGTTGATAATCTTGGGCATGGTATTTGGTCAAATCACCTCATTTTTTGGGGCACACGTGAGGAACACAAATGCAAACCAGCCAGAATGGTACCCAGGACTATATGCAACTAAAAACTCACACCCCACAATTGACTCGAACCCATACTGCCAGAAGCACTCTGCTGGCGTACAGAATCATTGAACCGCTCGACCAACACGACCGGACAAAAGAGGATGGTAGCCGAGGCCATTTCCATCCCCCAGCCGGCACTCGGTTGGTAATCTTTGGCATGGTATTTTATTAAATCACCTCATTTTTGGGGGCACACGTGAGGAACACAAAAGAGAACAAATCTGAATGGTCCCCAGGACTATATGCAACTGAAAACTCACACCCCAGAAGTGATTGGAACCCCATACTGCAAGGAGCAATCTGCTGGCATACAGGATCCCTTACCTGCTCGACCAACACGACCGGACAAAAGAGGATGGTAGCCGAGGCTATTTCCATCCCCCCCACTGGCACTCGGTTGGTAATCTTGGGAATGGAATTTTATCAAATCACCTCATTTTTTGGGGCACACGTGAAGAACACAAATGCGAACAAGCCTGAATGGTCCCCAGGGCTATATGCAACTGAAAACTCACACGCCAGAAGTGACTTGAACCCATACTGCCAAGAGCACTCTGCTGGCGTACAGGATCCCTTAACAACTCGACCAACACGACCGGAGAAAAGAGGATGGTAGCCGAGGCTATTTCCATCCCTCCGCCAGCACTCGGTAGGTAATCTTGGGCATGGTATTTTATCAAATCACCTCATTTTTTGGGGCATACGTGAGGAACACAAATGACAATAAGCCTGAATGGTCCCCAGGGCTATATGCAACTGAAAACTCACACCCCAGAACTGACTCGAACCCATACTGCCAGGAGCACTCTGCTGGCGTAAAGGATCCCTTAACCACTCGACCAATATGACAGGACAAAAGAGGATGGTAGCCGAGGCTATTTCCATCCCCCCGCCAGCACTCGGTTTGTAATCTTGGGCATGGTATTTTAACAAATCACCTCATTTTAGGGGGCACACGTGAAAAACATAAATACGAACAAGCCTGAATGGTCACCAGGACTATATGCAAATGAAAACTCACACCCCAGATGTGACTCGAACCCATACTGCCAAGAGCACTCTGCTGGCGTACAGGATCGCTTAACTGCTCGAGCAACATGACCAGATAAAAGAGGACAGTAGCCGAAGCTATTTCCATCCCCCAGCCGGCACTCGGTTGGTAATCTTGGGCATGGTATTTTATCAAATTTCCTCATTTTTTGGGGGCACACGTGAGAAACACAAAATGACAATAAGCCTGAATTGTCCCCAGGGCTATATGCAACTAAAAACTCACACCCCAGAAGTGACTCGAACCACTACTGCCAGGAGCACTCTGCTGGCGTACAGGATCCCTTAACCGCTCGACCAACATGACCAGACAAAAGATGATGGTAGCCAAGGCTATTTCCATCCCCCCGCCGGCAATCGGTTGGTAATCTTGGGCATGGTTGTTTATCAAATCACCTCATTTTTTGGGGCAGTCATGAGGAACACAAATTACAATAAGCCTTAATGGTTCTCAGGGCTATATGCAACTGAAAGCTCACACCCAAGAAGTGACTCGAACCCATACTGCCAAGAGCACTCTGCTGGCGTACAGGATCTCTTAACCGCTCGACCAACACGACCGGACAAAAGAGGATGGTAGCCGAGGCTATTTCCATCTCCCTGCCGGAACATGGTTGGTAATCTTGGGCATGGTATTTTATCAAATCACCCCATTTTTTGGGGCATGCGTGAGGAACACAAATGCGAACAAGCCTGAATGGTCCCCAGGACAATATACAACTGAAAACTCACACCCCAGAAGTCACTCAAACCTATACTGCCAGTAGCACTCTGTTGGCATACAGGATCCCTTAACCGCTCGACTAACACGACCGGACAAAAGAGGATGGTACCCGAGACAATTTCCCTCCCCTCTCCGGCATTTGGTTTGTATTCTTGGGCATGATATTTTATCAAATCACCTTTATTTTTGCGGGCACACGTGAGGAATACAAATGCGAACAAGCCTGAATGATCCCCAGGACTATATGCAACTGAAAACTCACACCCCAGTAGTGACTTGAACCCATACTGCCAGGAGCACTCTACTGGTGAAAAGGATCCCTTAACCGCTCGACCAACACGACCAGACAAAAGAGGATGGTACCCGAGGCTATTTCCATCCCCCGCCGGCCCTCAATTGGTAATTTTAGGCGTGGTATTTTGTCATATCACATTTATTTTTTGGGGCACACGTGAGGAACACAAATGCAAACAAGCCTAAATGGTCCTCAGGTCTTTATGCAACTGAAAACTCACACCCCAGAAGTGAATCGAACCATTACTGCCAGGAGCACTCTGCGGGCGTACAGGATCATTTAACCGCTCGACCAACACGACCGAACAAAAGAGGATGGTAGCCGCGGCTTTTCCCATCCCTTGCCGGCAATTGGTTAGTAATGTTGGGCATGACATTTTATCAAATCACCTCATTTTTTGGGGCACACGTGAGGAACAAATGTGAACTAGCCTGAATGGTCCATAGGACTATATGCAACTGAAAATTCACACCCCAGAAGTGACTCGAACCCTTGCTGCCAGGAGCACTCTGCTAGCATACAGGAGCCTTAAATTGCTCGACCAACACGACCGGACAAAAGACGATGGTAGCCGTGGCTTTTCCCATCCCCACGCCGGCACTCGGTTGGTAATCTTGGGCATGGTATTTTATCAAATCACCTCATTTTTTCGGACACAGGTGAGGAACACAAATACGAACAAGCCTGAATGGTCCCAAGGACTATATGCAATGGAAAACTCACACCCCAGAAGTGACTCGAACCCATACTGCCAGGAGCACTCTGCTGGTGTAAAGGATCCCTTAACCACTCAACCAACACGACTGGACAAAAGAGGATTTTAGCCGAGGCTATTTCTATCCCTACGACGGCACTCGATTGGTAATCTTGGGCATGGTATTTTATCAAATCACCTCATTTTTGGGTGCACACGTGAGGAAAATAAATATGAACAAGCATGAATGGTCCCCAGGACTATATGCAAGTGAAAACTCACACCCAAGAAGTGACTCAAACCCATACTTCCAGGAGCACTTTGCTAGCGTACAGGATCCCTTAACCGCTCGACCAACAAAACCGGACAAAAGAGGAGTGTAGCCGAGGCTATTTCCATTTCCCCGCAGGTACTTGGTTGGTAATCTTGGGCATGGTATTTTATCAAATCTCCTTTATATTTTGGGGTACAAATAAGGAACACAAATGCGAACAAGCCTGAATTGTCCCTAGGATTATATGCAACAGAAAACTAACACCCCAGAAGTGACTCGAACCCATACAGCCAGGAACACTCTACTGGCGTACAGGATCCCTTAACCGCTCGACCAACATGACCGGACAAAAGAGGATATTTGCCGAGGCTATTTCCATCCCCCCGCCGGCACTCGGTTGGTAATCTTGGGTATGGTATTTTATCAAATCATCTCATTTTTTGGGGCACACATGAGGAACACAAGTACGAACAAGCCTAAATGATCCTCAGGTCTTTATGCAACTGAAAACTCACACCCCAGAAGTGAATCGAACCCATACTGCCAGGAGCACTCTGCGAGCGTACAGGATCATTTAACCGCTCGACCAACATGACCGAACAAAAGAGGATGGTAGCCGCGGCTTTTCCCATCCCTTGCCGGCACTTGGTTCGTAATGTTGGGCATGACATTTTATCAAATCACCTAATTTTTTGGGGCACACGTGAGGAACAAATGTGAACTAGCCTGAATGGTCCCCAGGACTATATGCAACTGAAAACTCACACACTAGTAGTGACTCGAACCCTTACGGCCAGGAGCACTCTGCTGGCATACAGGATCCCTTAACATCTCGACTAACACGACCGGACAAAAGAAGATGGTATCCGAGGCTATTTCTATCCCCCCGCCGGCACTCAATTGGTAATCTTGGGCTTGGTATTTTATCAAATCACATTTGTATTTTGAGGCACACGTGAGGAACACAATGGCGAACAAGCCTGAATGGTCCTAAGGACTATATGCAACTGAAAACTCACACTCTAGTAGTGACTCGAACCCATACTGCCAGGGGCACTCTGCTGGCTTACAGGATCCCTTAACTGCTCTACCAACACGACCGGACAAAAGAGGATGGTAGCCGAGGCTATTTCCATCCTCCCACCGGCACTCGGTTTGTAATCTTGGGCATGGTATTTTATCAAATCATCTCTTTTTTGGGGGCACACGTGAAGAACACAAATGCAAACAAGCCTGAATTGTCCCCAGGACTATATGCAACAGAAAACTCACACCCCAGAAGTGTCTCGAACCTATACTGCCAGTAGCACTCTGCTGGCGTACAGGATCCATTAACCGCTCGACCAACACCACCGGACAAAAGAGGATGATAGCCTAGGTTTTTTCCATCCTTACGCCGGAACTCGGTTGGTAATCTTGGGCATGGTATTTTATCAAATCACCTCATTTTTTGGGGCACACGTGAGGAACACAAATGCAAACCAGCCTGAATGGTCCCCAAGACTATATGCAACTGAAAACTCACACCCCAGAAGCGACTCGAACCCATACTGCAAGGAGCACTCTGCTGGCGTACAGGATCCTTTTACCGCTCGAACAACACGCCCGGACAAAAGAGGATGGTAGGCGAGTCTATCCCCCCCCCCCGGCACTCGGTTGACAATCTTGGGCATGATATTTTGTCAAATCACCTCATTTTGGGGGGCACACGTGAGGAACACAAATGCAAACCAGCCTGAATGGTCCCCAAGACTATATGCAACTGAAAACTCACACCCCAGAAGCGACTCGAACCCATACTGCAAGGAGCACTCTGCTGGCGTACAGGATCCCTTAACCGCTCGACCAACACAACTGGACAAAAGAGAAGTGTAGCCAAGGCTATTTCCATTTCCCCGCCGGCACTTGGTTGGTAATCTTGGGCATGGAATTATATCAAATAACCTTTATTTTTTGGGGCACACATAAGGAACACAAATGCAAACAAGCCTGAATGGTCCCTAGGACTATATGCAACAGAAAACTCACACCCCAGAAGTGACTCGAACCCATACTGCCAGGAGCACTCTGCTGGCTTACAGGATCCCTTAACCGCTCGACCAACACGACCGGACAAAAGAGGATGGTAGCCGAGGCTAATTCCCTCCCCCAGCCAGCACTCGGTTGGTAATCTTGAGCATGGTACTTTATCAAATCCCCTCATTTTTAGGGGGACACGTGAGGAACACTAATAACAATAAGCCTGAATGGTCCCTAGGGCAATATGCAACTGAAAACTCACACCCCAGAAGTGACTCGAACCCATACTGCCAGTAGCGCTCTGCTGGCGTACAGGATCCCTTAACCGCTCAACCAACACGACTGGACAAAAGAGGATGGTACCCATGGCTTATTCCCTCCCCCCGCCGGCACTCGGTTGGTAATCTTGTGCATGGTATTTTATCATATCACCTTTTTTTTGGGGGGTGGGGCACACATGAGGAATACAAATGCGAACAACCCTGAATGGTCCCCAGGAATTTATGCAACAGAAAACTCACACCCCAGAAGGGACTCGAACCCATACTGCCAGGAGAACTCTGCTGGCGTACAGGATCCCTTAACCGCTCGACCAACACGACCAGACAAAAGAGGATGGTAGTCGAGGCTATTTCCATCCCCCCGCCAGCACTCAGTTGGTAATCTTGGACAGGGTATTTTATCAAATCGCTCCTGGCAGTATGGGTTCGAGTCAATTGTGGGGAGTGAGTTTTTAGTTGCATATAGTCCTGGGTACCATTCTGGCTGGTTTGCATTTGTGTTCCTCACGTGTGCCCCCAAAAATGAGGTGATTTGACCAAGTACCATGCCCAAGATTATCAACCGAGTGTTGGTGGGGGGATGGAAATAGCCTCGGCTACCATCCTCTTTTGTCCGGGCGTGTTAGTGGAGTGGTAAAAGGATCCTGTACGCCAGCAGAGTGCTCCTTGCAGTACGGGTTCGAGTCACGTCTGGGGTGTGAGTTTTCAGTTGCAGATAGACCTGGGGACCATTCAGGCTTGTTTGCATTTGTGTTCTTCACGTGTGCCCCCAAAAATGAGGTGATTTGATAAAGTAACATTCCCCAGATTACCAACTGAGTGCCGGCGGGTTGATGGAAATAGCCTCGACTACCATCCTCTTTTGTCTGGTCATGTTGGTCGAGCAGTTAAGGGATCCTGTATGCCAGCAGATTGCTCCTGGCAGTATGGGGTTCGAATCACTTCTGGGGTGTGAGTTTTCAGTTGCATATAGTCCTTGGGACCATTCAGATTTGTTCGCTTTTGTGTTCCTCACGTGTGCCCCAAAAAATGAGGTGATTTCATAAAATATCATGCACAAGCTTAACAACCGAGTGCCGGCTGGGGGACGGAAATAGCCTCGGTTACCATCCCCTTTTGTCCGATCGTGTTGGTCGAGCGGTTAAGGGATCCTCTATACCAGCAAAGTGCTCCAGGCAGTATGGGTTCGAGTCACTTCTGGGGTGTGAGTTTTCAGTTGCATATAGTTTTGGGGATAATTCTGGCTTGTTTGCATTTGTGTTCCTCACGTGTGCCCCAAAAAATGAGGTGATTTGATAAAATACCATGCCCAAGATTACCAACCGAGAGCCGGCAGGGGGATCGAAATAGCCTCGGCTACCATCCTCTTCTGTCTGTTCGCGTTGGCCGAATGGTTAAGGGATCCTGTACGCCATCTGATTGCTCCTGGCAGTATGGGTTCGAGACACTTCTGGGATGTGGGTTTTCAGTTGCAAATAGTCCTGGGGACAATTCAGGCTTCTTCGCCTTTGTTTTCCTCTCGTGTGCGCCAAAAAATGAGGTGATTTCATATAATACCATGCCCAAGATTACCAAGCGAGTGCCGGGGGGGGGGATTGAAATAGCCTTGGCTTCCATCCTCCTTTGTCCAGTTGTGTTGGTCGAGCGGTTAAGGGATCATGCACCCCATCCGAGTGCTCCTGGCAGTATGGGTTCGAGTCACTTCTGGGGTGTGGGGTTTCTGTTGCATATAGTCCTAGGGACCAATCAGGCTTGTTCGCATTTGTGTTCCTCACGTGTGCCCCAAAAAGTGAGGTGATTTCATAAAATACCATGCCCAAGATTACCAACCGAGTGCCGGCGGGGGGGATGGAAATAGCCTCGGCTACCATCCTTTTTGGTCCAGTGTTGGTCGAGCGGTTCAATGATACTGTACGTCAGCAGTGTTCTCCTGGCAGTATGGGTTCGAGTCAATTTTGGAGTGTGAGTTTTCAGTTACATATAATCCTGGGAACCATTCAGGCTTGTTCGCTTTTGTGTTCCTCACGTGTGCCCCAAAAAATGAGGTGAATTGATAAAATATCATGCCCAAGATTACCAACCGAGTGCCGGTGGGGGGATTGAAATAGCATCGGCTACCATCCTCTTTTGTCCGGTCGTGTTGGTCGAGCAGTTAAGGGATCCTGTACACCAGTAGAGTGCTCCTGGCAGTATTGATTTGAGTCACTTCTGGGGTGAGTTTTCAGTTGCATATAGTCCTGGGGACCATTCAGGCTTCTTCGCATTTGTGTTCCTCACGTGTGCCCCAAAACATGAGGTGATTTGATAAAATACCATGCCCAAGATTACCAACTGAGTGCCGGCGGGGGGACGGAAATAGCCTCGGCAACCATCCTCTTTTGTCCGGTCGTGTTGGTCGAGCGGTTAAGGGATCCTGAATGCCAGAGGAGTGCTCCAGGCAGTATGAGTTCGAGTCACTTCTGGGGTGACTTTTCAGTTGCATATAGTCCTGCGGACCATTCAGGCTTGTTCGCATTTGTGTTTCTCACGTGTGCCCCAAAAAATGAGGTGATTTGATAAAATACCATGCCCAAGCTTACCAACCGAGGCCCGGCGGGGTGACAGAAATAGCCTCGGTTACCATCCCCTTTTGTCCGATCGTGTTGGTCGAGCGGTTAAGGGATCCTGTACACCAGCAAAGTGCTCCAGGCAGTATGGGTTCGAGTCACTTCTGGCGTGTGAGTTTTCAGTTGCATATAGACTTGGGGATCATTCTGGCTTGTTTGCATTTGTGTTCCTCACGTGTGCCCTCAAAAATGAGGTGATTTGATAAAATAGGATGTGCAAGATTACCAACCGAGAGCCAGTAGGGGGTTGGAAATAGCCTCGGCTACCATCCTCTTTTGTCTGGTCGCTTTCGTCGAGCGGTTAAGGGATCCTGTACGCCATCTGATTGCTCCTGGCAGTATGGGTTCGAGTCACTTCTGGGGTGTGGGTTTTCAGTTGCATATAGTCCTGGGGACAATTCAGGCTTCTTCGCACTTGTGTTCCTCACGTGTGCGCCAAAAAATGAGGTGATTTGATAAAATACCATGCCCAAGCTTACCAACCGAGTGCCGGCGGGGGGACGGAAATAGCCTCGGTTACCGTCCCCTTTTGTCCGATCGTGTTGGTCGAGCGGTTAAGGGATCCTGTACACCAGCAAAGTGCACCAGGTGTTATGGGTTCGAGGCACTTCTGGGGTGTGAGTTTTCAGTTGCATATAGTCGTGGTGATCATTCTGGCTTTTTTGCATATGTGTTCCTCACGTGTGCCCTCAAAAATGCGGTGATTTGATAAAATACCATGCCCAAGATTACCAACCGAGAGCCGGCAGGGGGATGGAAATAGCCTCGGCTGCCATCCTCTTTTGTCCGTTCGCGTTGGACAAGCAGTTAAGGGATCCTGTACGCCATCTGATTGCTCCTGGCAGTATGGGTTCGAGTCACTTCTGGGGTGTGGGATTTCAGTTGCATATAGTCCTGGGGCCCATTCAGGCTTTTTCGCATTTGTGTTCCTCACGTGTGCCCCAAAAAATGAGATGATTTGATAAAATACCATGCCCAAGATTACCAACCGAGTGCCGGCAGGGGGATGGAAATAGCCTCGGCTTCCATCCTCTTTTGTCCGGTCGTGTTGGTCGAGCGGTCAAGGGATCAAGCACGCCATCCGAGTTCTCCTGGCAGTATGAGTTCGAATCACTTCTGGGGTGTGGGTTTTCAGTTGCACATAGTCCTGGGGACCATTCAGGCTTGTTCGCATTTGTGTTCCTCACATGTGCCCCAAAAAATGAGGTGATTTGATAAAATACTATACCCAAGTATACCAACCGGGTTCCAGCGGGGGGATGGAAATAACATCGGCTACCTTCCTCTTTTGTCCGGTCATGTTGGTCAAGCGGTTAAGGGATCCTGTACACCAGCAGAGTGCTCCAGGCAGTATGAGTTCGAGTCACTTCTGGGGTGTGAGTTTTCAGTTTAATATAGTCCTGGGGACCATTCAGGCTTCTTCGCATTTGTGTTCTTCACGTGTACCCCAAAAAATGAGGTGATTTGATAAAATACCATGCCCAAGATTACCAACCGAGTACCGGCGGGGGATAGAAACAGCCTCGGCTACCATCCTCTTTTGTCCAAGCGTGTTGGTCGAGCGGTTAAGGGAACCTGTACGCCATCAGAGTGCTCCTAACAGTATGGGTTCGAGTTACTTCTGGGGTGTGAGTTTTCAGTTGTTTATAGTCTTGGAGACAAATAAGGATTGTTCGCATTTGTGTTGCTCACGTGTGCCCCAAAAAATGAGGTGATTTGACAAAATACCATGCCGAAGGTTACCAACCGAATGCTGGTGGGGGGGATGGAAATATCCTCAGGTACCAGCCTTTTTTGTCCGGTCATGTAGGTCGAGCGGTAAAGGGATCCTGTACTCCAGCAGAGTGCTCCTGGCAGTATTGTTTCAAATCAGTTCTGGGGTGTGAGATATTAGTTGTATATAGTCCTGGAGACAATTCAGTATTGTTCGCATTTGTGTTCCTCACGTGTGCCCCTAAAAATGAGGTGATTTGATAAAATACAATGCCCATGATTACCATCCGAGTGCCAGCGAGGGGATGGAAATAGCCTCAGCTACCATCCTCTTTTGTCCGGTTGTGTTGGTCGAGCAGTTAAGGGATCCTGTATGCCAGCAGATTGCTCATTGCAGTATGGGTTCGAGTCACTTCTGCGGTGTGAGTTTTCAGTTGCATATAGTCCTGGGAACCATTCAGGCTTGTTCGCATTTGTGATCCTTACGTGTGCCCCAAAAAATGAGGTGATATGATAAAATACCATGCCCAAGATTACCAACCGAGTGCCAGCTGGGGGGATAGAAAAAGCCTCGGCTACCAACCTCTTTTGTCCGGTCGTGTTGGTCGAGCGGTTAAGGGATCCTGTACGCCATCCGAGTGCTCCTACCAATATGGGTTTGAGTCACATCTGGGGTATGAGTTTTCAGTTGCATATTGTCCTGACGACCACTCAGGCTTGTTCGCATTTGTGTTCCCCACGTGTGCCCCAGAAAATGAGGTGATTTGAAAACAATGCCATGTCCAAGATTACCAACCTAGTGCCGGCGGGGGGATAGAAACAGCCTCGGCTACCATCCTCTTTTGTCTGGTCGTGTTGGTCGAGCAGTTAAAGGATCCTGTTCGCCATCCGAGTGCTCCTGGCAGTATGGGTTCGTGTCACTTCTGGGTTTTGGGTTTTAAGTTGCATATAGTCCTGGGGACCATTCAGGCTTGTTCGCATTTGTGTTCCTCATGGTGCCCCCAAAAATTAGGTGATTTGATAAAATACCATGCCCAAAATTACCAATCGAGTGCCAGCGGGAGGGATGGAAACAGCTTCGGCTACCAACCTCTTTTATCCGGAATTGTTGGTCGAGCGGATTGGGGATCCTGTACGCCAGCAGAGTGCTCCTGGCAGTATGGGTTCAAGTCACTTCTGGGGGGTTGAGTTTTCATTTGCATATAATTCTGAGGACCATTCAGGCTTTGTCGCATTTGTGTTCCTCACGTATGCCCCAAAAAATGAGGGGCACAAAACAATCATTACAACAACCACCACAACAACAAACACCACCTCCACTACTACAGCCACAACAACAAAAATAACCACCACAACAACCACCGCAACAACCACCACTATAACCACCACCACCCCAACATCCATTACAAAAACAATAACAACAACATCCACAACCATCGCAACAACCACAACAATAACAACCACCACCTAAACAACCACCACCACAACAACAACAAATATTACAACAACCACCACCATAACAAACACCACCTCCCCTACTACAGCCACAACAACAAAAATAACCACCAAAGCAACTACCACCACAACAACCACGACCATAACCCCCACCAACCCAACATCCACTACAAAAACAACAACAACAATAACCACAACCATTGCAACAACCACAACAATAACAACCACCACCTCAACAACAACCACCACCAGAACCGACACAACTACAACCACCAGAATAACAAACACTACCACAA
This sequence comes from Procambarus clarkii, assembly GCF_040958095.1. Lineage (NCBI taxonomy): Eukaryota > Metazoa > Arthropoda > Malacostraca > Decapoda > Cambaridae > Procambarus > Procambarus clarkii. The sequence continues at coordinate 19,755,683 of NC_091183.1, forward strand.
CAACTACCACCTCAACAACTTCCACAACCACTACCACTACAACAAACTCCACCACAACAACATCCACAAATTCAACCACAACCACAACCACCACCACAACAACCACCACCACAACAACAACCACTACAACAACAACTACTACAACAACCAAATCCTCAATTACCACCACCACAAAAACCACCACAACAAAATCAACCAATGCAACAACAACCATCACAACAAAAACCACCACAACCACCATAACGACAACAACATCAACAACAACAACCACAACAACAACCACCACCTCACCCACCACCACAGCAACAACCACCCACACAACAACAACAACAACAACCACAACAACAACAACCACAAAAAACACAACAACAACCACCACCACAACAACTTCAACCACAACAACTACCACATGAACAACCACAACAAAAACGACCATCACAAAACCCACCATAACAACAACCTCCACAACAACAATCTACACCAAAACAATTGCACTAGAACAACCACTACAACTACCACCAAAACTACCACCACCAAAACCACCACCACCACAACAACAACAACCACCACATCAACAACCACTACCAAAACCACCATCATAAAAACCACCATCACAAAAACCACCATCACATAAATCACCACCATTTCAACAACCACCCCCATATCAACAACCACCACCATATCAGCAACAATAACAGCTACAACCACCACCACAACCACCACCACGATCCCCACAACAACAACTACCACCAAAAAAACACCACAACAACAAAAATCACCACAACTACCAACACAACAACCACCACTTCAACCACTACCACAACTAGCACCATCACCAAAACCACCACAACAACCACCACTTCAACCACTACCACAACTACCACCATCACCAAAACCACCACAACAACAACCACTACGATCACAACAACCACGACTACAACATCCATCACCACAAGAACAACCGCCACATCAAACACAACCTCAACAAGAACCACAACAACAACCACAACAACAACCAATACTACAGCAACAACCACAACAACAACCACCACAATAACAACAACAACCACAACAACTACAACTACAACAACAACTACCACCACTCCTACAATCACCACAACAACAACCAAAACCACAACATCAACCACCACCACCACAACAACCCCAACCACAATAAATATCACAACCACCACAACAACAATTACCGCAATATCACTACCAACAAAAAACTGCTACCACAAAAACTACCACAACCACCACCACAACAACCACCACCACAACAACCACCAACAGAACCACCCACCACCACAAGAACAACCACCACAACAACCACCATCACCAAAACCACTACCACAACAAAAAAACACAACAACAACCACCACCACAACAACAACTACCACAACAACCACCACAACAACCACCACAACAACCACCACAACAATAGCAACCACCACCACAAAAAACCACCACCACAGCCACCACTACAACAACACCACCACAACAACAACTATCATCACAACAACCACCTCTACAACAACCCTCACCACATCACCCACCACCACAACGACGACAACCACAACAACAACAAATACCACAACCACCACAAGAACAACAATTACCACAATATCACTACCAACAAAAAACTAATACCACAAAACTACCACAACTACCACCAACACAACCACCACCAACAGAACCACCACCACAAGAACAACCACCACAACAAACACCATCACAACCACCATCACAACCACCACCACAACAACAACCAACACCACAACAATCGCCACCACAACAACCACCACCACAACAGCTACCACAACAATTAATATTGGTTGTTGTGGTAGAACAACAACCACCACCACATCAACCAACAACAACAACCACAATATCAACCACTAACAAAACAAATACCACAACTACCACAATCACAATCACCACCACCAGAATCACCACAAAAACAACAACAACCATTACAGTGACCATTACCTCAACCACCATCACACAACAACCATCACAAATACCACTACAACAACCACCACCACATCAATAACCCCCCCACAGCAACCTTCACAACAACAACCACCACCGCAAAACCCACCACAATAACAAACAAACCAACAGCAACCACAAAAACCACAACCTCCGAAACAACAACAATAACCTCATCCACCACAACAGCAACCACCACAACAACAACTTTCATCATAAAAACACCATCACAACAGCCACCACTCTAACAACCACCACCACAACAACCACGTCAACAAAAACACTAAAACAAACACCACCACAACAACCACCAAAACAACAATTATCACCACAACAACTACCAACACAACAACCACCATCACAACCACCAACACAACAACCATCACAACCACCACCACTACAACATCCATCACCAAAAGAACAACCACCACAACAACCATTATCACAACCATTACCTCAACAACAACCACCACAACCACTACCACAAAAACAACCAACACAACAACAACCATCACCACAAATACAGTCACAACAACCATCACAACAACCACCACTACAACAACCATCACCACAAGAACAACCAACACATCAACCACCACAACAACAACAACCACGACAACAACTAATACTACAACAACAACCACAGCAACAACCACCACAACAACTACCACAACAACATCCACCACAACAACAACCACCACCACAACAACCACCACCACTACAACAACCACCACTACAACAACCTCCACTAGAGCAATCACCAATACAACAATTACAACCACAACCACCACCACAACAACACTTACCACAATATCAACTAACAACAAAAAACTTCTTTCACAAAAACTACCAAAACCACCACAACAACAACCATTAACACAACCACCACCAACAGAACAACCACCACAACAACTATTACCACAACCACCACAACCACAACAACAACCACCACCACAACAACAACAACCACCAATACAACAACCACCTCCACAACAATAACCACCACAACGAAAACCACCACCACAACAAAAACCACCACCACAACAACCATTAACACAACCACCACCAACAGAACAACCACCACAACAACTATTACCACAACCACCACAACCACAACAACAACCACCACCACAACAACAACAACCACCAATACAACAACCACCTCCACAACAATAACCACCACAACGAAAACCACCACCACAACAAAAACCACCACCACAACAACCAACACAACATCAACAACCCACTACAACAACTACTATCACAACAACCACAACAACAACAACCATCACCACAACAACAACCATCACCACAACAACAACTAGCACTACAACAACCTCCACAACAACAACCACCACCACAAGAACCACCACCACAACAACCACCACCACAACAACTACCATCACAACAACCACTACTACAACAACCATAACCACAAGAACAATCACCACATGAACCACCACAACAACCACAACCAATACTACAACAACAACAACAACCAATACTACAACCACAACCACTTCAACAACAACCACCACCACAACAACCACCACAACAACAACGACGACAACAACAACCACCATCACAACAACCACAACCTCAACTACAACAACCAAAACAACAACAACCACCATAACCACCACCACAACAACAATTTCCACAATATCAACTACCAACAAAAAACTACTACCACATAAACTACCACAACCACCACAACAACAACCCCTTACACAACCACAACCAAAAGAGCCACCACCACAAGAATTACAACCACAACAACCACCACGAGAACAACAACCACCCCAACAACCACCACAACAACAAACACCACAACATCCACCACAACAACAACCACAACAAACACCACCATCACAACAACAACAACTATTACCAAAAAACACAACAACAACAACCACAACAACAACCACTACCACAACGACCACTAAAACCACAACCACAACAACAACCACCAACACAACAACAATTATCACAACCACAACAACAACCACCAACACAACAACAATTATCACAACCACTACCACACCTACCACGCAAAAACCACCTTCAAACATCCAATACCACCACCACCACAACCACCTCTACAACAACCATCATCTCCTCAATCACGACCACCACAACCACCATCACTACCTCAATTCTTTCTTCTTTTTTATGTATACTCTGCATGGTTAATTATTTACTCCTGATCCCATTCGTCGATCCATTTGTATTCACCTGACCAACTATTAGTTTAAAATATATTGTTCTGTACTGCTACATCACTTGAGAATGAACCATGTAGGTTCGAAATGTAGTGCGATTTTACAATTAGTGTAATACATTCGTCAGTTATTCAGTTCTTTTTCTTCACCTCGACTTTTGGTAAACTCTTCTTCCAGCTGAACCCTGACGCAAGAGCATTAGTAAGAGGGATATAGAAGCCCTAAATCAGATAATAATAAATACGGAAATATGTTGTCATATTCAATGAGACATGCATAAAAGAAAACCTACTGCCAGTATACACCTATATATATATATATATATATATATATATATATATATATATATATATATATATATATATATATATATATATATATTATTAAATATGACCGAAAAAGTAAGATTAATAATTCTAACACGAATTTTCTCAATCTTTCGTACATTACGCTTCACTGTTGGAGGTAAATCAAAAATCAATTCTCCAAAATTCAATTTTATTTCTAGTCTGACGCGACACGGGCGCGTTTCGTAAAACTTATTACATTTTCAAAGACTTTAGTTCACAAATACACAACTGAATAGAACTTACGTATCTCTGATTTTATATCTACATTTGAGTGAGGTGGAAGGGGTGATGTGGCATTAACACAAGACAGAACAAAATGTGGTATTAATAGGACGTTTGCGAGGCACTACACATCAAGAAGTCAACACCAGCAATCAACAGCCAATTATTGCACAACTATATTCTACCCACCTCAAGACTCCGCTCCAATATAGAAGCATCAAGAAATATGGACCAATAGGCTTTCTACAAACACTTCTATTCAATATCCATTGTTTTGTGTTCTGTCTTGTGTTGATGAAATTAATACCCTATTAATACTCTTGTTCTGTCTTGTGTTGATGAAATTAATACCCTATTAATACCACATTTTGTTCTGTCTTGTGTTAATGCCACATCACCCCTTCCACCTCACTCAAATGTAGATATAAAATCGGAGATACGTAAGTTCTATTCAGTTGTGTATTTGTGAACTAAAGTCTTTGAAAATGTAATAAGTTTTACGAAACGCGCCCGTGTCGCGTCAGACTAGAAATAAAAATTAATTTTGGAGAATTGAGTTTTGATTTACCTCCAACAGTGAAGCGTAATGTACGAAAGATTGAGAAAATTCGTGTTAGAATTACTAATCTTACTTTTTCGGTCATATTTAATAATATATGTCTACAGGAAAGACTGCTACCAAAATATACTAATATATATATATATATATATATATATATATATATATATATATATATATATATATATATATATATATATATATATATATATATATATATATATATATATATATATATATATATATATATATATATATATATATATATATATATATATATTAGCATATTTTGGTAGCAGTCTTTCCTGTAGACATATATTATTAAATATGACCGAAAAAGTAAGATTAATAATTCTAACACGAATTTTCTCAATCTTTCGTACATTTCTTTTCACTGTTGGAGGTAATTAAAAAATCAATTCTCCAAAATTCATTTTTATTTCTAGTCTGACGCGATATTGGCGACTTGTCACCTCTCCTGACAACTATCTCCTTGTTCTCACGAAGGCTTTTGGCTGCCGCTTTGAGCTTGGGGGACAGTATGGTGCTTCTGTAATCGAGAGAATTTAAAGTAAAGAATCGAGGCAATTACAGAAGCACCATACTGTCCCCCGAGCTCAAAGCGGCAGCCAAAAGCCTTCGTGAGAACAAGGAGATAGTTGTCAGGAGAGGTGACAAGTCGCCAATATACGTCATTCTTAAAAAAGACGAATATCTGGCGAAAATGAACCTCATACTCTCTGACCAAACTAAATTCCAAAAGGTAACGAAGGACACTACAGCCGAATTGAAAGCAAAGGTCAACAGACTAATCGAAACTGTGAACGCCAAGAAATCATGACTCCACCTGCCAAAGATTATTGGGGAATATAAACCTGGATATGCGTATGGAAATGTCAAGACACACAAGCCTGGAAACCCACTTCGGCCAATCATTAGCCAGATACCCACACCCACGTACAGACTAGCGAAGCGACTCAACGGCCTGCTGACTCCTTATGTCCCTTGCGCCTTCAGCCTGAAGTCGCCAAAGGAATTTGTTGACTTACTGCGGGGCACACGGGCCACAGGACTAAGAGCCTCGTTGGACGTAGAATCGCTGTTCACTAACGTACCAGTGGACGAGACAATCGGGATGATAGCCGACAGAGTGTATCGTGATCCGGCCTGTACTCCTCTTGACCTACCAGAAAACATTCTAAGGAAACTACTCCAAGCTTGTACTAAAGAGGCACCCTTCTTCAGCCCGGATGGACACATGTATAAGCAAGTAGATGGGGTCGCCATGGGTTCTCCCCTAGGTGTCCTGTTTGCAAACTTCTACACGGGTACCATCGAGCAAAAAGTCTTAGTCGACATGAACTTGAAACCGGCCATATACTGCAGGTATGTTGACGACATTTTTACACAGGTACCTGATGTCAGACATCTGCAGGAGCTGAAGGAGGCATTTGAGCAGAGTTCCGTGCTGTGTTTCACTTACGAGATGGAAAAGGATGGGAAGCTGCCCTTTCTAGATGTAACAGTCATGGAAAAGAGCGGAGGTTTCCACACTGCAGTCTACACTAAGGAAACGAACATAGGAATGTGCCTAAATGCCAACAGCGACAAGAGGAGTGTTGTTAACGCTTATGTCGACCGTGCTCTCAGTCACAGCTCAGAATGGAAGCAAGTCGACGAAGAACTCTGTAGGGTAAGGCAGGTCCTAGTCAACAACGGCTTCTCCAATGGTTTCGACGAAGACATCATAAGAAGGAAAGTGAAACGACATGCAAACTCTGAAGAGACAACTAACACAACACCTATACCCCCTATTAGACTATTTTACAGGAACTTCTTTTCCACAGCTCATAAAACGGAGGAAAGGGTCCTGAAAGATATTGTTAATAGAAACGTTATCCCTACAGACAAAAATCAGAGGATACAACTGACGATTTACTATAAAACCAGAAAAACGGCCAGCCTACTCACGAGAAACTCTCCAGACACAAAGCAGAACGCTTTAAAAGAGACCAACGTCGTCTATGCCTTCAAATGCCCTCTTGGGGACTGTAAGCTCCAAAAAAACAGTATATAGGCAAGACAACAACATCTCTTTCTAGGCGTTTAACGATGCATAAGCAACAGGGCTCCATTCAGGAACATATAATCTCTTCCCACAACCAAACCATCGCCAGAGAAATCCTAGTAAACAACACAGAAATCATCGATAGATACAGCGATAGCAGGCGGCTGGACGTCTGCGAGGCTCTACACATCAAGAAGTCAACACCAGCAATCAACAGCCAATTAATGCACAACTATATTCTACCCACCTCAAGACTCCGCTCCAATATAGAAGCATCAAGAAATATGGACCAATAGGCTTTCTACAAATCACTTCCATTCAATACCCATTGTTTCGTGTTCTGTCTTGTGTTTAGGAATTTAATACCCTATTAATACAACCTCACCCCATCCACCTCACTCAAATGTAGATATAAACAAATCGAAGATGTGTAAGTTCTATTCAGTTGTGTATGTGTAAGGTAAAGTCTTTGAAAATGTAATAAGTTTTACGAAACGCGCTCAAGTGTCGCATCAGACTAGAAATAAAAATGAATTTTGGAGAATTGATTTTTGAATTACCACCAACAGTGAATAGAAACGTACGAAAGATCGAGAAAATTCGTGTTAGAATTATTAATCTTACTTTTTCGGTCATATTTAATAATATATGTCTACAGGAAAGACTGCTACCAAAATATACTAATATACATATATACATATACATATATATATATATATATATATATATATATATATATATATATATATATATATATATATATATATATATATATATATATATATATATATATTGTGACGGTGTTCCCCCCCCTTATATTTCCCCCACGTCTGCAGTAAGAGTCATGTCTACTTTTCCCAAGCGTTCTCTACGTTGCAGACTACAATTTGACATATGGGAGAGAGTGGAGTGTTCTCGGAGAGCCGAGAAATTTGTGAAATAGATCGCTGCTTAGAGCGTCGGGATTGCCGACGCTCTAAGCAGCGGGGACACGTTGCTTTAGTGATGTTCGAGGACCAGAGGGCCGAGGGAGTGCGGGATGAACCCGTGCTGAATGGGGAGAAGAAAGTTCACCCATTCATGTGCCAAGGAACCGTGAGGATGGGGGACGCAGACCCCATCCCAGTGAAGATGCTAAGAGACACCGGGCCTGATTTTACCCTGGTAAGTGAAACCCTGTTCCCCGAGGGTTACAAGAATACCAGTGTGGGGGTGGCAAGTGTGACCACTGTGGGAAGCCCAGTGAGGATGCCCCTACACTAGGTAACTTTGGATTCCGATTATGGCTGCCAGACCCTTGTGGTGGGAGTCTGTACATCGATGCCCAAGATGGAAGCACAGGTCATCTTGGGGAATGACGCATGTGGAGGATATGTCCTCCCGCATCTCGTGAAAGGCGAAGAGTGCATAGAACAAGACAAGGAGACAGGCGGAGAGTTGAACGCCTGTGGGGACGAGAAGGGAATCGCACCGGTGGCGATCCCAGTTTGTGCTGTGATACCGAGACAACGCGAAGAACCAGGAGGTTGTGGATCTGATGGGGCTGAGGAGACGACTGACAGCCTGGGAACAGATCACCTCTGCGTAGGACCCAGAGAACGAGCGGAGGGCGAAAGTAGCCCGAATGGTGAGTTGCAGGTGACCCTCACCGGTTCTCCAGGGGTAGACCGCGCTCGTCTCGGAGAGTTGCAGCAGGAGGAGATCCCCGAATTGGTTAGTAAGGCCGAAGGAGGACGTGTGGGTCCTGAGAAGGCTTACTTTCCATTTATCTATGTTATATACGCCATGCTATCAATGCTGAGGGAACGATGGACACCAGGAGCGACCATGGGAACGGTGAATAAATATGTCCAGAAGTTCAAAGAACGTCTCACTAGAGCGAAGGAACTGGCAGGGAAACACCTGAAGGAGGCGCAACGTAAGATGTCGGAGTGGTACGACAAGAGAGCTGCGCAGAGGGATTTCCAGGTCGGATCCCAAGTGATAGTTTTGTTTCCAGGTAAAGGTAAGGTGACCAAGTCGCGGTTCAAGGGACCGTACCAAGTGCTGCGACGGTTGGGTCCAGTGTCGTACGGGATTGGGAAGCCGGATGGACCCCGGAAGAAACAGGTGTGTCACGCAGACCGCCTGAGACCTTTCCTCACTGTGGAAGGAGGAGCCGCCAGGCAGGAAGGAACGATGATCCGAGAAACCCAGCGGAAGACGGTTCTGTGTGTACAGGGGGACCGAGAACTCCCGGAGGAGGAAAGAAAGTGGTCCAGGGCGGACGGCACCAGTCTCGCCAGCACTGAGAGTCTGACATGGATCAAGATCAAGCACATCAAGGGGAAGGACAACGTAGTAGCGGATGCCCTATCCCGCATACACTAACCAGACATGACTCTTATTTTAAGGGGAGGGGTATGTGACGGTGTTCCCCCCCCCTTATATTTCCCCCACGCCTGCAGTAAGAGTCACGTCTACTTTTCCCAAGCGTTCTCTACGTTGCAGGCTACAATTTGACATATGGGAGAGAGTGGAGTGTTCTCGGAGAGCCGAGAAATTTGTGAAATAGTAATATTTTGGCCTGTGGTATAGGCCCTTTAGGGAGCCAAGATGGCGCTTGCCTCCCTGATTTCCCGCCAAAACCGTGTGACGTCAGTGGCACCGGATTGGTCACCGACAGCAATGTGGCACCGGGAGCCAATGAAAACCTCCCGTGGCGAAAGTGACGTCACGAAGGAAGGGGGTCCGGCAAGCGCGCCGAGCTGGCGCCAGCAGTCAGACACGACACATCAAAGAGGTCGGACGTGCGACGATTGGTCCTGTCAGTTTGACAGTTGTTTCCCGCTCCCGTGGATTTACGCGTCACCTGAAGTCTGCCAGTACTCTGTGAGGTCTTCCCTAGTTCATGTGTTGAACCAGAGAGGGAATCGACGGTTATTTGAGCAACAAGTGCTCCAGTCAGGTACTGTGCAAGAAGAAGCAGTGAAGCCGTGCAGTGACGTATGTGACGTCTGTGGCAGTTCACCAGTTCGTGACAGCATAGTGGCTGACAGAGCCACTGGGTAGCTAAGGAAGGAGAGGACTGTTTTGGGGAATCCGGACGACTGTAGCTGAGACGTAGGCGGCAGCCGTTGCTGGGAGAAGACGACGGCCAGGAGACCGACTCCAACCCTTCAAGAAGTCAAGAAGGAGGACGGACCTGCAGTGAAGAGGGCACGGAGACGACGCGCTAAACGGTGGGACGACGAGAGGCTCTGGTAAGACACGACGACGTGTCGTGTGGGGGCGTTCCCGACACGAGGACCAGGAGCTACATCTCGACTCTCATCGGAGGATAGGTTGAAGTAGGTGTTTCTAGTTCCCTCCCCATTCCCCTTTAGTTAGCTATATTATTCGGCTATATTATCTAGCCTGAGGATTTTATATGTCGTGAGCAAGTCTCACCCATGTCACAATAAAGCACCAGTGTGCAGGATAGTACTATCAAGAGTACTTATAATTTTCATGTTTATTATTGGTGTGTACAGGCACCCAGAACAAGTGATAAATTCACTGTGTTTTGTATATCTTTCTAGAGACTTTAAAGTGAACGTATAGTGATAAATAATATATAATATTATGCCAGTATTTGGAGGTTAGGCTACGTGCCCAGAAACTATTTATTTTCCATGTATTGATATTTGATTTATATACAATATATGTATGTCTATGTTCATTCAGTGATTAATCATTTGTGAGTACAGTGAATTATTGCGTTATCGCCCACGAGAGAAAGTACAGAAAACTCCAGTGTTAATACTTCATAATATGTCATTGAATGAAGGGCAGTGAAAGCCATTACAGTGAGTCATTGTAGCATTGATTGTAGAAAAGACTGTTTGAGCCCGAGTACAGTGTAACCAAGTAATACGGTCTATTTGTGCCAATATCGAGTGTGCGAGTTTCTAGTAATATTGGAGAATTTAAAGAAACAGTGCGCGTGAATCTGAAAACAAGCAATAAGCTTTCGCGCGGGGGCCAGGCGATCAGCTGTTCTTGACATTTGACAAGGAGGGGAGGTGTTGCCACTTAGTGATCGCAAACTATTCGTGGGAACTACCGGCCGCGTCAGGATCAGTTGACTTATTTGTTGTTGTTTGGCCTTGTGACATCTTTCATACATTTTAAGTAAAATACAAAATTACCATTGTGTTTATATCATTCCCTCCATTGATCTTGTGGCTATATCATACGGGAAAGCATAGAGTGATAACAGTAAGTACCTGCCTGATTCCTGATCTTTTGAGTGTGACCTTGCCAAGGCTACCACAAATTCCACCAGTCCACTGAGGTGTTACTGGCCACCTAAAACACCAGTTGGCGACCTTGTGGTTAACCATAGAACCCGATTGTTGGGGAGGGCACATGACAGTCAAGTGAACGAGTCGTGTTCCCACTCCTTCTCAATCAGAGGCCGTTGAGATTGACTGGGAGACTCTCCTGGCGTGCAGTGGCGCCGTGAGGATCGAGTGAAGACCCGCAGGGCTATGGTGAGTGACCTTGAGCATAACTATTGCTCACCCCAGAGTAAGGATAGAGAAAGTGAGAACCCCAACAATATATATATATATTGTGACGGGAAAGTGTTGGAGTGTTGATGTTCGGCAGTCCTCCAATGGCAGGTGTCAAAGCCTGGTCACACTTTAAACAAAAATATAGACTGCTTGCCTGTTGTCTGTGATAAGTTAGAGGGAGGAACACGTAAAACACAAAATATGAACAATGAAACTTTAATATATTTACATTAAACATAAATGAAAATAAAGACAAATCTCGGGAAGTTAAATTATAGTTAAATAATATAGAAATTGCAAGGACAATGTGAAATACAAAATTACAATGTTAAAATGGTGCTGAGAATATCGGCTATGGCTGAAACCTCCCTTTGTATACTAGCTAATGAGCGAGTATGCCAGAGAGAGATGTCAACCGTAAGAGCACAAGGAATATTCTGAAGTGGATAGCTGGTCAGGCTCAGACGTCGATTCGTGTAGAGGGCGCTGTGGTGCTGTGTGCAGGTGCGCGGCTGCCGAGGCGCCAATCAGAAGCAGGCAAACTGGTGAAGGGTAGTTAGCTGGTTTGATGACGAGCCGGCGCATGGAGGGTTTGTGGAGTAGGGGGATCTTGGATACATTCTGCCTCCTCGTCAAAACGTTTTGTGCTACTGGTGACGTATCTTGAATGTAGCATCTTATAATTGTGTCTTTGGTGTAACTTAAAGTAGGGAAGAGCAGGCTCAATCTCTCTTGAAAGAGATTATCATCACAATATATATATATATTGTGATGATATATATATATATATATATATATATATATATATATATATATATATATATATATATATATATATATATATATATATATATATATATATCTATATATATATATATATATATATATATATATATATATATATATATATATATATATATATATATATATATATATATATATATATATATATATATATATATATATATATATATATATACCTTGCCTTACCTTGCCCAGGCTAACATACTTCTTAAGGTGTGCACCAACTTTTGGCAACCCACTTCTAAATCAATATGATGAGCTCCTCAGGTCAATATTCAGGAAGGCGCTCAACCTAGATTTAGATGACAGTCAGTGGGACCAAGCAACACTACCAGTGAGATTTGGAGGGATAGGCATACGAAAGGCAACTGAGGTAGCACTTCCAGCATTCTTATCCTCATGTACAGCAGCCAACGAATTGGTAGGGCAGATCCTACCAGAGCGTATGAGAGAGACAGCGGGAACTCATGATCAAACGTTCATCGAAGCAGCCAGACAATGGGACACCATTGCACACCCTCAACCCCGACCACAAGTCCCAAAAGACCACAAGCAGGCCCACTGGGATAGCCCCATAATGGAAAAGACTGTCACAGCAATGATTGACAACGCTGATGCTGAAAACAAAGCCCGCCTCCTAGCGGTAACAGCACCCCCACGCCGGGGATTTTTTATTTGCTGTGCCCAATGCAGCCCTGGTAACTCGCCTCAGTCATGACGCTCTCCGCATTGGAGTTGCCCTTCGCCTTGCCGCCCCCATCCTCACCGAACATAGGTGCATCTGCGGAACTGCGATGGCAGACCAATATGGTCGTCATGGTCTGGTATGTCGTAAATCACAGGGTAAAATTGCAAGACATGAAGAAGTCAACGACATCATCAAGAGGAGCCTCGCCACAGCCCGCTGCCCGGCACAAAGAGAACCACACTTATCCAGACCTAACGACCCTCAGAAGCGCCCTGATGGGGTCACCTTGCTACCTTGGAAGGATGGTAAGCAAGTGGTATGGGACTACACGTGCGCTGCCACACTGGCCAGTACCTACCTCCACTACAGCACACGTGAAAGCGGTGGTGCTGCTTCTTTCAGGGAATCGCAGAAAATTATTAAATACAGAGGTCTAGCACACTGCTACAGCTTTGTTCTGATCGGCTCGGAGACCCTCGGTTCGTGGGGAAAATGTGCATTGAAGTTCCTGAAGGAATTGGGGGACAAATTGATCAGCCCTACAAAAGACCAGAGAGCAAAAAGTTTCTTGTTCCAGCGCCTCAGTGTTGCGATTCAGAGGGGAAATGCCTGTTGCGTCTTGGGCACTAGTCCAACTTCAGAGGAATTCGAAGAAGTGTTTGACTTGCAACAATGATCGAACCCGTCTGTGACATTCATCAATGTTTCCCATTGTTGTGTTTTTCACGAGATCCATAACCTTTAAGCACCTTTTTGCATTATTATTTTTGTATCAACCCATGTATATCTTGTAACCATCAAATGCATAATAAAGCACAAAAAATAAAAAAGGAAGGGGGTGGTAGGAGAAAAGCACACAGAAACTGTATTGGAAGGGATCTAAACATTCCCTCTAATGCGTTATGCGTGGTTTCCTCCGAGGCTATGGGTCCCCCTTCCTCCAGCTAGAGGTGGTACTCCCTTCCATTTTTATATATATATATATATATATATATATATATATATATATATATATATATATATATATATATATATATATATTATTAAATATGACCGAAAAGGTAAGATTAATAATTCTAACACGAATTTTCTCAATCTTTCGTACATTTCTTTTCACTGTTGGAGGTAAATCAAAAATCAATTCTCCAAAATTCATTTTTATTTCTAGTCTGACGCGACACGAGCGCGTTTCGCAAAACTTATTACATTTTCAAAGACTTTAGTTTACAAATACACAACTGAATAGAACTTACGCATCTCCGATTTTATATCTACATTTGAGTGAGGTGGATGGGGTGAGGTGGCATAAATAGGGTATTAATTTCATCAACACAAGACAGAACAAGAGGTGGCATTAATAGGGTATTAATTTCATCAACACAAGACAGAACACGAAACAATGGGTATTGAAATGGAAGTGATTGTAGAAAGCCTATTGGTCCATATTTCTTGATGCTTCCATATTGGAGCAGAGTCTTGAGGTGGGTAGAATATAGTTGTGCATTAATTGGCTGTTGATTGCTGGTGTTGACTTCTTAATGTGTAGTGCCTCGCAAACGTCAAGCCGCCTGCTATCGCTGTATCTATCGATGATTTCTGTGTTGTTTACTAGGATTTCTCTGGCGATGGTTTGGTTGTGGGAAGAGATTATATGTTCCTTAATGGAGCCCTGTTGTTTATGCATCGTTAAACGCCTAGAAAGAGATGTTGTTGTCTTGCCTATATACTGGGTTTTTTGGAGCTTACAGTCCCCAAGTGGGCATTTGAAGGCATAGACGACGTTGGTCTCTTTTAAAGCGTTCTGCTTTGTGTCTGGAGAGTTTCTCGTGAGTAGGCTGGCCGTTTTTCTGGTTTTATAGTAAATCGTCAGTTGTATCCTCTGATTTTTGTCTGTAGGGATAACGTTTCTATTAACAATATCTTTCAGGACCCTTTCCTCTGTTTTATGAGCTGTGGAAAAGAAGTTCCTGTAAAATAGTCTAATAGGGGGTATAGGTGTTGTGTTAGTTGTCTCTTCAGAGGTTGCATGGCGTTTCACTTTCCTTCTTATGATGTCTTCGACGAAACCATTGGAGAAGCCGTTGTTGACTAGGACCTGCCTTACCCTACAGAGTTCTTCGTCGACTTGCTTCCATTCTGAGCTGTGGCTTAGAGCACGGTCGACAAACGAACCCGGATCCAACGTCCGAGCCGGGAGCAGTGACAACTACGCCATCTGTGGGTCAGCTCCCGAAACCCCCGCCAAACGGACGACGACACCTGGTGAGGACAGCGTGTACTGGCCTCGAGGACCAGTTTCCAGTCTGGTTCAGCGCTCAACACCGCCGCTCCTGACCTCTGGTGAGGTGGTGCTCCGACGACAGCGCCATCTATGGACTGGATACGTCAGGTGTTTGCGCCCGCCACCGTAAGTGAGGAGTATTAGTGTCCCGGTTATTAATGACGTGTCTGCTTACAGAGCCGACCTGGGACCACTGTGTTGAAGGTGGAGTCAGTCTACCCGAGGCAGCCAGTCTCCATACTGTGAAGTTTGCTGCAGCTATTGTGACGTCGTCCCCCCGGAAGAACACTGTGGTGTGTTAGCCTGCCATTGGAGTGGCAGTGAAAGGATTTACCCGGGACCGACTGTTGGAGACGATAATCCACTGGGGTATTGAGGACAGGAGGGTGACGTGTGATATCACACGAGACTCCTGTCTAGGGCGTACCCCTTTTATCGTTCGTGGAGTGGCCGTACCAGCCTTGGTGGCTCAGTACCTGCCAGCAGACCTGCTGGACGTGTGGTTGACGGCCTCCACGACGGTGCCCCCAGTGGACCTGTGTTTTGGCTGACCTGTGGCCAGGGTAGGCTCGGCATTCTCAGAAGACACGTCTTGAGGCCACGAAGAAAGCACCGCGGACTCAGCACCTAGCTTCTTGATCAAGAGTCTTCAGCAGAAGACTAGATTGTGCATGATCCCCTTGTAAAGTGTTAATACCCCTCCCCCCTGTGCTCTTATTTATTTTATATATTTAAACGGTAATAGGTGATGGTAATAATTATAATATTAAGTTCTTAACTTTCTTTCCATACTCCCTTTAAGTTACTTGCGTCACGGATCGCATCCCTTGAAAGCCTCTACTGGCTTGGGGTCGGATATATATATCTTCCTCTAACAACATCAGAGTGAGAACCCCGTTGTGTCCCGAGAGGGCCGTAACATAATTGGCATCCCCAGCGGGATCCGTCCCCTTGTTAAGTATGTTTGACAGGGGTGGTGAAGTGGCGTAATCCCTGTAAATAATTCCCCCTGTGTGTGACGATTGTGACGTTATACGTCCTGTGCGGTGCTCAGAGTGACTAAGTGCGATATGGTGCAGTGCGGTGCTCGCTGTGATTAAGCGATTAAGTGCAATATTGACTAGTGCGGTGCTCAGTGATTTAGTGCACTATTGTAGAGCGAAGTGTTCGCTTGGACTCAGTGCAATATTGGGTAGTGTGGTGCCCGAAGTGATTACGTGCAATATTGGCAAGTGCAGTGTTTGGTGCGATAAAGTGCAATATTGGCGTAGACCAGTGCTCGGTGCGTTAAGTGCTAACGTGTAAGCAGTGTGTTAAGTGCAAAGTGGTCCATCTGTGACAATGGCAGACAAAGCTACCATCGATGATCTGGACGAGGTTCAGGCTTTTCTGAACAGAGAAGATTGTCTTGCCAGATTAAAATATCTGAGTAAACCAGAGCTTGTACTAGTGAGCGCCTACCTGGAGATCAAGATCCGTGCCAGTGATTCCCGTGTGGAGATCTTGTCCAAGGTACACCGGCACCTGAAGGCAGAAGAGAAACAGGAAGGCGAGACTCCTAGTACAAAGGAAAGTGCAGACATAGCTTCCACGGAAAAGGAAGATAAGGGCAGCGACGTTGACAGTGATGCAGGCGAGCTTAATATCAGCTTCCTAACAGTCAAGATGCGTGCCCTAGAGATCAATCGTGAAATTGAATGGAAGAAGTTAGAAATGGAACGAGAGAGACAAGATAAAGAATTGGAGATGAGACGTTTAGAATTAGAACGAGAAAGAGAAAGAGAAGAGAGACGGGAGAAAGAAGAACGAGAACGAGAGAGAGAAGAACGAGAAAGAGAAGAGAAACGAGAGAGAGAAGAACGAGAGAGAGAAGAACGAGAAAGAGAAGAGAAACGAGAGAGAGAGAAGAACGAGAAAGAGAAGAGAAACGAGAGAGAGAAGAACGAGAAAGAGAAGAGAGACGAGAGAGAGAAGAACGAGAGCGAGAAAGGGAGGAAAGAGAGAGACAACATGAACTAGAAGTTTTGCGATTAGGCGGTGGTCGGAGGCAAACAACGGACACCAGTAGCTTCGATCCGGTACGCAACATCAAAATGGTCCCCAAATTCCATGAGAAGGAAGTGTCAACATTCTTTGCAGCCTTCGAGAAAGTCGCTGCCTCTTTGGAGTGGCCAAGGGAGAATTGGGCCATCATGATACAGTCAGTCTTGACTGGGAAGGCCCAAATCGCCTACTCTACGTTATCCCTTGACGACTCCAGCGATTACGACAAGGTGAAGAAAGTGGTGCTCATGGCGTACCAATTGGTACCTGAGGCATATAGGCAAAAGTTCAGAAACCTGAAGACCTCAGAGCACACTTTCACCGAATTCGCCACCATCAAGGAGCGACTTTTTCAAGAATGGTGTGCCTCTCGGAAGGTGGAGACCAGAGAAGACCTCGAACAGCTGATTCTGCTCGAGGACTTCAAGGATTGTTTGTCTGGAGACCTCAAGACATACTTAGAAGAGCAGCAGGTGGAGACCTTGAGTGCAGCAGCCACCATGGCTGAAGAGTACATCTTGACTCATAGGCCGTCTGCTAAGTACGTCCCGAGGAATTACCAGCGCCGGTTTGACAGACCTCACGACGAAGAAGAAGAAAGACCCGTCCCACGAAGTGCTAAGAAGACGCCCCCAAGTAGCCCCCGAAGAACAAGTCCTAGCAGTCCGAAACACCGGAGCCCGAGGAGGAATATGGTGTGCTGGACTTGTGGGCAGAAAGGGCATATAGCTGCTAGGTGCCGAGGCAGAAGAGGTGGCAGCGCACGTAGGGAGGTGATGATGATGAGCTGTGTTACACCACCAGTAGGAAACCAGTCTACGACGACGCAGGAAGGACCAAGTTTGTTGGCCCCTCACACTTCAACCGGGTATGTATCGAGTGATCATACTGGTAGATCTGTAGTAGTGCTCAGAGATAGTGGAGCAGCCCAGTCCCTGATCGTGAAGAACTCGGTACCCGAGGGAGTAAGTGTGAACGGGAGACAAGAGGTTGTCCTGGTTGGGTTTCCAAGGACGCAGTACATCGCCCCCTTAGTGCCAGTACATCTTGACTCGCCTTATTTCAGCGGCACATGTGTGTTGGCAGTAGTCGATACCCTCCCTGTGGCTGGGATTGACGTGGTACTAGCCAACGACTTGGTGACAGATTGGAGCATCAATCTTCCCAAGGTTGCGGACGAGTCTACCGGAACAGCACGGTCTGAGGTAACAGGCAATGGTAATGTCCAGGTAAAGACAGACCCGGATTTGAACATGTCTAATTTGTCCTCTCCCCCGCAGATCGACAGTTATTTAGCAGTGTCTCCTGATTCTCTCGACAAGGAACATGAGGTTACGATGGCAGAAGTGCTTGAGCTAGAAAAGAGGCCTTGTGTGCAGACACCCACGGATACCAACGAGTCTGGAGCGAAGGCTGAGGTGTGCTTGCGGTATGGCAAGTTACAGCGTGTAGTGGACCAGCCAGAGATTCCCCAGACGTCAGAGGTATGTGAGGTGTGTTCTAAAGGTCTAGTGCCCTCTTTGGTCCAAGCCAGGCTAGTGGATGGTGCCGGCTATGGACATGACAAGCTCAGGAAACTTATCCCTCGACTTACCAAATGTTTCCTATCGGTATTTTGTTTGTTTTTCGTATGTGTTCTTGTTTGGGCTCTCAGTGAGGACCGGTGGACGACCCGACGAATGATGGCCCCCATGAACATCGTGAAGAGGTCCCAGGGATTGGAGATTTGTACTGAAAGTGTTGCAGTTGAAGAAGGGACCTGGGAGGTAATAGATGATACAGGAGGTACGATATGTGATAATATGAATGACTGTTTCCGACAGGTTGACACCCCCCGCGTGACTGCTGAGCCTCAACACAGCGTTATACGGAACGTTGGTCGACCTGACGGGGGCAGAGCGAATGCCATCTTCGGTGAGCAAGCAGCCCTGTTGGAACTAGGTGTGGGCCTAGTAGAGGAGTGTATAGTAAGTACTGACTTGCCCATTGTCGCTATCACTCTGAATTATCAGACCCCTGTATTCCAGGTTCCTGTCTTCCTGAAGAACCATCGGACTCGCACCAGAAATGCCGTCTGTGGTCAGCCATCATCGGTGCCACGACATAGGGAAGTGTCGAGTCACCCCAGATCGTGTCGAAACCAATCCGTACTCGAGAGAGGTGAGATGATGCCCCTGCTTGACATCGCAGTGGAGACGTGGGAGACGTGGAAGATTACGTCAGGCAGATCATTGCCTTCTATCTGCAAGCTCCCGTTGTGCCAGAAATGGCTAGTAGAAAAGTTCTATGGACAAGACAACCTCATCACTCCAGTTCATAGTATAAGTAAGTCCATTTGGAGTTGTGTCGCCGTACTAATTTGGTTTGTGTTTCTTTTTATAGAACCCCAAACCAAATTCTTTTTGGTGGGGAGGTGTTACGAACCCGGATCCAGCGTCCGAGCCGGGAGCAGTGACAACTACGCCATCTGTGGGTCAGCTCCCGAAACCCCCGCCAAACGGACGACGACACCTGGTGAGGACAGCGTGTACTGGCCTCGAGGACCAGTTTCCAGTCTGGTTCAGCGCTCAACACCGCCGCTCCTGACCTCTGGTGAGGTGGTGCTCCGACGACAGCGAAATCTATGGACTGGATACATCAGGTGTTTGCGCCCGCCACCGTAAGTGAGGAGTATTAGTGTCCCGGTTATTAATGACGTGTCTGCTTACAGAGCCGACCTGGGACCACTGTGTTGAAGGTGGAGTCAGTCTACCCGAGGCAGCCAGTCTCCATACTGTGAAGTTTGCTGCAGCTATTGTGACGTCGTCCCCCCGGAAGAACACTGTGGTGTGTTAGCCTGCCATTGGAGTGGCAGTGAAAGGATTTACCCGGGACCGACTGTTGGAGACGATAATCCACTGGGGTATTGAGGACAGGAGGGTGACGTGTGATATCACACGAGACTCCTGTCTAGGGCGTACCCCTTTTATCGTTCGTGGAGTGGCCGTACCAGCCTTTGTGGCTCAGTACCTGCCAGCAGACCTGCTGGACGTGTGGTTGACGGCCTCCACGACGGTGCCCCCAGTGGACCTGTGTTTTGGCTGACCTGTGGCCAGGGTAGGCTCGGCATTCTCAGAAGACACGTCTTGAGGCCACGAAGAAAGCACCGCGGACTCAGCACCTAGCTTCTTGATCAAGAGTCTTCAGCAGAAGACTAGATTGTGCATGATCCCCTTGTAAAGTGTTAATACCCCTCCCCCCTGTGCTCTTATTTATTTTATATATTTAAACGGTAATAGGTGATGGTAATAATTATAATATTAAGTTCTTAACTTTCTTTCCATACTCCCTTTAAGTTACTTGCGTCACGGATCGCATCCCTTGAAAGCCTCTACTGGCTTGGGGTCGGATATATATATCTTCCTCTAACAACATCAGAGTGAGAACCCCGTTGCGTCCCGAGAGGGCCGTAACATATGCGTTAACAACACTCCTCTTGTACCTGTCTGTGCAGTCGCTGTTGGCATTTAGGCACATTCCTATGTTCGTTTCCTTAGTGTAGACTGCAGTGTGGAAACCTCCGCTCTTTTCCATGACTGTTACATCTAGAAAGGGCAGCTTCCCATCCTTTTCCATCTCGTAAGTGAAACGCAGCACGGAAGCCTCCAGAGGAATTTGTTGACTTACTGCGGGGCACACGGGCCACAGGGATAAGAGCCTCGTTGGACGTAGAATCGCTGTTTACCAACGTACCTGTGGACGAGACAATCGGAATGATAGCCGACAGAGTGTATCGTGATCCAGCCTGTACTCCTCTTGACATGCCAGAAAATATTCTGAGGAAACTACTTCAAGCTTGTACTAAAGAGGCACCCTTCTTGAGCCCGGATGGGCACATGTATAAGCAAGTAGATGGGGTCGCCATGGGTTCTCCCCTAGGTGTCCTGTTTGCAAACTTCTACATGGGTACCATCGAGCAAAAAGTCTTAGTCGACATGAACTTGAAACCGGCCATATACTGCAGGTATGTTGACGACATTTTTACACAGGTACCTGATGTCAGACATCTGCAGGAGCTGAAGGAGGCATTTGAGCAGAGTTCCGTGCTGCGTTTCACTTACGAGATGGAAAAGGATGGGAAGCTGCCCTTTCTAGATGTAACAGTCATGGAAAAGGGCGGAGGTTTCCACACTGCAGTCTACACTAAGGAAACAAACATAGGAATGTGCCTAAATGCCAACAGCGACTGCCCTGACAGGTACAAGAGGAGTGTTGTTAACGCATATGTCGACCGTGCTCTCAGCCACAGCTCAGAATGGAAGCAAGTCGACGAAGAACTCTGTAGGGTAAGGCAGGTCCTAGTCAATAACGGCTTCTCCAATGGTTTCATCGAAGACATCATAAGAAGGAAAGTGAAAAGCCATGCAACCTCTGAAGAGACAACTAACACAACACCTATACCCCCTATTAGACTATTTTACAGGAACTTCTTTTCCACAGCTCATAAAACGGAGGAAAGGGTCCTGAAAGATATTGTTAATAGAAACGTTATCCCTACAGACAAAAATCAGAGGATACAACTGACGATTTACTATAAAACCAGAAAAACGGCCAGCCTTCTCATGAGAAACTCTCCAGACACAAAACAGAACGCTTTAAAAGAGACTAACGTCGTCTATGCCTTCAAATGCCCACTTGGGGACTGTAAGCTCCAAAAAACCCAGTATATAGGCAAGACAACAACATCTCTTTCTAGGCGTTTAACGATGCATAAGCAACAGGGCTCCATTAAGGAACATATAATCTCTTCCCATAACCAAATCATCGCCAGAGAAATCCTAGTAAACAACACAGAAATCATCGATAGATACAGCGATAGCAGGCGGCTTGACGTTTGCGAGGCACTACACATCAAGAAGTCAACACCAGCAATCAACAGCCAATTATTGCACAACTATATTCTACCCACCTCAAGACTCCGCTCCAATATAGAAGTATCAAGAAATATGGACCAATAGGCTTTCTACAAACATTTCTATTCAATACCCATTGTTTGTGTTCTGTCTTGTGTTGATACTTTTAATACCCTATTAATATCCCCTCTTGTTCTGTCTTGTGTTAATGCCACATCACCCCTCCCACCTCACTCAAATGTAGATATAAAATCAGAGATACGTAAGTTCTAATCAGTTGTGTATTTGTGAACTAAAGTCTTTGAAATTGTAATAAGTTTTACGAAACGCGCCCGTGTCGCGTCAGACTAGAAATAAAAATGAATTTTGGAGAATTGATTTTTGATTTACCTCCAACAGTGAAGCGTAATGTACGAAAGATTGAGAAAATTCGTGTTAGAATTATTAATCTTACTTTTTCGGTCATATTTAATAATATATGTCTACAGGAAAGACTGCTACCAAAATATACTAATATATATATATATATATATATATATATATATATATATATATATATATATATATATATATATATATATATATATATATATATATATATATATATATATATATATATATATGTCGTACACACACACACACACAAACACATGTACTCACCTATATGTGCTTGCAGGATCGAGCATTGACTCTTGGATCCCGCCTTTCTAGCTATCGGTTGTTTACAGCAATGACTCCTGTCCCATTTCCCTATCATACCTAGTTTTAAAAGTATGAATAGTATTTGCTTCCACAACCTGTTCCCCAAGTGCATTCCATTTTTCTACTACTCTCACGCTAAAAGAAAACTTCCTAACATCTCTGTGACTCATCTGAGTTTCCAGTTTCCACCCATGTCCCCTCGTTCTGTTATTATTACGTGTGAACATTTCATCTATTTCCACTTTGTCAATTCCCCTGAGTATTTTATATGTCCCTATCATATCTCCTCTCTCCCTTCTTTTCTCTAGTGTCGTAAGGTTCAGTTCCTTCAGCCGCTCTTCATATCCCATCCCTCGTAGCTCTGGGACAAGCCTCGTCGCAAACCTCTGAACCTTCTCCAGTTTCTTTGTGTTTCTTCAGGTGGGGGCTCCATGATGGCGCGGCATACTCTAAGACGGGTCTCACGTAGGCAGTGTAAAGCGCCCTAAAAGCTTCCTCATTTAGGTTTCTGAATGAAGTTCTAATTTTCGCCAGTGTAGAGTACGCTGCTGTCGTTATCCTATTTATATGTGCCTCAGGAGTTAGATTAGGTGTCACATCCACTCCCAGGTCTCTTTCTCGAATCGTTACAGGTAGGCTGTCCCCCTTCATTGTGTACTGTCCCTTTGGTCTCCTGTCACCTGATCCCATTTCCATAACTTTACATTTACTGGTGTTAAACTCCAGTAGCCATTTCCCTGACCATCTCTGCAGCCTGTTTAAGTCCTCTTGGAGGATCCTACAATCCTCGTCTGTCACAACTCTTCTCATTAATTTTGCGTCATCTGCAAACATTGACATGTATGATTCCACTCCTGTAAACATATCATTTACGTAAATTAGAAAGAGGATTGGTCCCAGCACCGATCCTTGAGGTACTCCACTTGTTACTGTTAGCCAGTCCGACTTTTCGCCCCTTACCATTACCCTCTGGCTCCTTCCTGTTAGGTAGTTCTTCACCCATACTAGGGCCTTTCCGCTTACTCCTGCCTGCCTCTGAAGTTTGTGTAGCAGTCTCATGTGCGGTACCGTATCAAAGGCCTTTTGGCAGTCAAGAAATATGCAGTCTGCCCAGCCTTCTCTGTCCTGCCTTATCCTTGTTACTTTATCATAGAATTCTAAAAGGTTTGTTAGGCATGATTTCCCTGTCCAGAACCCATGTTGGTGCTTGTTTACAAACCCAATGCTCTCCAGGTGCTCAACAAGTCTTAGCCTAATTATTCTTTCAAGTATTTTGCAGGGGATGCTTGTCAGTGATACGGGTCTGTAGTTAAGTGCCTCCTCCCTATCACCCTTTTTGAAAATCGGTACGACATTTGCCTCCTTCCAGCAACTGGGCAATTCTCCCGACATAAGTGACTCATTAAAGATCATTGCCAGCGGCACGCTGAGAGCCTGCGCTGCCTCTTTGAGTATCCACGGTGATACTTTGTCTGGTCCAACAGCTTTATTTGCATCCAGTGTTGTCAACTGTTTCATTACATCCTCTGCTGTCACCTCTATATCCGATAGTCTTTCATCTTGGGTAATCTCTTCTAACAATGGGAGCTGCTCAGGCTCGGTTGTGAACACTCCATGGAATTTTGCATTCAGTACCTCGCAGATTTCCTTGTCGCTTTCTGTATATGCCCCTTCTGTTTTCCTCAGTCTTGTCACTTGGTCATTTACCGACATCTTCCTTCTTATATGGCTATGTAGTAATTTTGGTTGCTTTTTCGCTTTGACTGCAATATCGTTCTCATAATTTCTTTCCGACACTCGTCTTATGTTAATGTAATCATTCCTAGCTCTGTTACATCTAATCCTGTTGTCCTCTGTCCTTTGTCTTCTGTACTTCCTCCACTCCCTCCTGCTTCTCACCTTTGCTTCCTGACACTGTCTATTAAACCATGGGTTATTATATTCCCTCCTGCTTTTTTCCTTTATTGTTGGAATAAATCTATCTTCAGCCTCCTTGCATTTCAATATGACTTGGTTCATCATACCTTGCACTGTTTTTCCTCTAAGTTCTTCCTCCCACTGCACTTCTCCCAGGTAGTCCCTTATCCTTCTGTAGTCCCCTTTTCTGTAATCAAGTCTCCTTTCCCGGACCTCTTGTCCTTTGGTCACAATTTTAAGCTCCATCATGTAGTCAAAGACTAGGACACAATGGTCACTAGCTCCTAGTGGTATTTCATGTTCCAACTGCTCGATGTCTTCTACATTCTGAGTGATAATGAGATCTAATAGGCTGGGCGTATCCCCTCCTCTTTCCCTAACATGTGTGTGTGTGTGTGTGTACTCACCTATTTGTGCTTGCAGGATCGAGCATTGACTCTTTGATCCCGCCTTTCCATCTATCGGTTGTATACAACAATGGTTCTGTTTCATTTCCCTATCATACCTAATTTTAAAAATATGAATTGAGTTTGCTTCCACAACCTGTTCCCCAAGTGCATTCCATTTTTCCACTACTCTCACGCTAAAAGAAAACTTCCTAACATCTCTGGGACTCATCTGAGTTTCCAGTTTCCACCCATGTCCCCTCTTTCTGTTATTATTACGTGTGAACATTTCATCTATTTCCACTTTGTCAATTCCCCTGAGTATTTTATATGTCCCTATCATATCTCCTCTCTCCCTTCTTTTCTCTAATGTCGTCAGGTTCAGTTCCTTCAGACGCTCTCCATATCCCATCCCTCGTAACTCTGGGACAAGCCTCGTCGCAAACCTCTGAACCTTCTCCAGTTTCCTTATGTGTTTCTTCAGGTGGGGGCTCCATGATGGCGCGGCATACTCTAAGACGGGTCCCACGTAGCCAGTGTAAAGCGCCCTAAAAGCCTCCTCATTTAGGTTTCTGAATGAAGTTCTAATTTTCGCCTGTGTAGAGTACGCTGCTGTCGTTATCCTATTTATATGTGCCTTTGGAGTTAGATTAGGTGTCACATCCACTCCCAGGTCTCTTTCTCGAATCGTTACAGGTAGGCAGTTCCCCTTCACTGTGTACTGTCCCTTTGGTCTCCTATCACCTGATCCCATTTCCATAACTTTACATTTACTGATGTTGAACTCCAGTAGCCATTTTCCTGACCATCTCTGCAACCTGTTTAAGTCCTCTTGGAGGATCCTACAATCCTCGTCTGTCACAACTCTTCTCATTAATTTTGCGTCATCCGCAAACATTGACATGTATGATTCTACTCCTGTAAACATATCATTTACGTAAATTAGAAAGAGGATTGGTCCCAGCACCGATCCTTGAGGTACTCCGCTTGTTACTGTTCGCCAGTCCGACTTCTCGCCCCTTACCATTACCCTCTTGCTCCTTCCTGTTAGGTAGTTCTTCACCCAATGTTAGGGCCTTTCCGCTTACTCCTGCCTGCATCTCAAGTTTGTATAGCAGTCTCATGTGCGGTACTGTATCAAAGGCCTTTTGGCAGTCAAGAAATATGCAGTCTGCCCAGCCTTCTCTATCCTGCCTCATCCTTGTTACTTTATCATAGAATTCTAAAAGTTTTTTTAGGCATGATTTCCCTGTCCAGAACCCATGTTGGTGCTTGTTTACAAACTCAATGCTCTCCAGGTGCTCAACAAGTCTTAGCCTAATTATTCTCTCAAGTATTTTGCAGGGGATGTTTGTCAGTGATACGGGTCTGTAGTTAAGTGCCTCCTCCCTATCACCTTTCTTGAAAATCGGTACGACATTTGCCTCCTTCTTCCTCCTTCTCCTTCAACTGGGCAATTCTCCCGACATAAGTGACTCATTAGAGATCATTGCCAGCGGCACGCTGAGAGCCTGCGCTGCCTCTTTTAATATCCACGGTGATACTTTGTCTTCTCCAACAGCTTTTGTTGCATCCAGTGTTGTCAACTGTTTCATTACCTCCTCTGCTGTCAACTCCATATCTGAAATTCTTTCATCTAAGGTAATCGCTTCTAACAATGGGAACTGCTCAGGCTCGGTTGTGAACGATCCATGGAAGCTTGTATTCAGTACCTCGCAGATTTCCTTGTCGCTTTCTGTATATGCCCGTTCCTTTTTTCCTCAGTCTTGTTACTTGGTCATTTACCGACATCTTCCTTCTTATTTGGCTATGTAGTAATTTAGGTTGCTTTTTCGCTTTGATTGCAATATCATTCTCATAATTTCTTTCCGACACTCGTCTTATGTTAATGTAATCTTTCTTAGCTCTGTTACATCTAATCCTGTTCTCCTCTGTCCTTTGTCTTCTGTACCTCCTCCACTCCCTCCTGCTTCTCACCTTTGCTTCCTGACACTGTCTATTAAACACTGGGTTATTATATTCCCTCCTGCTTTTTTTCTTTACTGTTGGAATAAATCTCTCTTCAGCCTCATTGCATTTCCATATGACTTGGTTCATCATACCTTGCACTGTTTTTCCTCTAAGTTCTTTCTCCCACTGCACTTCTCCCAGGTAGTCCCTTATCCTTCTGTAGTCCCCTTTTCTGTAATCAAGTCTCCTTTCCCGGACCTCTTGTCCTTTGGTCACAATTTTAAGCTCCATCATGTAGTCAAA
Source organism: Procambarus clarkii (assembly GCF_040958095.1). NCBI lineage: Eukaryota > Metazoa > Arthropoda > Malacostraca > Decapoda > Cambaridae > Procambarus > Procambarus clarkii. The sequence continues at coordinate 19,783,600 of NC_091183.1, forward strand.
GACTAGGACACAATGGTCACTGGCTCCTAGTGGTATTTTATGTTCCAACTGCTCGATGTCTTCTACATTCTGGGTGAAAATGAAATCTATTAGGCTGGGCGTATCCCCTCCTCTTTCCCTAGTATCTTCCTTCACATGCTGTGTTAGGAAATTCCTGTCAATAACGTCTATCAGCTTCGCTTCCCAGGTCTCCTCCCCGCCATGGGGATTCCTCGTTTCCCAATCTATCTCTCCGTGATTTAGGTCCCTCATGACCAGCAGCTTCGCTCTCATTCTATGCGCTATTGTTGCTGCCCTCTGCAGTTCATCTATACATGCCTTGTTGCTGTTCTCGTACTCCTGCCTGGGCCTTCTACTGTTTGGTGGGGGATTGTAGAGTATCAAGATTACAATCTTCTTCCCATCCACTGTCAGAGTTTCATGTATGAAGCTCGTGCTTTCATTGGTACCCGGATTTTCCAGCTCATCAAACTTCCATTTCCGCTTTATTAGGAGTGCCACTCCTCCTCCCTGTCTCTGTGTCCTTTATTTTCTTATCACCTGGTACCCCTCTGGAAAGATTGCATCCGAGATTATGCCATATATTTTAGTTTCCACTATTGCCACTATGTCTGGGTCTGCTTCACTAACTCTTTCTTTTATCTCTTCTGTTTTTTTGGATACCCAATCAGCATTGGTGTACCAAACCTTGAGACTCTTCTTGGAAACTTCGGTGTCAGAGTTCCCCCTTTCACCGGGGGTCTTGGGGGGACTGGGGGGCGAGTAGGGGCTGTGGAGGTGACTGGGGGGGTGCCTGGGAGTGCCTGGTAGGCAAATGGGGTCTGGACATCTAGGGGGGTAGGAAGGGCATAATGGGCCTAAAAGTTAGGGGTCTGAATAGCATAGTGGGGTTGAGAAATAGAGTGAGAATGAGAGTCAGATAGAGGTTGAGAGGTTGGGGGGAGAGGGATATTGAGGGCAGAGGGCTGAGAGGAGAATGGAGCATGGGTGCTGGGAGTGGAAGAGAGGGTGTATTAGTTAGGGGGGAATCGGGGGTAGGTGGGGGTTTTGGGTTAGAAGGGGGAGATGGGGGAAGGTGTTAGGGGGTCCCAAGGTGAGGGGCTTAAATGTGGTCTGGAGGTGCATAGGAGGGGTGAGTGTGTGTGTGTGTGTGTGTGTGTGTGTGTGTGTGTGTGTGTGTGTGTGTGTGTATGTGTGTGTGTATGTGTGTGTGTACTCACCTAGTTGTGTTTGCGGGGGTTGAGCTCTGGCTCTTTGGTCCCGCCTCTCAACCGTCAATCAACAGGTGTACAGATTCCTGAGCCTATCGGGCTCTGTCATATCTACACTTGAAACTGTGTATGGAGTGAGCCTCCACCACATCACCCCCTAATGCATTCCATTTGTCAACCACTCTGACACTAAAAAAGTTCTTTCTAATATCTCTGTGGCTCATTTGGACACTCAGTTTCCACCTGTGTCCCCTTGTGCGTGTTCCCCTTGTGTTAAATAGACTGTCTTTATCTACCCTATCAATCCCCTTCAGAATCTTGAATGTGGTGATCATGTCCCCCCTAACTCTTCTGTCTTCCAGCGAAGTGAGGTTTAATTCCCGTAGTCTCTCCTCGTAGCTCATACCTCTCAGCTCGGGTACTAGTCTGGTGGCAAACCTTTGAACCTTTTCCAGTTTAGTCTTATCCTTGACTAGATATGGACTCCATGCTGGGGCTGCATACTCCAGGATTGGCCTGACATATGTGGTATACAAAGTTCTGAATGATTTTTTACACAAGTTTCTGAATGCCGTTCGTATGTTGGCCAGCCTGGCATATGCCGCTGATGTTATCCGCTTGATATGTGCTGCAGGAGACAGGTCTGGCGTGATATCAACCCCCAAGTCTTTTTCCTTCTCTGACTCCTGAAGAATTTCCTCTCCCAGATGATACCTTGTATCTGGCCTCCTGCTCCCTACACCTATCTTCATTACATTACATTTGGTTGGGTTAAACTCTAACAACCATTTGTTCGACCATTCCTTCAGCTTGTCTAGGTCTTCTTGAAGCCTCAAACAGTCCTCTTCTGTTTTAATCCTTCTCATAATTTTAGCATTGTCCGCAAACATTGAGAGAAATGAATCGATACCCTCCGGGAGATCATTTACATATATCAGAAACAAGATAGGACCGAGTACAGAGCCCTGTGGGACTCCACTGGTGACTTCACGCCAATCGGAGGTCTCACCCCTCACCGTAACTCTCTGCTTCCTATTGCTTAGATACTCCCTTATCCACTGGAGCACCTTACCAGCTACACCTGCCTGTCTCTCCAGCTTATGTACCAGCCTCTTATGCGGTACTGTGTCAAAGGCTTTCCGACAATCCAAGAAAATGCAGTCCGCCCAGCCCTCTCTTTCTTGCTTAATCTGTGTCACCTGATCGTAGAATTCTATCAAGCCTGTAAGGCAAGATTTACCCTCCCTGAATCCATGTTGGCGATTTGTCACGAAGTCCCTTCTCTCCAGATGTGTTACCAGGTTTTTTCTCACGATCTTCTCCATCACCTTGCATGGTATACAAGTCAAGGACACTGGCCTGTAGTTCAGTGCCTCTTGTCTGTCGCCCTTTTTGTATATTGGGACCACATTCGCCGTCTTCCATATTTCTGGTAGGTCTCCCGTCTCTAGTGATTTACTATACACTATGGAGAGTGGCAAGCAAAGTGCCTCTGCACACTCTTTCAGTACCCATGGTGAGATCCCATCTGGACCAACCGCCTTTCTAACATCCAGATCCAGCAGGTGTCTCTTGACCTCCTCTCTCGTAATTTCGAACTCCTCCAAGGCCGCCTGGTTTACCTCCCTTTCTCCTAGCACAGTGACCTCACCCTGTTCTATTGTGAAGACCTCCTGGAACCTCTTGTTGAGTTCCTCACATACCTCTCTGTCATTCTCTGTATACCTGTCCTCGCCTGTTCTAAGTTTCAATACCTGTTCTTTCACTGTTGTTTTCCTTCTGATGTGACTGTGGAGTAGCTTTGGTTCGGTCTTGGCTTTGTTTGCTATATCATTTTCAAAATTTTTCTCTGCTTCTCTTCTCACCCTGACGTACTCATTCCTGGTTCTCTGGTATCTCTCGCTGCTTTCTGGTGTTCTGTTATTCCGGAAGTTCCTCCACGCCTTTTTGTTCAGTTTCTTCGCTTCCATACATGCCCTATTATACCATGGATTCTTCTGTTGCTTCTCGGATTTTTCCCTTTGGGCCGGGATGAACCTGTTTACTGCCTCCTGACACTTTTGGGTAACATAGTCCATCATACCCTGTACAGACTTGTCTCTGAGGTCTGTGTCCCAAGGTATTTCACTTAGGAAACTTCTCATCTGTTCATAATTCCCCTTTCGGTATGCCAGCCTTTTGATTCCTAGTTCTTTTTGGGGGGAGATAAGTCCTAGCTCTACCAGGTACTCAAAGTTCAATACACTGTGGTCACTCATTCCCAAGGGCGCTTCCATCTTAACTTCCCTTATATCCCATTCATTTAGGGTAAATATCAAATCAAGCATTGCTGGTTCATCTTCTCCTCTCATTCTTGTTGGCTCTTTGGTATGCTGGCTTAGAAAGTTTCTTGTTGCCACGTCCAGCAGCTTAGCTCTCCATGTTTCTGGTCCTCCATGCGGGTCTCTGTTCTTCCAATCTATCTTCCCATGGTTGAAGTCTCCCATAATTAGTAGTCCAGATCCATTCCTGCTAGCAACAGAAGCTGCTCTTTCTATTATGTTAATGGTGGCCATGTTGTTTCTATCATATTCCTGTCTAGGTCTTCTGTCATTTGGTGGTGGATTATATATGACTGCGACTATAATTTTTTTTCCTCCATTTGTTACAGTACATTTCAAATTACTTTTTTTGTAATCTGTATCAAAGCAAATTCAATTATGTTTCTGTTATAGGCGCTTTTACAATTCGTATTGAAGAGGCCATCTCCCAATCAATTTGGTGAGCATCATCTGACAGATGAACAAACAAAGCATTAGACAATTGGCCATGTCTTACAGAGTATTTATATTGTGTGTGTGTGTGTGTGTGTGTGTGTGTGTGTGTGTGTGTGTGTGTGTGTGTAAATCACGAAAATAAACACGTGATTAAAAATGTGACAGTGTCAGACACGGAGGAAAATTGAAACAGGAATTTCCTTAAATACTTTCGTATATTAATACATCTTCAGAAGGAGTGATTTTACAGGATTGATGAAGATTAAGCCACCCAAAAGGTGGCACGGGCATGAATAGCCCGTAAGTGGTGGCCCTTTTGAGATATTACTAGTATGAAGAGCTGATACTCGAGATCTGTGGAGGTGCGACTGCACCCTGCATGACGGGAGATGTCTCCCGTCATTTTACAGGTCAAGAATTGGATATATATAGGCAGGAGAGAATGTTTGAGTGGGAATTAGGTGGACACAAATATGAGCCGCACAAGAAATGCTGAAGGCCTATTGGCCCATACGATGCAGCTCCTATCCATACCCACCAACAGGCCCACACATGGATTATAATAGCATAAGATAGTAAGTATTTACAATGAATTAGTGAGACAAATGTGTTCCAATGATCCTACTCAAATCGCTCTTTAATTGATCTATCAAAAAAGGGGTCTAAGATATATAAACCATTGCTAATGTTCAAATTACTTTTTTTGTAATCTGTATCAAAGCAAATTCAATTATGTTTCTGTTATAGGCGCTTTTACAATTCGTATTGAAGAGGCCATCTCCCAATCAATTTGGTGAGCATCATCTGACAGATGAACAAACAAAGCATTAGACAATTGGCCATGTCTTACAGAGTATTTATATTGCGAAATTCTACATTTCAAATCTTTAGATGTTTGCCCAACATAGAACTTATTACAGTCTTTGCAAAGTATTTTATAAATGACAAAATTATCACTACGAGGGCTGTTTCTAACTAATAGTTTCGTTTCTAACGTACATATTATAATAATATATGCAGTGAAAAATTCTCCCAAAGAATGTGTTGTGTTTGCCATATTTCTCTGGGTTTGAGAATATTGTCAAGGCCTTGAAACTTTTTAATATACATGTATTGTTTAGCTATAAAAATACTGTTGTTAAGCTATTAGTCAGAAACAGCCCTCGTAATGATATTTGTGAACTGCATCAACTTGAAGTGATAGTGAGTCTTCTTCCGTGTTAATTTCCCTACCGATTTTCGTATCATCTGCAAATTTGCAGATGTTGCTACTCAAACCAGAATCTAAATCATTTATATATATTATAAACAACAGAGGTCCCAGGACAGAGCCTTGAGGCACTCCACTAACAACATTATCCCACTCTGACTTAACCCCATTTATACTAACTCTCTGTTTTCTTTGGAATAGTCATGCCCTAATCCAACTTAATATAGCGCCCCCAATACCATGAGCCTCTATTTTTTTAATCAGTCTTTCATGTGGCACTGTATCAAAAGCTTTGCTAAAGTCAAGGTACACAACATCACAGTCCTTACCACTATCAACTGCCTCAACTATGCTGGAATAAGAAGATTGCAAATTTGTTAAACATGAACGGCCTTTTATAAAACCATGTTGCGACTCATTTATTAATTTATGTTTTTCAAGATGAAGACTAATTGTATTTGCAATTACCGATTCAAGTAACTTTCCCGCAATAGACGTTAGGCTAATTGGCTGATAGTTTGACGCAAGTGATCTATCTCCTTTCTTAAAAATTTGTACCACATTAGTTACCTTCCATGACTCTGGCACTCTGCCTGACTCTATTGATTTATTAAATATGGTAGACAGTGGCTCGGAAAGCTCCTCTTTGCATTCTTTAAGCACCCTGGCAAACACTTCATCCGGCCCTGGGGATTTGTTCGGTTTTAGTTTTACTATTTGTTTAATTACATCATCCCTGGTAACTGCTAAACTAGTCAACCTGTCCTCGTCCCCACCTACACAGACTTGTTCGGCTGAAGGCATATTGTTATGTTCCTCTTTAGTAAATACAAATATAAATATGTATTAAAAATACTATTCATCTCCTTGTCATTATCCGTTATTTGACCTGTCTCAGTTTTTAATGGACCTATCCTTTTTCCTAGTCTTAGTTCGATATAACTGAAAAAACCCTTTAGGATTTGTCTTCGCTTGCCCTGCTATGTGAACTTCATAGTTTCTTTTTGCTTTCCTTATCTCTTTTTTAACATTTCTAACCAGTTGTGCGAATTCCTGTTCTAAACTGACTTCCCCTTTCTTAATCCTTTTGTAACATATAATAATACTCCCCAAGCAGCAAATTCGTGGAGTGGAAGGATGATCCTATGGCACGAATCGTGGGAAATATCATGTATGCATGTGTTAATCAGGAACGATAGCTGATACATCAGCCCGGCCTGGAGGTCTCGTGCAAGCTGAAGGGGTGTCGCGGCATCCCTGGCTTCTCACCCCCCTTCCCCCCCAATTCCCCCACCGCAAGATTCTGGTAGCGTCTAATTTTCAGATATTTTACTATCAGATGGTTGAGGAAGATATTTATTTATTTACATATTTCAATTTAAACTGATTTTAATAATGTTTTTTCTAATGGTAAATTGTACTTTTAGACGGGAAGAGTTGCGTTCGCTAAAGAATTGATTAAATATGTCGACTTTGGCTGACGTAATACTCTCCTATTATTTCCGAGAAGTCTCTCGAAATATTTTCTTAGAATGGTTAGTAATGTTAATAGTTGTGTGACATAACGACTCTAATCTGGTATGTCAGGGGTTAGTAATTTGGTGTCTGAAATTTCTGACAACATCAGACTCGCCAAACAATTGCACGAAATTGTGTGGCTTAGCTCTTTTCAACTCCTTGGTTACATAATATAAAGACAGTTGAAATTTACTCAAGAAATTTAATATCTTCGGCAACGTTTTAAAGCCAGAAACTTAGCTTTGCGTTTCCTGACAAGTTTTAGAGATAGTGCCTCTCTACCAGTACTCAAAATGTACTACGTTCAAGCAGTTAAGTCACTCATTGACTATGCTGATCCTGCTCTTACATCCCTCAGTGATAACCAATGGAAGAAACTCCAGAACAATGCTGAGAGCACCTATATGGACGTTCCAAGAAAATCTAAGAATAGAAACCAACTTACCAGTCTCAAAAACCAGGATCATATAAAGAATAGCGACCATAGCAGCAAAACTTGTTGGAACTATAGCCTGACTGCCAATCAAAGTTAGCAAACACAGATCGCTTAACAGAAACCCTCAATATAAAACAAGTGCATGGACGGATAATCTGGTCAAGATTCTAGAGAAAGTGAACTTGAAATGTATCATTAAAACAAAGTAAAAGACAGACCATTTCAACACTTTTGGTAGCCCCCTCGATTGGAAGACTCGAGTCGAAAGATTATCATTGAAGGATTACCAGTTTAAAAATCAACATGTGACTCACAGAGGCTCAAAGCACTCGTAGAACAACAAACGGAAACCATCTCAAGAACGACAACTACTCTGCACGTTTAGATCAAGAAAGAGGTTCTGCTGGGCATCAGTTTACACTAACAACCATGAAGCTTACTAGAGCTTGAGTAGTTGGTGCTCAACATTGCAAACATAATTATATGCCATGGAGGATGCCATAAATTATGCAATTGAGAATAATTGGCATGATGTCATCATTCATTGCGACTCTAAATCTTCGCTCCAGGCATTGTTATTCAGCCAGCAGAGAGATAAAATACAACTCATGACAGAAATCCTACAAATAGAAAGAAAAGCACAAAATCTAGGGCTGACAATCACTTTATATTAGATACCAAGTCACATTAGCATAGATAGTAATGAAAAGGCAGACCCACTAGCAAAAACTGCCACTGTTCTACCTGTTGTATAGGTAAAAATACCTCCAAGTTTTTCACAGATTATGAAGCAAATCAAAAAGAAAATACTTCCAACTATGAAAAGTCGCCACAGAGCCAAAGTAGCGGAAGGAAGATCCACTGCGATGTGGAACGAACAAGCCACTGAGTACTCCTCTTTGAAGCATGGCAAAAAGATATCCAGAGACATTGCAGTAGCAATACACAGACTTGGTTACAAGGAACCAACCTATGAACATTTGTTCATGGTTACAGGTGTTCCTAAGAGGTAATTTAGTGATTAGGCTGGTAGATCTTGGTTGCTTCTGTTAACTGCCAACTTCCTCTATTTAGGTTCTTACATTAATTAATGTAAGGACATAATAATGTTTGTACAATTAATGTATTATATTCTTCTTTAACGAATATTAAGTAAAAAAGGAAGTCCGCTTTAACCCCTGTTTAATGTTATACTGTTAATCACTTAACGGATTATGATAATTAATGAACATAACATAAATTATCTTTTAGGGCTCTTTTAATTAAAATACGTTGTATATTGATCATTTATTCACAAAATATAATTTCAGCATAAATTATCAGAATAATCATAAATCATGAACAAACTGCATGAACAATTTGTGTAATTCACAGTCATTCCTGTCAACATTACCGACGATAATATAGTCAATGGGATTGTTGGTGTCAGTGTTACCTCTACTGATGTTATCACTCTCCCTCGCGATGTCATTATTGCTGTTGTTCTTGATATCACTGGTGATGTTAGTGTCTCCATTGATGGTCTTTCTCCAGGCAGCAATGTCAGCCTGAAGACCCAGCAAGCGACTATAAGAGTCGCAGTCCAGAGGACACCGCGTGAAGGGGTCTGAGGGGGACGTCAGCAGCAATTGGACGAGTGTGGACTCGTCCACCACCATCTTGGACGAGTGCAGCAGCACCGGCGTCTCCATAACTGTTTGCGTCACGCTGTCCACGAACTGTTTGGGACACTCCATAGAATCCTCACAGGGCTTGGGAAAGTTTTTGAAACAGAATCCATACTCTGCTACTTCCTTGTTGAGGGAAGACAAAAACTGGGCGTGGTTTTGACGAAGAACTCTAGAAATACCTCTAGAAACATACGTTGATGATAATTCCTGATAAATGTTATCCAAATTTGAGAAGAGCAGTAAGTATTTGTCATCATACTCAATATTTAACACAGAGCGTATTGCAACTAGTGCAGACGTCATAGTAACCAGAGAAGCTGCAGCAGCCTGAGCAAGGCCAGGACCATCATATGCCACCTTGGTGGGTGATATTACCACAAGACACTCAAACAAACGAAAGATGGAATGAAATGCAAATTCAGTGTAGGAAGCATGCCTAGAACTTTCAAAAAACTTGTCTCGTGTTGCTATTGCCTTTTCCTTCATCAGTTGCACCATATGGTTGAGAAAGGATGCCTCTGGTCCGACCTTCAAGTTCCTCAGCTGGTCTTTTGCTGCAGTAGCAACAGCATCTAGGTGACTATATTTATTAAGGGTGTACAACACCTTCACGATAGAAAAAAAGAGGCTTGTATGCGATCCAACGGTCATGATGTGATTTAGGTCTATGTATGTTCCCGTGGCGACCAACCCGGCAGTCGCTTGACTGCCGGAGGTGGCATCCTGAAGATACGACTCTGGCCAAATACCGATAATGCGAAGCATTTCCAGACGTAAGTATGGATTGGGACATAGCCATTGATCAGAGAACATCCTTAGAACCCATGGCTTCATATTAGAATTTATTAGGTAATTCACTTCGTGTTCTGGCCTCCAGTACTTGATAAGCTCTACCATAACCCAGAGAACGTTCTCCCATTGATCCGTTATCCTGACCGAATTTGTCCCCATACACGAGGCTATTACTGATGTCCAAAAGAGACCAAGGCGAGCTTTATTCATGTATAACTCACTTAAGTTGGTATTAATAAAGTCATTTGCTGTGTCCAACACTTCTAAAAGTCGGTCAACACAGATTCTGGATGGGTTAATCTTAGATGCGGCCGTGAGAAATATTTCAAATTTTGCAATGTAATTATCGTTCATTCTCAAATGATAACAATTAGTCTTAACGAATAATTCAAAGAAATTAGGTGATGGTTTTTGAGTTGTTCAGTCAAATTTATTAACCATATTGATTGATGAAGATCTTTGATGGTTATGTGCTGTGCGCTGAGCTCGCATTTAAATCAACGGTCCTTACTATGTGGCTGCTGTCACAGTGGAGGATACTGCTTGACAGTTTAATTGTCATTTAATTGACCACGGATTGATGACTTATGAAGATTAAGACACTCAAGAGGTGGCACGGGCATGAATAGCCCGTAAGTGGTAAAATTTTTGTTCAGTAAATGTATATAGTGCGTTGAAGTCGAATTTAATCGTCAGGCTGCTACCGCAGGGGAGGATACTCCTTTACACTATTTATGAGGGTATCCAGCTGCTGGACTCCTTTTTGGACCAGAAGAGTGGCAGTGTTGATGGCTTCAGGGTGGTTACTGCAAGATTCAGGAACTCTTCAAACTCTTCTAAGGTCGTTGGGTGCTTCACATTCCAGGAGATAGTGAAGCAGTGTTGACCTAGGATTGATTGATTGATAAAGATTAAGCCACCCAAGAGGTGGCACGGGCATGAATAGCCCGCAAGTGGTATAATTTTTGCTCAGTAAATCTATTCAGTGTGCTGAGGTCGCATTTAATCGTCAGGCTGCTATCGCGGGGGAGGATACTGCTTGCCAGTATTTATGAGGGTGTCCAGCTGCTGGACACCTTTTATGACCAGAAGAGTGGCTGTCTGGATGGCTTCAGGGTGGTTACTGCAAGATTCGGAGACTCTTAAAGCTCTTCTAAGGTCGTTGGATGCTTCACTTTCCAGGAGAGAGTGAAATAGTGACTTTTCTGTGACTGTTGACCAAGGTTGTTGTTGTTGTTTAAGATTCAACTACTCGGAACAAAACATTTCAAGTAGCAGGGGCTATGTTGAGTCCGTATTGGATTTACCTGGCATAGGATTAGAGTTGTAACTGTTAACCAAGGTTCGAGTTGCATATATCATATCATGGGGCGTGAGGTGGTGAGGCGGCGGCTTTAACGCTGTTTTTTTTTTTTTTATTAGATTAAGCCACCCAACAGGTGGCACGGGCATGAATAGCCCGTAAGTGGTACAATTTTTTTTCTCAGTATTCTGAGGTTGCATTTAACCATCAAGCTGTTATCGCGGGGGAGGATACTGCTTCACAGTCTTTATGAGGGTGTCCAGCTGCTGGACACCTTTGTTGACCAGGAGAGTGGCTGTGTTGATGGCTTCAGGGTGGCCACTGCATGATTCAGGAACTCTTAAAGCTCTTCTAAGGTCATTGGTTGCTTCACATTCCAGAAGATAGTGAAGTAATGGCTTTTCTGTGACAGTTTGGCAGAAGATGCACTCTCTCTGTCGGGGTTCACCAATCTCCCAGTTGCATCTGTAACCTAGACATAGTCTATATAACCTAACTGCTATTTCCCTGTGGATTCCTTTTGTGATATTTAACCTTTCTAATTTGGTTGCCTGAAGATACCATGTTGCAGATGGCGAACCTTCAGCTATTCTTTGGTGTAGGTAGGCTTTGTTGAGATGTGAGAGTTTTTTGGTGATGATGTTTTTTATGTTCTCTAGGCTGGGTTGAATTGTTTTATGTATCACTGGATGACGAGTTGCCAATTTAGCAATTTCATCAGCTTTTTCATTTAATGGGATTCCAATATGGGATGGGATCCAGTTTAAAGTTATGTTGAGTCCTTTGCCTTTAGCGACTGCTCCAAGATACAAAATGGTGGTAATTATTTCCACGTTATCTTTCCACTGTTTTTGTCCTAGTATTTGAAGTGCAGCTTTTGAGTCTGTGTGTATGATTGCATTATGAGTGTTTTGTGCAATCACATACGCGAATGCCTGTTGTATGGCAAACAGCTCAGTTTGGGTTGATCATACTAGTCCTCCCAGTCTCCAATATGCCTGTACGCTGGCCGTGCAAAGAGCAGCGCCAGCACTCTCATATTCTGTGTCCACCGATCCGTCTGTGAAGATGTGGGTGGCTCCTGCTACTGCTATGCTATACATTTGCTCTTCTATTATGCGCCTTAGGATTGTCGGATCATAGGCAGCCTTTTTCATTGGGAAACTTTCTATTACTATTTTGAAAGTAGGCTCTTCCCACGGCGCGGAAGGAGTGCAATTTGGGTGTGGATGATCACCCTCTCTATCAAGAATCATGTTTTTTAAATGTAGTCTGTTTAGGACTTTTCCTGCTCTTGCAACCCAAGAGTTTCCATTGTTTTGGCCTAGTCCAATCACCAAGGCCTGCCGTACTGGGATTGTATCAGAAGAAATAATTATCTTACTGATAATTGTAGCTGTCCTTTGTGATATTCTTTCTTGTAGAGAGGGCAAACCCGTCTCCAGTCTAAGAGTTTCAAGCATGGTCCACATGGGGGCTCCCAGTGCAGCTCTCATAGCATTGTTTTGGGCAACTTCAAGCTTTTTCCACTGTTGGTGTGATAGATTTGTGAGTGCAGGTGCGGCATAATCGATCACTGATCTGACTGCCTGTACATAGTATGTGCGAAGTACTTGCAGATTGGCTCCTCCAGAAAGGGAGGTTAGCGACCTGAGGATTGCCGTCCGGGCCGCAGTTCGCTCTCTCAAGTAAGTGACCTCAGCATTAAAATTCATGTGTGTGTCCAGGATGATTCCTAGATATTGATAGGTGTCGACCCATTCTATTGGTTGACCCAGTACTGTGAGTTGGATGTTGGGCTTCGCAACGCTGGTTAGCTGAAGGCTACATAAGAGTATTAGAACATAAAACATATGAATGAAGGTAACTGCAGAGGGCCTATTGACCCATACTGTTGTTGTTTTAGATTTGGCTACTCAGAACGAAGTGTCCATGTAGCACGGGCTATGGTGAGCCTGTAATTGAGATCAGTTATTCGCGATAACCTTGTTACTGTGATATTTGGGTCTAAGTTTAAAATGGAGGTGGGGATTCCTCCGTTTTTCCCGGTTTATTTTTCGCTTCTGTTTTAGTGCACTGGTTTTAGTCTTGTTTTAATAACATTATATTGGTGGCGGATGTAGATGCAGAATACTCACTAGTGAGCCCCATTCCTCAACGGGTTTTCTAATCATTGTAGTCGCGGTGGAATGTGTATCTAATGCAGCTGCTGTCGTTGGATAAATGTTGAGTCTGATGCGCAGGGCTTCAGTAGCTTCAGATTCCAGTGAGTAGTGCAAAAGTGGCGCCTCTGCTTCTGTTTCACAGATATGACACTCTTTAACTATTGGGTTCATTACTTTCCAGCAGCACTTGTAACCAAGCCATACCGAGTCTGTGTATGGCTACTGCAATGTCTCTGGATATCTTTTTGCCTGGCTTGAAAGAGGAGTAACCAGTGGCTTGTTTGTACCATATCGGAATGGATCTTCCTTCTGCTACTTTGGCTCTGTGGCGACTTTTGATAGTTGAGAGTATTTTCTTCATGATTTTCTCCTTAATCTGTGAAAAACGTGGAGGTATTTGAACACGTACAGCAGGTAGAGCAGTGGCAGTTTTTGCTGATTGATTGATAAAGATTAAGCCTCCCAAGAGGTGGCACGGGCATGAATAGCCCGTAAGTGGTACAATTTTTTTTTCTCAGTATTCTGAGGTTGCATTTAACCATCAAGCTGTTATCGTGGGGGAGGATACTGCTTCAGTCTTTATAAGGGTGTCCAGCTGCTGGACACCTTTGTTGACCAGGAGAGTGGCTGTGTTGATGGCTTCAGGGTGGCCACTGCATGATTCAGGAACTCTTAAAGCTCTTCTAAGGTCATTGGTTGCTTCACATTCCAGAAGATAGTGAAGTATTGGCTTTTCTGTGACAGTTTGGCAGAAGATGCACTCTCTCTGTCAGGGTTCACCAATCTCCCAGTTGCATCTGTAACCTAGACGTAGTCTATATAGCCTAACTGCTATTTCCCTGTGTACACCGGTTTGGTCCGGGAGACATCTCCCGTCACGCAGGGTGTTGTCGCACCTCCACAGATCTCCAGTATCATCTATTGATACTGGTGATGGCTCAAAAGGGCCACCACTTACGAGCTATTCATGCCTGTGCCACCTTTTGGGTGGCTTAATCTTCATCTTAAACACATTCACAAGGGAGACATCTCCCGTCATGCAGGGTGCATTCGCACCTCCACAGATCTCCAGTATCAGTTCTTGATACTGGTAATGGCTTAAAAGGGCCACCACTTACGGGCTATTCATGCCCGTGCCACCTTTTGGGTTGCTTAATCTTCATCTTAAACACATTCACAAGGGAGACATCTCCCGCCATGCAGGGTGCATTCGCACCTCCACAGATCTCCAGTATCAGTTCTTGATACTGGTAATGGCTTAAAAGGGCCATCACTTACGGCTATTCATGCCCGTGCCACCTTTTGGGTGGCTTAATCTTCATCAATCAATCAATCAATCCCTGTGGATTCCTTTTGGGATATTTAACCTTTCTAATTTGGTTGCCTGAAGATACCATGTTGCAGAGGGCAAACCTTCAGCTATTCTCTGGTGAAGGTAGGCTTTGTTGAGATGTGAGAGTTTTTTGGTGATGATATTTTTTATGTTCTCTAGGCTGGGTTGAATTGTTTCATGTATCACTGGATGACGAGTTGCCAATTTAGCAATTTCATCAGCTTTTTCATTTAATGGGATTCCAATATGGGAGTTTTTGCTAGTGAGTCTGCCTTTTCATTATCATCTATGCCAATGTGACTTGGCATCAAAATTTAGGATGATTGACAGCCCTAGATTATGGACTTCTTTTTCTATACGTTGAATTTCTGTGAGGAGTTGTATTTTATCTCTGTGCTGACTGGATAACAGTGCCTGGAGCTAAGACTTAGAGTCGGTATGAATGATGACATCATGTAAATTATTCTCAATTGTATAGTTTATTTACTCCTTCAGGGCATATAATTCTGTTTGCAATGTTGAGCACCCACTATTCATGCTCCAGTAAGCTTCATGGTTGGTAGTGTAAACTGCTGCCCCAGCAGAACCTCTTTCCTGATCAACTGAACCGTCTGTGAAGATGTGAGTCGTTGTAGGTCTTGAGATGGTTTCCATTTGTTGTTCTATTACTTCCTTGAACCTCAACGGGTCACATGCTTATTTTTTACCGGGTAATCCTTCAATGATTATCTTTAGACTCGATTCTTCCCATGGAGGAGGCTGTCGAGTGTTGATATATTCGTTTTTCTCCTTTGTTTTTAATGGTCCATTTCAATTCCTCTTTCTCTAGAATCTTGACCAGATTATCCATCCATGAGCTTGTTCTATATTGAAGGTTTTTCTGAAGCGGTCTCTGTATGCTGTCTTTGATTGACAGTCTGGCGGTGGTTCCAACAAGTCTTGCTGTTATGGTGGCTATCCTTTGTTTGATCCTGTTTTCTAATGCTGGTGATTTGGTTTCCATTCTTAGGTTCTCTCTACGCATCTATATAGGTGCTCCCAGCATTGTTCTGAGAGCATCATTTTGAGACACTTCCAGTTTCTCTCATTGTTTGTCACTGAGGGATGTAAGAGCAGGAGCAGCATAGTCAATGAGTGACCTAACAGCTAGAACGTAGTAAATTTTGAGTACTGGTAGAGATGCACCCTCTCTAAGACTGGTCAGGGAGCGCAAAGCTGAGTTTCTGGCTTTACAGCGTTGCCGAAGATATTCAATTTCTTGAGTGAATTTCAACTGGTTGTCTATTATGACTCCTAGGTTTTGAAAAGAGGTAACCCACTCAATTTCATGTCCTTTTATTGCGAGTCTGATGTCTTGAGTTCTCATTTTAACGGCCATTGCCGTTCTCATTTTAATGGCCCATTCGAGGCAGCTCATATTTATATTCACCCATTCTCATTCATATATATGTCTAACTTACGGTTGACAAAATCAAAGGATCCTACTTCTATTATGTTACACGGTAATTGTTTCCTCAAATCAACAACCTAGTTATCGAACCAGTATTTACCCCAGGTCTTTCCTAAATCTTAACTTATTCAATTTATATCCCATTGTGACAGTGTCAGACCACGAAGGAAGACCCATTGTTTCGTGTTCTGTCTTGTGTTGATACTTTTAACACCCTATTAATTTCTCCTTTATTATATTCATTCAAATGGTTGTCAAGGGCACTTGGTGTCAATTGCTGACTGGATAAATATTGTAAATCAATTATAAGGGTAAATCAACCCGTGCGCATTCGATTGCAGGATCTTTAGTCCTCTAATGTCTTTTAGAGGACTAAAGATCCCTCCTTTTGCCTTGCTTTTTCTTCCTCTTAGATTTCCTTCTCCTCACCTCTCTCTTGCCTCTTTATTGCCTTCACCTCCCTCGCTCATTTTCACGGGAGGCATCTCCCGTCACGCAGGGTGCAGTCGCACCTCCACAGATCTCCAGTATCATCTATTGATACTGGTAATGGCTCAAAAGGGCCACCACTTACGGGCTATTCATGCCCGTGCCACCTATTGGGTGGCTTAATCTTTATCAATCAATCATCGCTCATTTGACGGGAGACATCTCCCGTCACGCACAGTGCAGTCCCACCTCCACAGATCTCCAGTATCAGCTCTTGATACTGGTAATGGCTCAATAGGGCCACCACTTACGGGCGATTCATGCCCGTGCCACCTTTTGGGTGGCTTAATCATAATCAATCATTCATCCATTTGGTCCAGGTCTTGGTGGTTGGACTAGGCCAAAACAATGGAAACTCTTGGGCTGCAAGAGCAGGAAAAGTCGTAAACAGACTACATTTAAAAAACATGATTCTTGATAGAGAGGGTGATCATCCACACCCAAATTACACTTCTTCTGCACCGTGGGAAGAGCCTACTTTCAAAATTGTAATAGAAAGTCTCCCAATGAAAAAGGCTGCCTATGATCCGACAATCCTAAGGCGCATAATAGAAGAGCAAATGCATAACAGTAGCAGGAGCCACCCACATCTTCACAGACGGATCGGTGGACACAGAATATGAAAGTGCTGGCGCTGCTCTTTGCACGACCAGCGTTCAGGCATATTGGAGACTGGGAGGACTAGTATCATCAACCCAAACTGAGCTGTTTGCCATACAACAGGCATTCGCATATGTGATTGCACAAAACACTCAAAATGCTATCATACACACAGACTCAAAAGCTGCACTTCAAATACTAGGACAAAAACAGTGGAAAGATAACGTGGAAATAATTACCACCATTTTGTATCTTGGAGCAGTCGCTGAAGGCAAAGGACTCAACATAACCTTAAACTGGATCCCATCCCATATTGGAATCCCATTAAATGAAAAAGCTGATGAAATTGCTAAATTGGCAACTCGTCATCCAGTGATATATAAAACAATTCAACCCAGCCTAGAGAACATAAAAAACATCATCACCAAAAAACTCTCACCCCTCAACAAAGCCTATCTACACCAGAGAATAGCTGAAGGTTCGCCATCTGCAACATGGTATCTTCAGGCAACCAAATTAGAAAGGTTAAATATCACAAAAGGAATCCACAGGGAAATAGCAGTTAGGTTATATAGACTACGTCTAGGTTACAGATGCAACTGGGAGATTGGTGAACCCCGACAGAGAGAGTGCATCTTCTGCCAAACTGTCACAGAAAAGCCATTACTTCACTATCTTCTGGAGTGTGAAGCAACCAATGACCTTAGAAGAGCTTTAAGAGTTCCTGAATCATGCAGTAGCCACCCTAAAGCCATCAACACAGCCACTCTCCTGGTCAACAAGGTGGCCAGCAGCTAGACACCCTCATAAAGACTGTGAAGCAGTATCCTCCCCCGCGATAACAGCTTGATGGTTAAATGCAACCTCAGAATACTGAGAAAAAAAAATTGTACCACTTACGGGCTATTCATGCACGTGCCACCTCTTGGGTGGCTTAATCTTCATCAATCATCAATCATCCATTTGGCCGACGGGAGACATCTCCCGTCACGCAGGGTGCAGTCGCACCTCCACAGATCTCCAGTATCATCTATTGATTCTGATAATGGCTCAAAAGGGCCTCCACTTACGGGCTATTCATGTCCGTGCCACCTTTTGGGTGGCTTAATCATCATCAATCAATCAATCAATCTCCCTCATCCAACGGATGCATTGGTCCAGTCTGACACCACTCACCACACACCACAAGGAGCAGTGTGGTCACAATGCGACCCAAACGTCTTAAGGTCAGAGCTACCCCACTTGACGGTCATGCTATCGAGAGAAGCAATATTTTAAAGGTCCTGAAAGACGTTACTGGCCTCAAACCCGCTGACATTAGCCAGGAAGGTGAAGATATCGTGCTCTTCTTTTCATGTGAAGAGGAGCTAGAAAAACTCCTGACTAATGATGCCATTCTTCGCAAAGAGCACCACCTACATCCTCACTTCTCACGTCAGTTCCTGGCCGGAAGAACTGTTTTTACCAGCAGGACTAGCCAGTGGATCGCTGACTGACCTCAACATCATATTAAGGACAATATCGAGGACGAAAATCCTAACCTGGCTGTATTAAACCTAGAGTTCTGCAACACCAAGAAAACATCAATGAAGATTACGTTCACCGCCATAGCTGCGGCCACCCAGGCTGCCACACAAGGATTCTACTGCTTCGGCTTAAAAATACCACCCCACCAAATAAAAAAGGAACGATACCATGAGATCCAGCAGTGCTTTAAGTGTAACGAGCTCTCCCATCGGACCAACAAGTGTCAGCACCCTGTCGAGAAGTGCAGCCTGTGTGCACTGGACCATCACTACTCCATATGCAAGGCAACAGTCCATCGCTGCTTGCTCTGTAATGGCAATCACCCCGCAATTTCCTACCGCTGCCCCCGCAGACAGGAAAGCATCAAGGCCCAGGTTGAAACCAAGAGAAACAACCCTTCTACCTCCTCGACCAGAGCCCCAAGCGTTCAACCCACCACCTTAGCTCCCACCGACCGACTAGAAGACTTTCCGGTCTTACCAACATCTGGCTCCTCCCAGCAGGCGACACAGCCTTTTTTGGGGGGACCCAAGGTCCCACAGGCTTCTTCACAGCCCCCTGCATCACGTGCAGGCATCATCCCTGGTCTTATTAGACTAGCGGAAAGGCTTGCAGGACCAGACAACCAGCTCTTTGTCAGTGAACTAAACGCATTATATATAGACAATGGCCTGGCCTCCATCATAGCCACTAGCGTAAATCTCACTGCCTCCTCTACCACTCCGGAGACTACCACCAGGACGACCAGGTGGTCAACTTCAACACCGACTCCAGAACCGCCCATGACCCGGGCGACACAAACAGAGGTAATTCCTTCTCCAGCTCCCAACACTCCTACCATCACTATCTTAGCAGCCGCGCTAGCAGACGTGCTGTCTACAAACGATAACAGCACCACCAACGCTGCTGAAATAGCTACAACCACCAATCAACGACACCTAAACCTACCTAAGTCTGTGAGGCGAAAAACAAAAAGCGCACTACGGAGGTTACGGACTCCTCAGACGAGGAAATCATAGTAGGAGCTCCACCGCCGCATCACAAATACGACACCTACACGGTTCAAGACTTCTTCATGGAGGCCACGTCACCAAACTCCAACGACAGCACTGCTCAGCCAAAGTCGCAAGCAAAGAAAAAACGGAAAACATAGCGGTCTACACTAACACCACCAGCTCCATAACAGGTATAGCCAGCCCTCCAGGCTGAAAACCATCATGAAGATCCCCATCCATCGCCAGATCTCTAGTATCAGCCACTGATACCGATAATGGCTCCAAAGAGCCTCCACTTACCGGCTCACCATAGCCCCTGCTTCTGGAACTTATTGTTCTGAGTAGCTGAATCTAAAACAACAACAACCTCGCTCATCGGCAGTCGCTGAGTGTAGCAGCACACAGTTACAGTCACACTCACAGTTACTCTTTTAGTACAGTGTAACCATGTCTCCCCAGGATATGACTTTCCTAATCATCCTTCTTGAATTATTAACGTTAGGACACAGTGATCTAGTAGCAAGAGCAAGGAAATTTGCTGAAGAGGACCCAACCCTCAACGAACGACCGTGGCAATTTGAAGGCAACGGAAAGGCAAACAAACGAAGAAAAACCGAAGAAACGCCCAAAGAAACCAATTTAGAAGCCAACCGGAACTCATGAGCAGCACCCAAGGGAGCCGGTCGGCCGAGCGGACAGCACACTGGATTTGTGATCCTGTGGTCCAGGGTTCGATCCCGGGCGCCGGCGAGAAAACAATGGGCAGAGTTTCTTTCACCCTATGCCCCTGTTACCTAGCAGTAAAATAGGTACCTGGGTGTTAGTCAGCTGTCATAGGCTGCTTCCTTGGGGTGGAGGCCTGGTCGAGGACTGGGCCGCGAGGACACTAAAGCCCAGAAATCATCTCAAGATAACCTCAGGAAAATCATCTCAAGATAACCCAAACCAATGCCAAGGACCATCTTCAGAAGCAAAAAACGAGTAGATTGTCCCACTTATGCTTACATTGCCGCACTGGAAAAAGATAATCCAGGATCAAATCTTAGAGCCAAGCTTGACGTCAGAGGTAGATACAACATATCCACAGGTAATCCGGATATAATCACAAACCTTAGGAACACAGAACACCTAGTGGAACTGAAACCAGAAGAAAAAATCACCAAAAGGATAGTACAAAATTTCCCGGTCGAAGTTCATGCAAACAGACTCTTAGAATGCCCAAATGTCACACCTGCAGAAAGATGCAAGCACAACAATATAGAAACAAGACAGGTCCTCGTAACAGTAAAAGGACCTCGCATCAACACTCTGAGTGTTGGGATCTATGGTCAGTTCAGACTAGGGCTGTACAACCCAGAACCCATGCACTGTTACAGATGTCAGCGCTTCGGCCACCATAAAGATAGCTGCAGAGGCCCGGAATGATGTGGAGTATGCAGCGAGCTCCACAATACCGGCATATGCAAGAATCTGCATAAAGAAGGCAAACAAACGAAAGCAAAATGCCCAAACTGCGGGGATACACATCACGCCTGGAACAAAGGATGTCCAGAAAGAGTAAAAAGAATACAAGCTTTCGGATCAACCCAGCAACCCAAAGTCACAACTTCTAGACCACAATCGACCAGACTCTAGGTAAAAAGCCAGTGGTACACTCCTCGGCAAGACCGAATAACTGAAGATCAGCAACAGTCTAACGCACCAAATCCTTGTAGTCTGAGCAAGAACAGTGCCTCCAATAACTGGAGGAAACAAAGAAGCACTACTCCACAAGGCAACAGAATAGATCAGGGCAGCAAGGCGAATGTGCCTGCTGTTGCCTCCAGGGCCTCCCAAGCAGAAGTGGTGGTCCCTACGTCATCAGGTGCCCCGGTGGCTGGATGTAGCGGGGACGCTTCGGCCCAACCAGGAGTCTCCTCACCCACCAAGAAGGGGGGTCTCCGCTCCAGTCGGGAGGACGTGGGCCGTCGGGAAAATCAGCACTGTAAAAACCATGGACTCAATGATTCCACTATAATGGAATAATGGACAATCTCAAAATTATACAATGGAATATTCAAGGATTCAAAAACAAAGCACAAACACTCAGAGCAGTGCTTATCAAGGACAGCATTGATATTGTTCTACTTCAAGAAACACTCACCAGGACTGAAATAAATATCAATATCCAAGGATATCAAGGTTTCCACTGCCCTATGGCACAAGGTGGCACCAGAGGCATTTCAATTCTAGTAAGAAATCATATCAATGCCACGGCTATCATCTCTGGCGACTTCAACGCTCATAGTGAATTACTACTTGATTCACCAAGAGCCAACGGAAGACATTGAACACCTTTTGGATGAAGTGCCGGTAATCAGTCAGCTTAATTCGACAAAACCAACCCACACTGGTGGTGGGAAAGCTGGATCTCACGTTTGTTTCCACCAGTATTTATGAGTTATGTCATTAGTCAGTGGATCATGTTCTGACCAGTGACCACTTTGCTACAAGAACAGTTAATAATATAGCACTACCTCCTAGACCTCCACCTCCCGACCCCGGATGGGACTTTATCAAAGCAGATTGGACGAAGTTTCAAGAAGCTCTCGAAATTTGGCATCAAAACTACACTCCTCCAGACAACACCATAAGAAATGAAAAAAGATTTAGTAAATGCAATACATACAGCAGCAAATCACGCCATCCCCAAGAGGAAAACAATTACCCAACAACATAAGGACCATTGGTATTACTGTGATAGGATCAAAGAGCTACATAATGTGACTAAATCGTGCACGAAAGAATTTCAGTAGAGATAGAACCGAAGCTAATCTAGGACTTCTTAGAGCTGTCCGAGATCATGTGCACGAAGAAACAGCAAAAATCAGAGATGAAAAATGGCTCAAGTGGTGTGCCAAGCTAAATCAACATAAATCCTTGGGCGACATCTGGAAGCAGATCAACAAGGCCAAAGGAAAATCGCCTCCTGCTCCGCTGCATCATGTTCATCCAGAGCAAGAAGCAGAAAGGTTAGCAAATCTATTTGCTTCAAGAGCCAGTTCCACTCCACTTCCTCAAGCAACTCTGACTCATCAACAAAGACTTCAAGCTGCAATTGGAAAAAAATAGATGATGCTTTAGCGTTACCTGACGAACTAGACCAATCTTTCAATCTGAAAGAACTCAGAAGTGCTACAAAGAAAACTAAAAATACAGCTCTAGGCGAGGACAAAATCACTTACAACATGCTAACTAGGCTAGGAGAAAAAGGTGAAGAAGCCTTCTTGAATCTCATCAACAGAGTATGGGTGACAAGAACCCGACAACTCTCTTGGAACAGTGCAATTATAGTTCCCATTCCAAAACCTAAAGACCCAGGAAATCCAAGACCCATCTCATTAACAAGCTGTCTGGCCAAAACTGCAGAAAGAATGGCCCTTAATCGAATTGAATGGAAAGTCAATCCACTACACCAAAATATATGTTTGCTTACAGAAAAAGGTGTTGGAACCACAGAATGCCTTACCTCCCTCCTGGATCAAATCAATGACAAACCTGTAATCCTTATTTTTCTAGACCTTGAAAAAGCCTTCGAGTTAGCCAGTGCTCCAGCTACACTGTGCTGCCTTGTGGATAAGGAAATCAAAGGACACGCTTTTGCCTTTGCCAAAGGAAGCCTGCTTAACCGAGAAGCTAAAGTCAAATTCCAAGGAAAAACATGGACCTCAAAGAGGCTGGAAAAGGGAACTCCGCTGGGAGGAATACTAAGCCCCTTGCTTTTCAACTGTCTCATGGAACAATTCATGAAGCTCAAGCTACCAAAAGCCAAACTTCTTAACTATGCAGACGACTTTGTGGTCATCATCAATGGCAAAGGTGCAAGGAACCATGCACACAAATGCCTAGATATTATCAGCAGGGAAGCGGAACGCATAGCAGTGAAAATAAACAGCAATAAAACAAAATCAATGGCCTTTAAAATGAGAACTCAAGACATCAGACTCGCAATAAAAGGACATGAAATTGAGTGGGTTACATCTTTTTAATACCTAGGAGTCACAATAGACAACCAATTGAAATTCACTCAAGAAATTGAAAATCTTCAGCAATGCTGTAAAGCCAGAAACTCAGCTTTGCGCTCCCTGACCAGTCTTAGAGAGGGTGCATCTCTACTAGTACTCAAAATTTACTATGTTAAAGCAGTTAGGTCACTCATTGACTATGCTGCTCCTGCTCTTGCATCCGTCAGTGATAACCTATGGGAGAAACTGAAAGTGTCTCTAAATGATGCTCTGAGAACAATGCTGGGAGCACCTATATGGACGCGTAGAGAGAACGTAAGAATGGAAACCAATTTACCAGCATTATAAAACGGGATGAAACAAAGGATAGCCACCATTGCAGCAAAACTCATTGGAACAACCGCCAGACTGTCAATCAAAGACAGCATATAGAGATCCTTTCAGAAAAACCTCCAATGTAGAACAAGCTCATGGACGGATAATCTGGTCAAGATTCTACAGAAAGTGGACCTGAAATGAACCATTAAAAACACAGGGGAAGATAGACCCTTATCAGCACTTTCGGCAGCCTCCTCCATGAGAAGAATCGAATCTAAAGATAATCATTGAAGGATTACCCGTTAAAAAATAAGCATGTGACCCGCCGAGGCTCAAGGAAGTAATAGAAGAACAAATGAAAACCATCTCAAGACCTTCAACGACTCGCATCTTCACAGACGGATCAGTTGATCAAGAAAGAGGTTCTGCTGGGGCAGCAGTTTACACTACCAACCATGAAGCTTACTGGAGCATGAATAGTGGGTGCTCAACACTGCAAACAGAATTATATCCCCTGAAGGAGGCAATAAACTATACAATTGAGAATAATTTACATGATGTTATCATTCATACAGACTCTAAATCTTAGCTCCAGGCATTGTTATCCAGTCAGCACAGAGATAATATACAACTCCTCACATAAATTCAACATATAGGAAAAGAAGCCCATAATCTAGGGCAATCAATCACCCTAAATTGGATACCAAGTCACATTGGCAAAGAGAGTAATGAAAAGGCAGACTCACTAGCAAAAATTGTCACTGCTCTACCTGTTGTACAGGTTCAAAGACCTCCAAGTTTCTGACAGATTAAGGAGCAAATCAAGAAGAAAATATTCTCAACTATCAAAAGTCGTCACAGAGCTAAAGTAGCGGAAGGAAGATCCACTGCGATATGGTACGAACAATCCACTGGTCACTCCTCTTTCAAGCCTGGCAAATAGATATCCAGAGACATTGCATTAGCCATACACAGACCCAGACTTGGTTACAAGTGCTGCTGGGAGGTAATGAACCCAATAGTTAAAGAGTGTCACATCTGTGAAACAGAAGCAGAGGCGCCACTATTGCACTACTTACTGGAATGTGAAGCTACTGAAGGCCTGCGCATCAAACTCAACATTAATCCAACGACCGCAGCTACATTAGATGCACATTCCACCACGACTACAATGATTAGAAAAGCCGTTGAGAAATGGGACTCACTAGTGAGCATTCTGCATCTACATCCGCCTCCAATATAATGTTAATAAAACAAGACTAAAAGCAGTGCACTAAAACAGAAGCGGTAAATAAACAGGGGAAAAAGGAGGATTCCTCTCCTTCATTTTAAACTTAGACCCAAATATTACAGAAACAAGGTTATCGCGAATAACCGAACTCAATTACGGGCTCACCATAGCCCGTGCTACATGGACACTTCGTTCTGAGTAGCTAAATCTGAAACAACAACAACAACCTCACTCATCTCACAGGGGAGATGAGTGAGGAGATCTCCCGTCACGCAGGGTGCAGTCGCACCTCCACAGATCTCCAGTATCAAGAGTTGATACTGGTAATAGCTCAAAAGGGCCACCACTTACGGGCTATTCATGCCCGTGCCACTTTTTGGGTGGCTTAATCTTCATCAATCAATCAATCCCCCTCATCTGGAAGTTTCAGATCCGTCTCCTGTGCCAGGTAAGTCCATCACGGGCTCACCATAGCCCGTGCTACTTGGAACTTTTAGTTCCCAGTAGCTGAATCTTAAACAATAACCACCTCCCTCATCGACAGCCTCGCTCCTGTGCCAGGTAAGTTAACTACGAGCTCACCATAGCCCGTGCTATTTTGGAAATTTTGTTTTAAGTAGCTGAATCTAAAACAACAACAACTTCCTCATCCACTATGAACCAACTCACCCACAGGCCGAAGCATCTATGGTCCCTGCACCATGCTGCACAGAGTCAAGGTTCGCCTCCGAGAGGACCTCATTCTCACTACGGCTGAGATCTTAGAAAAGGTCTCTACCATCGGAAATGTCTCACCGGCTGACATCGTGGAGACCATAGAAGGTCTCCACGCCAAAGAACACGGCCGTAAATGCGCCAGAATTACAATTCCACCTGCTCTCATGACCAAGGAACAATACACGGAACTCCGCCAGCGGAGCTAGTGCAGAAATGCAGTATCTGCGCCCGAAATCCCAATAGATGAGAAAGCCGATGACACTGCTAAATTGGCAACTCGTCATCCAGTGATACATAAAACAATTCAACCCAGCCTAGAGAACATAAAAAACATCATCACCAAAAAACTCTCACCCCTCAACAAAGCCTATCTACACCAAAGAGTAGCAGAAGGTTTGCCCTCTGCAGTTTGGTATCTTCAGGCAACCAAATTAAAAAGGATAAATATCCCAAAAAGAATCCACAGGGAAATAGCAGTTCGGTTATATAGACTACGTCTAGGTTATAGATGCAACTGGGAGATTGGTCAACCCCTGCAGAGAGAACGTATCTTCTGCTAAACTGTCACAGAAAAGCCACTACTTCACTATCTCCTGGAATGTGAAGCAACTAACGACCTTAGAAAAGCTTTAAGAGACCCTGAATCTTGCAGTAACCACCCTGAAGCCATCAACACTGCCACTCTTCTAGTCAAAAAAGGTATCCAGCAGCTAGACACCCTCATAAATGCTGACAAGGAGTATCCTCCCCCTACATTAGCAGCCTGACGATTAAATCCGACCTCAGAACACTAAAAAGATTTACTGAACAAAAAATTGTACCACTTACGGGCTATTCATGCCCGTGCCACCTCTTAGGTGGCTAAATACCTATCAATCAACCAATCTTTCCTCATCCATTATGGACTACTCATGCCCGTGCCACATCTTGAGTGACTTAACCTTTATCAATCAATCTTCCCTCATCCAATTACAACCCCGCTCCTGTGCCAGGTAAGTCCACTACGGGCTCACCATAGCCCGTGCTACTTGGAACGTCGTCGTCGCTTCACTTTTTAGTGTGTGGTTTGGTCAACATATTTCAACCACATTATTGTGACTCATCGTCTGCATTTAGACCTGTAGGTTGTTGGAAATTGCTAATATTACCGTGGCATCCATGAAGTCAGATAACTCGCTATTGAAGTTGAAATTGGTTTTGATGATCTTGTTGTAATTGAAACTGACTCATCAAGGTCGCTTTCAGAAGTACTGAACACTATGTTTTTTGGAGAGTGTTTCCAGTCCTGCGTTCATGAAGGTGAGGATATTGTTTTTTCGAATTTCTTGAGTAATTGTCTTTTGAGTCTCTGTGGTTTGCTTGACACCGTGTTTGAACAGCAAACTTTTGACTAATTCCGTGATCAAGGTCTGTGGCATTGGCCAGAGGGTGTCCAGTTGTGAGGGAGCTCTACTTACTGCTATGCTGGTTTGGAGCCTGTTAACTCTTTGGCCCTTATCAGTGTAAATTCGGACACTATTGCCTTCATTGCCTCCAATGTGCTTACTGGGTCAAATGGGAGGCAATTACGTTGAACTATTTTTTGGTGGCCGCCATCCATCCATCTATCCTGGACGAAGGCCATCTCACCAACCACTGATGGATATTTTGAACACTTAATTACTAACATTCAGTACCTTAAGAAACTATTCTTGCACTGTGTATTATAATTTACTAACTCTACTAACAGATAGCTTAGTAATATTGTGTTTACTTCATTAAGACATAATAACGTCTCATTTCCCAGAAATTCTAGTCCGGCGTTGCATCAGCCCACACGACTAAAGGGAAAATATTTACATTAACGAGAATTGTATTAAATTCTCGTTAATTTCACATTCTTTAATGAGAATCATCATTTAAAAAATTTTTGATCACGAATGTATTCAGTGAATTAAAACTGATAATATGATTATATTCGATGAAGCAATATAGTTTATTTGTTGATAATAATTCATACAGTTACAAACTCTTACTCCAGCACATTCATATATGACTGAATATCTACCCAGCACTCTCTTCTATTGAACATCATTCAATTTAATTATTAAGAAAAGAGAATTTATATGTTGTTGAGTAAGACAAATTAAATCTCTATAATTACTGATAAATCTTAGCTCCATTATCTCGGGAAGTTAGATAAATCATAAAAAATATTTAGCACGTTCCAACACGACTGCGCATGCGCGAACCACCTGAGAGAGAGGAAGAGACTTGGCAAAGAGACTCCATGATCAGGGAGAGTGTCTGGAAGCTTGTCGTATCATCGTCTTAAAATCGAGCCATCCGTGCCTCTACGGACGCCAACAAGACGCAACAGCTTCATTATCGCACAGACACCGTGTCCGGCAAAACAGTTTGTCCTTCTCTGTATTTTTTGTGGCCACATTTAATATGTTAGATAGGACGGTTTGTCGTTAGGAAGCGTGCCCCTTAAAAACAGCCTGTAAGTTTCATTCCCATTATCTCCCCACACAAAATTTTATGAATACGTGTGGAGCTATATATGCTCAAATAGATTTTACATACGAATCGTCTTTCAGCTAGAGTACAAGCGTAAGAGAAACGATAACTTCCAACGCGATCACGTGTTTACAAGATGCATGCTACTATTCCTACCAACAGCTAAGCTGTTTATAGCTTCTGTGTAGATAGTATTTAGTAGTATTCATTGATTTATTATTACATGATTAATATCATATACTTGCATATTATTTATATATGTGATTTTTGAATTGATGTGCATTAACATCTCAATATATTATTATTTTGCATTAACTTCCCATTACAAATTAACCGCCCTCCCCAGGTATGTGTTGGGAATCGGCTCTATAATTTACAGTAAACTACAGTTCATATATTATACATTAATAGATTTCAGTTACACTTTATAAAAGAGATCCATAGGCACTGGTTCTCTACTTTATTTCTTTTCTTAAGAATGGTCCTTCTAATTATTTAGTAGATTTATTATCATTAATCTAGACCCAGATTTCCCCACAACCACCATAGTTGGAGGGCCATGAGCTCCCTCCACCTGGTTTGGTCTTTGTAAGTTCCACGCTTTTTTTGTGGGCATGTATGATCTGGTATGAATTTTGGTGGACACTTCTGCTTAACCCTTCCCCCTTCCCCTACGCTATGGGCGTGAGGTGGGTGGTTGGAGTACGTTTTCATCCTATTAAGCCTTTCGGGTCATCTTAGGTTCCAGATGTAATGTGCCTTGGAACAATTTGGACACTTAGCTGGAATGGGCTGGCTAGCCCTGTTTACCAAGGCATATTTTCGTGTCGTGGGGCTAGCTGCAGACTCCACACCTAACTGAGCGTTGGAAGCCATCCTTGTGATGTCCTTATCTCTGACGTATGAAGCATCTGAGGGGCTCTGGGGTGAAAATCCTGTGTTGGAACACGCCCCAAGTGTCCAGATCAAGTTTATCTGGAAACCTTCCTTTTACTGTGAGAAAGGCTCATCGGATTTTCTGCTTCCTTGGTTTAACCTGGCATCTTTCTGCTGACACCACATAATTCAGCTTTTCGAAATGAGTTAAGAATATGTGCAAGGTATAGTGAAGGACAATGATTTTCCTTAGTTTGTCCTCTGGCTTGAGTCCGTCGCATTTCTTGTAATTCATAAGAATCGTTTCAGCTCTGTCATCTTTGGGCCTCAAAATATATTCGCCTCTCAGGTTTGACTTTCTCTGATCTTGAGCTAGGGGTACTCTTTTCCAAGGTTCACTACTCTGGCATACGATGACTTGCCCCCGGCATGCTGCACCTTGAATATTGGTAGTGGGGATTTTGTCTGGGTAGTTGGAGTGTTTATTGGTAATGGCATCTTTTCTTGATAGTTCTTAGTGGGGAGGTTCTTCTTGTTGGCTTTGGTCACAGAATGGTAAACGCCCTCACTGTCGGAACAGGAACGGGAAAGACTTCCTTTTGTAACCGGGAGCAGCAACGTTGGTTCACACACAATTGGTCTGATGATCCATATTATTAGAACATAAGAAGAACATAAGAACAAAGGTAACTGCAGAAGGCCTATTGGCCCATACGAGGCAGCTCCTATTCTATAACCACCCAATCCCACTCATATACTTGTCCAACCCGTGCTTGAAACAATCGAGGGACCCAACCTCCACAATGTTACGCGGCAATTGGTTCCACAAATCAACAACCCTGTTACTGAACCAGTATTTACCCAAGTCTTTCCTAAATCTAAACTTATCCAATTTATATCCATTGTTTCGTGTTCTGTCCTGTGTTGATACTTTTAATACCCTATTTATATCCCCCCGGTTATGTCCATTCATCCACTTGTAAACCTCTATCATGTCACCCCTAACTCTTCGCCTTTCCAGTGAATGCAACTTAAGCTTTGTTAATCTTTCTTCATATGAAAGATTTCTAATTTGGGGAATTAACTTAGTCATCCTACGCTGGACACGTTCAAGTGAATTTATATCCATTCTATAATATGGCGACCAAAACTGAACTGCATAATCTAAATGGGGCCTAACTAGAGCAAGATATAGCTTGAGAACCACACCAGGTGTCTTGTTACTAACGCTGCGATTAATAAATCCAAGTGTCCGATTTGCCTTATTACGAACATTTATGCATTGATCCTTTTGTTTTAAATTCTTACTAATCATAACTCCCAGATCCCTTTCGCAATCCGACTTCGCAATCACAACACCATCTAGCTCGTATCTTGTAACTCTATCATCATTACCTAACCTCAGAACTTTACATTTATCAGCATTAAACTGCATCTGCCAATCCTTTGACCATTTCAAAACCCTATCTAGATCAACTTGAAGTGATAGTGAGTCCTCCTCCGAATTAATTTCCCTACCGATTTTCGTATCATCGGCAAATTTGCAAATGTTGCTACTCAAACCTGAATCTAAATCATTTATATATATTATAAACAACAGAGGTCCCAGGACAGAGCCTTGAGGCACTCCACTTACAACATTTTCCCACTCTGACTTGATTCCATTTATACTAACTCTCTGTTTCCTTTGGTATAGCCATGCCCTAATCCAGCTTAATATAGCACCCCCAATACCATGAGACTCTATTTTTTTAATCAGTCTTTCATGTGGCACTGTATCAAAAGCTTTGCTAAAGTCAAGGTATACAACATCGCAATCCTTACCACTATCAACTGCCTCAACAATGCTAGAATAAAAAGATAACAAATTTGTTAAACATGAACGGCCATTTATAAAACCATGTTGCGACTCAATTATTAATTTATGTTTTTCAAGATGAAGACGAATTTTATTTGCTATTATAGATTCGAGTAACTTTCCCACAATAGACGTTAGGCTAATTGGTCGATAGTTAGACGCAAGTGATCTATCCCCTTTCTTAAAAACTGGTATCACATTAGCAACTTTCCAAAACTCTGGCACTCTGCCTGACTCTATTGATTTATTAAATATGGTTGACAGTGGGTCACAAAGCTCCTCTTTGCATTCTTTAAGCACCCTAGCAAACACTTCATCCGGCCCTGGGGATTTGTTTGGTTTGAGTTTTACTATTTGTTTAAGAACATCCTCCCTGGTAACTGCTAAACTCGTCAACCTGTCCTCGTCCCCACCCACATAGACTTGTTCGGCTGAAGGCATATTGTTAAGTTCCTCTTTAGTAAATACAGATACAAAATATTTATTAAAAATACTACTCATCTCTTCATCACTATCTGTTATTTGACCTGTCTCAGTTTTTAATGGACCTATCCTTTCCCTAGTCTTAGTACGATATAACTGAAAAAACCCTTTAGGATTTGTCTTTGCTTGCCCTGCTATGCGAACTTCATAGTTTCTTTTTGCTTTCCTTATCTCTTTTTTAACATTTCTAACCAGTTGTACGAATTCCTGTTCTAAAGTGACCTCCCCATTTTTAATCCTTTTGTACCAAGCTCTCTTTTTACCTATAAGGTTCTTCAAATTCTTTGTTATCCACTTTGGGTCATTAGTATACGATCTATTCAATTTGTATGGTATACTACGTTCCTGTGCTTTGTTTAGAATATTCTTAAATAAGTTATATATTGAATCCACATCGAAATCCCCATTTAAGTCACCTATCGCTGGGTTCATGTCTCGCTCCAAGACCGGCCCACACCCCATACCCAAGCCTTTCCAATCAATTTGACCCAACAAATTTCTTAGGCTATTAAAATCAGCTTTTCGAAAATCTGGCACTTTAACAGAATTTTCTCCTACTGGTCTATTCCATTCTATGCTAAATCTGATTTCTTTGTGATCACTGCTCCCTAGCTCACTCCCTATTTCGATGTCATTAATTTGCGTTTCCCTGTTAGTTAACACTAAATCTAAAATATTATTTTCCCGTGTTGGTTCCTTAATGTGTTGCGTAAGAAAGCAATCGTCAATAAATTCTAGAAAATCTTCTGCTTCACTATTCCCTGTTTTGTTCAACCAGTTTATTCCGCTAAAATTAAAGTCACCCATGACATAAATACTGTTAGATCTAGATGCTCTAGATATTTCATCCCATAGATGCTTTGCTTCCATTCTGTCTAAATTTGGTGGCCTATATATTACTCCTATTATAATATTATTAGCTTTTTCGTTTAATTCAATCCAAATAGTTTCTGTGTGTGGCTCTGTTTTGATTCCCTCTTTGAGACTACATTTCAAATTGTCCCTAACATATATGGCTACTCCACCTCCTCGTCTAATATATCTATCTGTGTGAAATAGTTTAAATCCATATATTTGATGTTCAGCTAATAGTTCTCTATTTTCTACATTCATCCACGTTTCGGTAAGTGCAATAATATCTATTTTTTCTGTGCAGACAAGAGCATTTAATTCGTTAATTTTATTTCTTAGACTTCTACTGTTAGTGTAATATACCCTAAGTGAATTGTTATTTTGCGGACCTTCTCTTTCCCTGATCGTTTTGCCAATTAGTTTCTCCCACAAACACATACTTTTATTACCTCCTTCCTCCAAATCAATTCCCATACCTCTATCTACTAACAGTTTAAACCCAAACAAACACCTCTAACCACTTCTTCTAGCGAGTTCGCAACAGCAACAACCCCAGCTCTCGATAGATGCACCCCATCACGAGCATACATTTCATTTCTTCCATAGAAGTGTTCCCAGTTGTCTATGAAAGATATTGCATTTGATTTGCAATATCTTTCCAGCCGGCAATTGACACCAAGTGCCCTCGATATCCATTCATTTCCCACTCCCTTTCTTGGAAGAATGCCACATATGATCGGGATTCCTCCCTTGCTCCTAACTAACTCTATGGCTGTTTTATACCTCTGAATCAGTTCCTCACTCCTGACTCGACCAACATCATTTCCTCCCACGCTAATGCAAATAATGGGATTGTTCCCATTACCAGCCATAATATCATTCATGTTGTTTATAATATCACCAATGCCAGCTCCGGGATAGCAAACCCTTAACCTGTTCCCCCTATCTCTAGCACAAAACGTTCTATCCAAATACCTTATCTGGGAATCTCCCACAACTAATGTTTGCTTAGGTACTTCCTTTACTTTCTGAGGGGCCTGCGCTTCCTTTCTCTTCGTTGCTTTCCCTTTTGCGCGATCCACAGTCTCTCCACAGCACTCGTCCTCCAAAACGTCAAATGAATTTGAAGTTGCTATGGCGTTTGAAGGCGGCTTTATCAAAGTCTTCTTAAGGCCCCTGTCTTTCGCAACTCTCCAAGACGAGGTCCCTTTACTGCTGGTCTCCTCCTTCGTTACTTCTCGTTGTTTTTTAAGCTGACGCACCTCCTCCCGCAGAGAGTCCAACTCTGTCCTCAGGGCTCCCACTAGAGTCACCAGGTCCTTAACTACAACTTCCATTGTCCAGATGCTGACTGTGGAGTGATGTGTCTTGTGTGACGGTGACGTGGTGACTGATTTTCTCACTCTGACTTAAACCCATTTATATTATCTATTTGTTTCCGTTCGTATAGTCATGCCATAATCCAAGTTAATATAGCACCTCCAATGCCGTGAGCCTTTATCTTGTTACCTGGTTGATACCTGGTTGATGGGGTTCTGGGAGTTCGTCTACTCCCCAAGCCCGGCCCGAGGCCAGGCTCGACTTATGAGAGTTTGGTCCACCAGGCTGTTGCTTGGAGCGGCCCGCAGGCCCACATACCCACCACAGCCCGGTTGGTCCGGCACTCCTTGGAGGAATAAATCTAGTTTCCTCTTTAAAATGTCCACGGTTGTTCCGGCAATATTTCTTATGCTTGCTGGGAGGACGTTGAACAACCGCGGACCTCTGATGTTTATACAGTGTTCTCTGATTGTGCCTATGGCACCTCTGCTCTTCATTGGTTCTATTCTACATTTTCTTCCATGTCGTTCACTCCAGTACGTTGTTATTTTACTGTGTAGATTTGGTACTTGGCCCTCCAGTATCTTCCAGGTGTATATTATTTGATATCTCTCTCGTCTTCTTTCTAGTGAGTACATTTGGAGGGCTTTGAGACGATCCCAATAATTTAGGTGCTTTATTGCGTCTATGCGTGCCGTATATGTTCTCTGTATTACCTCTATTTCAGCAATCTCTCCTGCTTTGAAGGGGGAAGTGAGTACTGAGCAGTACTCAAGACGGGACAACACAAGTGCCTTGAAGAGTACAACCATTGTGATGGGATCCCTGGATTTGAAAGTTCTCGTAATCCATCCTATCATTTTTCTGGCTGTCGCAATATTTGCTTGGTTATGCTCCTTAAACGTTAGGTCGTCAGACATTATTATTCCCAAATCCTTTACATGCTGTTTTCCTACTATGGGTACATTTGATTGTGTTTTGTACTCTGTATTATGTTTAAGGTCCTCATTTTTACCGTACCTGAGTACCTGGAATTTATCACTGTTAAACATCATGTTATTTTCTGATGCCCAGTCGAAAACTTTATTAATATCAGCTTGAAGTTTTTCAATGTCCTCAGCCGAGGTAATTTTCATACTGATTTTTGTGTCATCTGCAAAGGATGATACGAAGCTGTGACTTGTATTTTTGTCTATATCTGATATGAGAATAAGGAAAAGCAGTGGTGCAAGGACTGTACCCTGAGGTACAGAGCTTTTCACTGCACTTGGACTAGATTTTATATGGTTGACAGTTACTCGCTGAGTCCTGTTTGACAGAAAACTGAGTATCCAGCGTCCTACTTTACCGGTTATTCCCATTGACTTCATTTTGTGTGCTATCACGCCATGATCACATTTATCGAAGGCCTTTGCGAAGTCCGTGTATATCACATCAGCATTCTGTTTCTCTTCTAATGCCTCAGTGACTTTGTCGTAGTGCTCAAGTAGCTGTGAGAGGCACGATCTTCCCGCTCGAAATCCATGTTGGCCTGGGTTATGAAGGTCATTGGTCTCCATGAAATTGGTGACCTGACTCCTAATCACTCTCTCAAATACTTTTATGATGTGCGATGTTAGTGCAACTGGTCTATAATTTTTTTCCAATGCTTTGCTCCCTCCCTTGTGTAGAGGGGCTATGTCTGCTACTTTAAGTGCATCTGGTATCTCCCCCGTGTCCAAGCTCTTCCTCCACACTATACTGAGTGCCTGTGCTACCGGCACTTTGCATTTCTTTATAAATATTGAATTCCATGAGTCTGGACCTGGGGCCGAGTGCATGGGCATGTTTTCAATTTCTTTTTCAAAATTTAGTGCGCTCGTGTTTATATCAGTTATATTTACCGGGGTTTGAATATCCCGCATAAAGAAATTGTCTGGATCTTCCACCTTCATGTTGTTTATTGGAGTGCTAAACATGTCCTCATACTGCTTTTTTAGGATTTCACTAATTTCTTTGTCATCCTCCGTGTATGAACCTTCACTTGTACGAATAGGTCCAATACTGGCAGTGGTTTTTGCTTTTGATTTCGCATATGAGAAAAAATATTTTGGATTTTTCTTTATTTCCTGAATTGCTTTCTGTTCTAACTGCCTTTCTTCAGTTTCATATGAGTGTTTCAATTTCCGCTCGATTTCTTCAATCTCCCTATTTAAATTATTCCTTCTTTGACGGGAAATTCGTGTCTGCATAAGCAGTTCCGTTATTTTTTTCCTGCGTTTATAGTGTCGTCTGCGTTCTCTTTCTACGTTAGATCTCTTTCTGGCTTTCCTCAAAGGAACATGTTTCAGACAGACTTGATAAGCTTCTGAAGTAAGTTTTTCTATTCCTTCTGTAGGACTTGTATTATTTAGAATAGTTCCCCATGGAATGTTTGTAAGTTCCCTATTTATTATCTCCCAGTCTATCCTTTTATTATTAAAATTGAATTTACTGAATAGCCCCTCTCGCTTTATCAACGTTTTAGGTCTATTCTGAGTATTGATGGTCGTTTGCACTTCAATGAGTTTGTGATCTGAGTATGTGGTATCTGATATCGTAATGTCTCTGACAATGTCTTCATTGTTCGTAAAGACCAGATCTAGAATATTTTCATTTCTCGTTGGCTCCGATATCTGCTGATTGAGTGAAAATTTGTCACAGAATCTAAGTAGTTCTCTAATCTGTGGTTGGTTAGGTCCTGATAGATTTCCTGGTATAATATTATTGTTTGCTATTTTCCACCTGAGACTAGGCAAGTTGAAGTCACCTAGGAAAATAATATCAGGTATCGGGTTCTCCAAATTATCAAGGCTATTCTCTATTTTGCTAATCTGTTCTGTGAATTCCTCAGCCGTTGCATCTGGCGGTTTGTATATTAGTATAATCACTAAATTTATTTTCTCTATTTTTAATCCCAGTACCTCTACCACCTCATTTGTAACGTTTAGGAGCTCCGAGCATACAAGGTCTTCCCTAATATACAGACCCACTCCTCCATGTGACCTAATTTTCCTATCACACCTGTATAGGTTATATCCTGGAATCCAGATCTCACTGTCCAACAATTCCCCTGCATGGGTTTCTGTGAAAGCTCCTTATCTTATTAATCAATCTTATTAAGAAATCTTATTAATCAATCTTTCATATGATAATGTATCAAGTGCTTTGATAAAGTCAAGGTACACAACATCATAAAAATTTCCACTATCAACTGCCTCAACTATTCTGGAATATAATTATAGCAAATTTGTTAAACATGAACTGTCGTTAGCAAAACCATGTTGTGAATCATTTATTAATCTATGTTTTTCAAGATGAAGACGAATTGTATTTGCAATTATCGATTCAAGCAACATTTCCTCAATAGACGTTAAGCTAAATGGCGATACCTTGACGGAAGTGATCTATCTCCTTTCATAAAAACTTGTACCACATTAGCAATCGTCCATGACTCAGGCACTCTGCCTGACTCTAATGATTTATTAAATATGGTAGACAACGACTCGCAAAACTCCTCTTTGCATTCTTTCAGCACCCTGGCATGCAATTCGTCCGACCATGGGGATTTGCTTGGCTCGAATTTCACTATTTGTTTAATGACATCCTCCCTGGTAACTGCTAAACAAGTCAACCTATCCTCTTCCCCACCAACATAGACTTGTTTGGTTGAAGGCATTATGTTAAGTTTTTCTTTAGTAAATACAGAGATAAAATAATTATTTAAAATTCTACTCTAGAGCATCTAGGTCAAATACTGTTTGACCTAGATGCTCTAGATATTTCATCCTAGAGATGTTTTGCTTCTATTCTGTCTTGGTTTGGTTGCCTGAATAACCCTTAATGTAATTTTTCATCTAATTCTAACCAATAGTTTCTGTGTGTTGCTCAGTTTTGATTCCCTCTGTGAGACAACATTTCAAATTATCCCTGACATATGTATGGCTACTCCCCCTAATCGTCTAATATAAATATATATATATATATATATATATATATATATATATATATATATATATATATATATGTCGTACCTAATAGCCAGAACGCACTTCTCAGCCTACTATTCAAGGCCCGATTTGCCTAATAAGCCAAGTTTTCATGAATTAATGTTTTTTCGTCTACCTAACCTACCTAACCTAACCTAACCTAGCTTTTTTTGGCTACCTAACCTAACCTTACCTATAAATATAGGTTAGGTTAGGTTAGGTAGGGTTGGTTAGGTTCGGTCATATATCTACGTTAATTTTAACTCCAATAAAAAAAAATTGACCTCATACATAGAGAAAAGGGTTGCTTTATCATTTCATAAGAAAAAAATTATAGTAAATATATTAATTCAGGAAAACTTGGCTTATTAGGCAAATCGGGCCTTGAATAGTAGGCTGAGAAGTGAGTTCTGGCTACTAGGTACGACATATATATATATATATATATATATATATATATATATATATATATATATATATATATATATATATATATATATATATATATATATATATATATATATATATATATGTCGTACCTAGTAGCCAGAACTCACTTCTCAGCCACTAATATATTAATATATATATATATATATATATATATATATATATTAAAATGTTCGTTATATATAATTATCATTATATATGATAATTATAGATATATACGATATATACTGAATATACGAAGGGGAACAGCCATTAATATATATATATATATATATATATATATATATATATATATATATATATATGTCGTACCTAGTAGCCAGAACTCACTTCTCAGCCTACTATTCAAGGCCCGATTTGCCTAATAAGCCAAGTTTTCCTGAATTAATATATTTACTATAATTTTTTTTCTTATGAAATGATAAAGCAACCCTTTTCTCTATGTATGAGGTCAATTTTTTTTTATTGGAGTTAAAATTAACGTAGATATATGACCGAACCTAACCAACCCTACCTAACCTAACCTAACCTATATTTATAGGTAAGGTTAGGTTAGGTAGCCAAAAAAAGCTAGGTTAGGTTAGGTTAGGTAGGTTAGGTAGACGAAAAAACATTAATTCATGAAAACTTGGCTTATTAGGCAAATCGGGCCTTGAATAGTAGGCTGAGAAGTGCGTTCTGGCTATTAGGTACGACATATATATATATATATATATATATATATATATATATATATATATATATATATATATATATATATATATATATATATATATATATAACTGTGTGAAAAAGTTTAAACCCGATTATTTTATATTCCGCTAATAGTTCTAGGTTATCTATATTAATCCCTGTTTCTGTAAATGTTGTTTTTGTACAGACAAGAGCATTTAAATCGTAGATTTTTTCTGTGATTCTTGCTGTTCGTGTAATATACCTTAAGGGTATTACTATTTTGATGCCCTTCTCTCTCCCTGTTTCTTCAAGGCCCGATTTGCCTAATAAGCCAAGTTTTCCTGAATTAATATATTTACTATAATTTTTTTCTTATGAAATGATAAAGCAACCCTTTTCTCTATGTATGAGGTCAATTTTTTTTTATTGGAGTTAAAATTAACGTAGATATATGACCGAACCTAACCAACCCTACCTAACCTAACCTAACCTATATTTATAGGTAAGGTTAGGTTAGGTAGCCAAAAAAAGCTAGGTTAGGTTAGGTTAGGTAGGTTAGGTAGACGAAAAAACATTAATTCATGAAAACTTGGCTTATTAGGCAAATCGGGCCTTGAATAGTAGGCTGAGAAGTGCGTTCTGGCTATTAGGTACGACATATATATATATATATATATATATATATATGTCGTACCTAGTAGCCAGAACTCACTTCTCAGCCTACTATGCAAGGCCCGATTTGCCTAATAAGCCAAGTTTTCATGAATTAATGTTTTTTCGTCGACCTAACCTACCTAACCTAACCTAACCTAGCTTTTTTTGGCTACCTAACCTAACCTTACCTATATATATAGGTTAGGTTAGGTTAGGTAGGGTTGGTTAGGTTCGGTCATATATCTACGTTAATTTTAACTCCAATAAAAAAAATTGACCTCATACATAGTGAAAAGGGTAGCTTTATCATTTCATAAGAAAAAAATTATAGTAAATATATTAATTCAGGAGAACTTGGCTTATTAGGCAAATCGGGCCTTGAATAGTAGGCTGAGAAGTGAGTTCTGGCTACTAGGTACGACATATATATATATATATATATATATATATATATATATATATATATATATATATATATATATATATGTCGTACCTAGTAGCCAGAACTCACTTCTCAGCCTACTATTCAAGGCCCGATTTGCCTAATAAGCCAAGTTTTCCTGAATTAATATATTTACTATAATTTTTTTTCTTATGAAATGATAAAGCAACCCTTTTCTCTATGTATGAGGTCAATTTTTTTTTATTGGAGTTAAAATTAACGTAGATATATGACCGAACCTAACCAACCCTACCTAACCTAACCTAACCTATATTTATAGGTAAGGTTAGGTTAGGTAGCCAAAAAAAGCTAGGTTAGGTTAGGTTAGGTAGGTTAGGTAGACGAAAAAACATTAATTCATGAAAACTTGGCTTATTAGGCAAATCGGGCCTTGAATAGTAGGCTGAGAAGTGCGTTCTGGCTATTAGGTACGACATATATATATATATATATATATATATATATATATATATATATATATATATATATATATATATATATATATATATATATATATATATATATATATATAACTGTGTGAAAAAGTTTAAACCCGATTATTTTATATTCCGCTAATAGTTCTAGGTTATCTATATTAATCCCTGTTTCTGTAAATGTTGTTTTTGTACAGACAAGAGCATTTAAATCGTAGATTTTTTCTGTGATTCTTACTGTTCGTGTAATATACCTTAAGGGTATTACTATTTTGATGCCCTTCTCTCTCCCTGTTTCTTTTACCAATTATTTTTCCCCACCAACTCATGCTGTTATGGTCTCCTTTCCTCCATATCCATTCCTATACCAATATTTACTACCAGTTTAAATACAAACAAAACCCTCCAACCACAGATTCCAACGAGTTGGCAATAACCCCAGCGCTGGATAAATGGACCCCATTTCAAGTATTGCTGTCATTCTTTCCATAGAATTCTTCCAAGTTATCAATAAATGATATTGCATTTGATTTACATCATTTGTTTAGTCGGCAATTGACACAGAGGGCCCTCGACACCCATTCATTTTTAACTCCCTTTCTTGGAAGAATGCCTCATATTTTCAAGTTTCTTACCTTGCTTATAACTAATTTTATGTCTTAAATCTCTGTATGAGTTGCTCACTCCTAACTCGTTCTATATCATTTCAAGTATGTTCATTGACACAAGAAAGAAATACATCTCAAAGGGATCGAATAGCTTACGCAATTTCTACCCCCCCCCCCCTCTACTTCAAGTCCCTCCATGGGAGACATCTCCCGTCACACAGGGTGCAGTCGCACCTGCACAGATCTCCAGTATCAGCTCTTGATACTGGTAATGGCTCAAAGGGGCCACCACTTACGGGCTATTCATGCCCGTGCCACCTTTTGGGTGGCTTAATCTTTATCAATCATCAATCAAGTCCCTCTACACCACAGTTCACCCAGTGAGCCAACTCCACGCTGTCTCCTGTAGCACAGAGCATCACCTTCACTCAGCAGACACCACTCCTCAGTGAGCATTTGAATTAAATCATGGAATACGAAATGAATTGTGATAGATCCAGCAATGCTGCTCAGTGTAGGAAAAGAAAATCTATACTCGATACAAGTTCCAAAAATGACGGCGAGTGGAATCGTGTGACTAAGGCAAAGAGGACAAGCCACTCCATGACGACCCATCTTCCGACAAACACTCCAGCTTCTCCAGCTCTTCCAACTCCTCAGACTAAATCTGCACTGCCAGTCTTCAAAGTCCAGCATACCGAAAGTAAGTCTTCCTACGCTACTGTAGTGGACCTCGAAAAAGAGTACCTCCAGCTCCAGATCAGAGCAAAACCAAATCTCAGAGAAGAATATATTCTGAGGCCCAAAGACGAGTCGGCCGCAACGATTCTGAAAAATTACACAAAATGTGACCAGAGGATAAAATACGAAAAATCATTGTCCTCCACTATCCCTTGCATATGGCCCTTGACCATCTCGAAAAGCTGAACTATGTGATGTCAGCAGAGAGATGCCAGGAAACCCGACAAGTCCTTCTCATAGTAAGAGTATGGATCCCGGAGAAACTTGACTTTGGAATCTGGGGCGTGTTCCAACACAGGCCTTACACCCCAGAACCCCTAAGATGCTTTAGATGTCAGAGATTTGGGCATCACAAAGATGGCTGCCAAGGCCCAGTGAGGTGCGGAGTCTGCAGTCAGCCCGACGATACAAAAATATGCATTGATAAACACAAGGCAAACCACCCTGTTCAGGCAAATTGCCCAAATTGCTCCAAGGAACATTATGCCTGGAACTTGAAATGCCCTGAAAGGCTCAAAGGCTTCAAACG
This sequence comes from Procambarus clarkii, assembly GCF_040958095.1. NCBI lineage: Eukaryota > Metazoa > Arthropoda > Malacostraca > Decapoda > Cambaridae > Procambarus > Procambarus clarkii. The sequence goes on from NC_091183.1 coordinate 19,825,753, forward strand.
AACCCAACCATGCCTACAGCAGAGGCGAAGCCCCCAGCAAAACTTATACCAGCTCCCCTGCTCACTAAAACCGTGTGGGGTCCACCCATTCAGGTAGAGGGGGCACACGGCCCTTCACCATCGGCCATGGTGAAGGGTGTGAAGACCTCCGTACAGGACAAAGAGATAGCTGGGGGCCACAAGAAACATGTTCAAAGCAGTCGCCCCCCATTGCATCCAGTAAGCACACTGGGGGCAATAAGAGTAGGAGTAACAATTCCAGTGTCAAAGTGATCATTGAGAAGGGTAAAAAAGTAACCAGACCCCAAACCTGCACAGCGTTAAATAGTGTTCCCGCAGAACTGGACGCTCTCTGGCCAATGCTCAAAACTTTGGTCACCGAATTGGTCGAAAGTCTGCTGTCAATACACAGTAACAAGCAAACCACAGAGACTCGGAAGACAATTGAGCACAAGCTCAAGAAATTCGAAAATATACTATCCTCACCTTCAAGAACGCAGGGTAGGAGACACCCCCCTAAAAAAACTGATAGAGTCCAGCTCGTCGAAAAGCGACGTTGATGAGTCAATTTCAGGTCCACTAAAAACCTATACACCAATTGCAACTTCCATGGCGTATTCATCTGACTCCATGGATACCACGGTAATGTCAGCAAATTCCAAGAACCAAGAGGTCTAAAAATTCTGCAATGGAACGCGCAAGGGCTGCACACATAATTGCAACACTTGCAATGCATAGCAGCAACCAAAGGCAAAGACATCCTGATACTACAGGAGAGCTTGCTTCGAGCCGGATTAGAACCTAAAATCTCAGGCTATCGAGGCTTCTTCCTTCCATGGATCAACGGGCAATCCAGGGGATGTGCAATCTATGTAAAATGTGACCTGATCTCCAAGTCCATAACCAGCCCACCCAATTGTGGAGCAGGGACAGAGGTAATGGGAGTTACCATTGAGCTAAGATACGACAAACTTGAAGTGTTTAATGTGTACAGGTCTCCACATGCTGAAATGGATCTCTCTGTGTTATTTGGACACGCGACAACATCAAACACAATCATTTCTGGAGATTTTAATGCCCCTCATCGATTGGCACTGGGCTCGAACACAACAAATGAGGCCGGCATTCACATTGCATATCTACTAGACCAGCTTCCAGAAATCCAAATCCTAAACAATAATGAACCTACCCACATCCAAAAGGCAGATTAGACCTTACCTTCGTTTCAGCCTCCCTAAGAGATGCAGCAACATGGTCAGTTAAGCCCACACTCACAAGCGACCATTATGGGGTTCAAATTGATCTTCAGTTAGATCTGCCCACCCCACCTCCATCTGAAGCCTGGAACTTTGCTTTAGCAAACTGGGACCGATTTCAAAACCTCATTTCAGAGTGGCATAGAAACTATGGTCTTTCCAAAGACATTAATCAGGCAGAACAAGAATTTGTCAAAGCGATTCAAAGAGCAGCCAACCACTCATCCCACTGAAAAAACAGTCCACCGGACACCATAAAGATCATTGGTACTATTGCGAACGTGTCAAAGAACTCAATCATAGACTCAACAGAACAAGAAAGCTATACAAAAAGGCAGCCAAGTTACCGCAACAGGACCTTACTTTGTGAGGTCAAGGAACATGTGCATCGAGAGACCAGACTAATAAAAGAACAAAAGTGGCTGGAATGGTGTTCACATCTGAATGAACACACCTCTCTTGGAGAGATGTGGAAGCAAATTTACTGGGCCAAAGGGAATAAAACACCTAAGGATCCTTAGGTGTTTTACCCCAAGGATCCTCAACAGGAAGCCAAAGTTCTGGCAACCAGGTTTGCAGAAAGAGCAGCCAGCAATCAGCTTCCACCAGATGTATTAGCAGTACAGACCGGACTAGAGGAAGAAAGGTGGCACAGAATCCTTACAGCATGTGAGAAAGTCTCTGACACTAATGCCTCCTTCACACTGGATGAGCTCAATTGGGCTAAGAAAAACTCCAAGGATACATCCCCTGGAGACGACAAAATAACCTATAAAATGATTAGAAACCTTTGCCCAGAGGGAGACGCTGCATACCTAAGGTTAATTAATTTAGCCTGGACTTCTCAAACTAGATCTTCAGCTTGGAATAGAGCAGACATAGTGCCGATCCCAAAACCCAAAGCTCCAGCTAATCCCAGGCCCATCTCTCTCCAAAGCTGTGCAGCCAAGATGGCTGACAGAATGGCACTCAACAGACTGGAGTGGAAAATGCCTAAACTGCACCATGATATGTATGCCTATAGAAGAGGGGTTGGCACAGTGGAATGTATTACAACTCTGTTAGCCCACTTGAATGGCAGACCAGGAATGCTGATATTCCTGGACCTTGAAAAAGCCTTTGAACTGGCTAGTGCCCCAGCTATTCTCTGCTGCCTCATTGACAAAGAGGTCAGTGGCAACCTGCTCTCCTGGACTAAAAACTGTCTCATAAACAGAGAAGCAAGAGTAAAACTTCATGGCACAGTCTCTGAGTACAAAAGACATGAAAATGGTACACCGCAAGGAGGTATTCTCAGCCCCCTTCTCTTCAACTGTTTAATGGAAAGAATAATGAGGTTGAAACTCCCACATCACTGCAGGCTGCTAAACTACGCGGACGACTTTGTCATCATCATAAAAGGAAGGGATGCGGCGCGCCTTGCACCCAAATGCTTAGATTGCATCAGTAAAGAGGCAAAACAGATTGGTATCAAACTCAACCCCTCAAAATCAAAAGCCATGCCCATAAAAATAGCGAAGCCCAACATCCAACTCACAGTACAGGGTCAACCAATTGAATGGGTGGACACCTATCAGTATCTAGGAATAATCCTGGACACACATGAATTTTAATGCTGAGGTCACTTACTTGAGAGAGCGAACTGCGGCCCGGACGGCAATCCTCAGGTCGCTAACTTCCCTCTCTGGAGGAGCCAATCTACAAGTCCTTCACACATACTATGTACAGGCAGTCAGATCAGTGATCGATTATGCCGCACCTGCAATCACTAGTCTATCACACCAACAGTGGAAAAAGCTTGAAGGGTCCCAAAACAGTGGGAGCCCGCATGTGGACCAGGCTTGAAACTCTAAGACTGGAAACGGGTTTGCCCTCTCTTCAAGAAAGAATATCACAAAGAACAACTACAATTAACAGTAAGATAATTATTTCTCGTGATCCAATCCCAGTATGGCAGGCCTTGGTGGTTGGACTAGGCCAAAACAACGGAAACTCTTGGGCTGCAAGAGCAGGAAATGTCCTTAACAGACTACATTTAAAATGCATGATTCTTGATAGAGAGGGTGATAAACCACACCCAAATTATACTTCTTCCGCACCGTGGGAAGAGCCTACTTTCAAAATTGTAATAGAAAGTCTCCCAATGAAAGGCTGCCTATGATCCGACAATCCTAAGGCGCATAATAGAAGTGCAAATGAATAGCATTGCAGTAGCAGGAGCCACCCAAATCTTCACAGACGGATTGGTTGACACAGAATATAATCTGGGTGTTGTTATTGGTATGAATTTGAAACAAAAGGATCAATGCATGAATGTTCGTAATAAGGCGAATAGGACACTGGGATTTGTTAGTCGAAGCGTTAGTAACAAGACACCTGGTGTGGTTCTTAAGCTATATCTTGCTCTGGTTGGGCCCCATTTAGATTATGCAGTCCAGTTTTGGTCGCCGTACTATAGAATGGATATAGATTCACTTGAACGTGTCCAGCGTGGGATGACTAAGTTGATTTCCCAAATTAGAAATCTTTCATATGAAGAAGGATTAACAAAGCTTAGGTTGCATTCAATGGAAAGGCGAAGAGTTGGGGGTGACATGATAGAGGTTTGGAAGTGGATGAATGGACATAACAAGGGGGGATGTTGATAGGGTATTAAAATTATCAACACAAGACGGAACACGAAACAATGGGTATAGGTTGGATAGGTTTGGATTTAGGAAAGACTTGGGTGGATACTGGTTCAGTAACAGGGTTGTTGATTTGTGGAACTAATTGCCGCGTAACGTGGTGGAGATTGGGTCACTCGATTGTTTCAAGCGCGGGTTTGACATGAATATGAGTGGCATTGGGTGGTTATAGATAGGAGCTGCCTCGTATGGGCCAATAGACCTTCTGCAGTTACCTTTGTTCTTATTTTCTTATAAGAGTTTTGGCGCTGCTCTTTGCACAGCCAGCGTACAGGTATATTGGAGACTGGGAAGACTAGTATCATCATCCCAAACTGAGTTGTTTGCCATACAACAGGCATTCGCATATGTGATCGCACAAAACACTCAAAATGCAATCATACACACAGACTCAAAACCTGCACTTCAAATACTAGGACAAAAACAGTGGAAAGATAACGTGGAAATAATTGCCACCATTTTGTATCTTGGAGCAGTCGCTAAAGGCAAAGGACTCAACATAACCTTAAACTGGATCCCATCCCATGTTGGAATCCCATTAAATGAGAAAGCTGATAAAATTGCTAAATCGGCAACTCCTCATCCAGTGATACGTAAGACAATTCAACCCAGCCTAGAGAATCAAGGAGCAGTCGCTAAAGGCAAAGGCCTCAACATAACTTTAAACTGGATCCCATCCCATATTGGAATCCCATTAAATGAAAAAGCTGATGAAATTGCTAAATTGGCAACTCGTCATCCAGTGATACATAAAACAATTCAACCCAGCCTAGAGAACATAAAAAACATCATCACCAAAAAACTCTCACATCTCAACAAAGCCTACCTACACCAGAGAATAGCTGAAGGTTCGCCATCTGCAACATGGTATCTTCAGGCAACCAAATTAGAAAGGTTAAATATCCCAAAAGGAATCCACAGGGAAATAGCAGTTAGGCTATACAGACTACGTCTAGGTTACAGATGCAACTGGGAGATTGGTGAACCCCGACAGAGAGAGTGTATCTTCTGCCAAACTGTCACAGAAAAGCCATTACTTCACTATTTTCTGGAATGTGAAGCAACCAATGACCTTAGAAGAGCTTTAAGAGTTCCTGAATCATGCAGTGGCCACCCTGAAGCCATCAACACAGCCACTCTCCTGGTCAACAAAGGTGTCCAGCAGCTGGACACCCTCATAAAGACTGTGAAGCAGTATCCTCCCCCACGATAACAGCTTGATGGTTAAATGCAACCTCAGAACACTGGAAAAAAAAAATTGTACCACTTACGGGATATTCATGCCCGTGCCACCTCTTGGGTGGCTTAATCTTTATCAATCAATCATCAGCCTAGAGAATCACCACCATCTGGTCACCACTTGGTCCGGGAGACATCTCCCGTCACGCAGGGTGCAGTCGCGCCTCCACAAATCTCCAGTATCAGCTCTTGATACTGGTAATGGCTCAAAAGGGCCACCACTTACGAGCTATTCATGCCCGTGCCACCTTTTAAGTGGCTTCATCTTCTTCATCAGCCTAGAGAACATAAAAAACATCATCACCAAAAAACTCTCACACCTCAACAAAGTCTATCTACACTAGAGAATTGCTGAAGGTTCGCCATCTGCAACATGGTATTTTCAGGCAACCAAATTAGAATGGTTAAATATACCAAAAGGTATCCACAGGGAAATAGCAATTAGGTTATATAGACTACGTCTAGGTAACAGATGCAACTGGGAGATTGGTGAACCGCGATAGAGAGAGTGCATCTTCTGCCAAACTGTCACAGAAAAGCCATTACTTCACTATCTTTTGGAATGTGAAGCAACCAATGACCTTAAAAGAGCTTTAAGAGTCCCTGAATTTTGCATTGGCCACCCTGAAGCATTCAACACAGTCACTCTCCTGGTCAAAAAAGGTGTCTAGCAGCTGGACACCATCATAAAGACTGTCAAGCAGTATCGTCACTCGCGATAACAGCTTGACGATTAAATGCAACCTCAGAATACTGAAAAGAATTACCGAACAAAAAATTGTACCACTTACGGGATATTCATGCCCGTGCCACCTCTTGGGTGGTTTAATCTTTATCAATCATCAATCATCAAGTCCCTCAACCACCCCCAGTAGCACAGAGCATCACCTTCACTCACCAGACCACTCCACAAGTGATCATTTGAATTTCATCATGGAATTCCAATTGACTTATAATCGATCCAGCAATGCTGCTCAGTGTAGGAAAAGACCATCGATCATGGATACTAGTTCCGAAAGTGACGGCGAGTGGCATCACGTGAATAAGCCTAACAGGACAAGCCACTCCATGACGACCCATCGCCCATTAATCTCTCCAGCTTCTCCAGCTCTCCCAGCGCCTCAGACTAGATCTACGCTTCCAGTCTTCAAAGTGCAGCACACGGAAGGTAAGTCTTCCTACGCTACTGTAGTGGACCTGGAAAAAGAGTACCCCTAGCTCCAGGTCAGAGCAAAACCTAATCTCAAAGGAGAATACATTCTGAGGCCTAAAGACGAGTCGGCCGCTACGATTCTAAAAAATTACGCAAAATGTGAGGAACTGAAACCAGAGGATAAAATAAGTAAAATCATTGTCCTGCACTATCCCTTGCATATGGCCCTTGGCCATCTCGAAAAGCTGAACTATGTGGTGTCAGCAGAGAGATGCCAAGTACGAGCCACAAAACAGGAAACTCGACAAGTCCTTCTCACAGTAAGAGTATGGATCCCGGAGAAACTTGACCTTGGAATCTGGGGCGTGTTCCAACACAGGCCTTACACCCCAGAACCCCTAAGATGCTTTAGATGTCAGAGATTTGGGCATCACAAAGATGGCTGCCAAGGCCCAGTGAGGTGCGGAGTCTGCAGCCAGCCCCATGATACAAAAACATGTAGTGATAAATTCAAGGCAAACCACCCTGTACAGGCAAAATGCCCAAATTGTTCCAAGGCACATCTTGCCTGGAACTTGAAATGCCCTGAAAGGCTCAAAAGGCTTCAAACTAACCCCACCACGCCTACAGCGGAGCCGAAACCCCACCAAAACGAATACCAGCTCCAATGCCCACTAAAACCGCGTGGGGTCTACCCATTCAGGAAGAGGGGGCACACGGCCCTTCACCATCGGCCATGGTGAAGGGTGAGAAGACAGTACAGGACAAAAAGAAAGATGGAAGACACAAGAATCATGTTCAACGCAGTCGGCCCCCCATTTCATCCAGCAAGCACACTGGGGCCAATAGGAGTAGCAATTCCAGTGCCAAAACTACCACCGAGAAGGGTCTAAAAGCCATTAGGCCCGAAACCTGCACAACATTAAATAGTGCTCCCACAGAACTGGACGCTCTCTGGCCAATGCTCAAAACTTTGGTCACTGAGTTGATCGAAAGTCTGCTGTCTTCACATGGAATCAAGCAAACCACAGAGACTCGGAAGACAATTGAGCACAAGCTCAAAAAATTCGAAGATGTAATATCCACACCGTCAAGACAGCAGGGCAGGAGACACCCCCATAAAATGCAGATAGAGTCCAGCTCGTCGGAAAGCGACATTGAGTCAATTTCAGGTCCACTAAGAACCTATACACCAATTGCAACTTCCATGGCGTGTTCATCAGACTCCATGGATACCACGGAATTATCGGCAAATTCCAAGAACCTAGAATTATAAAGATCCTGCAATGGAATGCGCAAGGACTGCGCACTAAATTGCAACACTTGCAATGCATAGCAGCAACCAAGGGCATAGACATCCTGATACTACAGGAGAGCTTGCTTCGAGCCGGATTAGGACCTAAAATCTCAGGCTATCGAGGCTTCATCCTTCCATGGATCAATGGGCAATCCAGGGGATGTGCAATCTATGTAAAATGTGACCTGATCTCCAAATCCATAACCAGCCCACCCAATTGTGGAGCAGGGACAGAGGTAATGGGAGTCACCATTGTGCTAAGACACGACAAACTTGAAGTGTTCAATGTGTACAGGTCTCCACATGCCGAAATGGATCTCTCTGTGTTATTTGGACACGCGACAACAACAAACACAATCATTTGTGGAGATTTTAATGCCCATCATCGATTGGCACTGGGCTCGAACAAAACAAATGAAGCCGGCATACACATTACACATCTACTGGACCAGCTTCCAGAAATACAAATCCTAAATAAGAATGAACCTACCCACATCCAAGGAGGCCGATTAGACCTAACCTTCGTTTCAGCCTCCCTAAGAGATGCAGCAACATGGTCAGTTGAGCCCACACTGACAAGCGACCACTATGGGGTCCAAATTGATCTTCAGTTAGACCTACCCACCCCACCTCCGCCTCCATCTGAAGCCTGGAACTTTGCTTTAGCAAACTGGGACCGATTTCAAAACCTCATTTCAGAGTGGCAAAGAAACTATGATCTTCCCGAAGACATTAATCAGGCAGAACCAGAATTTGTCAAAGCGATTCAAAGTGCAGCCAACCACTCAATCCCACTGAAAAAACAGTCCACCGGACACCATAAAGATCATTGGTACTATTGCGAACGTGTCAAAGAACTCAACCATAGACTCAATAGAACAAGAAAGCTATACAAAAAGCAGCCAAGTGACCGCAACAGGATCTTACTTTGTGAGGTCAAGGAACATGTACATCGAGAGACCAGACAAATAAAAGAACAAAAGTGGCTGGAATGGTGTTCACACCTGAATGAACACACCTCTCTCGGAGAGATGTGGCAGCAAATTCACCGGGCCAAAGGGAATAAAACACCTAAAGCTCCACACCCCAAGGATCCTCAGACAGGAAGCCGAAGTACTGGCAACCAGGTTTGCAGAGAGAGCAGCCAGCAATCAACTTCTACCAGATGTATTAGCAGTACAGACCGGACTAGAGGAAGAAAGGTGGCACAGAATTTTTACAGCATGTGAAGAAGTCTCTGACACTAATGCCCCCTTCACACTGGATGAGCTCAATCGGGCTAAGAAAAACTCCAAGGATACATCCCCTGGAGCCGACAAAATAACCTATAAAATTATTAGAAACCTCGGCCCAGAGGGAGACGCTGCATACCTAAGGTTAATTAATTTTGCCTGGACTTCTCAAACTAGACCTTCTGCTTGGAATAGAGCAGACATAGTGCCGATCCCAAAACCCAAAGCTCAAGCTAATCCCAGGCCCATCTCTCTCCAAAGCTGTGCAGCCAAGACGGCTGACAGAATGGCACTCAACAGACTGGAGTGGAAAATGCCTAAACTGCACCATGATATGTATGCCTATAGAAGAGGGGTTGGCACAGTGGAATGTATTACAACTCTGTTAGCCCACTTGAATGACAGACCAGGAATGCTGTTATTCCTGGACCTCGAAAAAGCCTTTGAACTGGCTAGTGCCCCAGCTATTCTCTGCTGCCTCATTGACAAAGAGGTCAGAGGCAACCTGCTCTCCTGGACTAAAAACTGTCTCATAAACAGAGAAGCAAGAGTAAAACTTCATGGCACAGTTTCTGAGTACAAAAGACATGAAAATGGTACACCGCAAGGAGGTATTCTCAGCCCTCTTCTCTTCAACTGTTTAATGGAAAGAATAATGAGGCTGAAACTCCCACATCACTGCAGGCTGCTAAACTACGCGGACGACTTTGTCATCATCATAAAAGGAAGGGATGCGGTGCGCCTTGCACCCAAATGCTTAGACTGCATCAGTAAAGAGGCAAAACAGATTGGGATCAAACTCAACCCCTCAAAGTCAAAGGCCATGCCCATAAAAATAGCGAAGCCCAACATCCAACTCACAGTACAGGGTCAACCAATAGAATGGGTAGACACCTATCAGTATCTAGGAGTCATCCTGGACACACACATGAATTTTAATGCTGAGGTCACATACTTGAGAGAGCGAACTGCGGCCCGGACGGCAATCCTCAGGTCGCTAACCTCCCTTTCTGGAGGAGCCAATCTGCAAGTCCTTCGCACATACTATGTACAGGCAGTCAGATCAGTGATCGATTATGCCGCACCTGCACTCACAAATCTATCACACCAACAGTGGAAAAAGCTTGAAGTTGCCCAAAACAATGCTATGAGAGCTGCACTGGGAGCCCCCATGTGGACCAGGCTTGAAACTCTTAGACTGGAGGCGGGTTTGCCCTCTCTACAAGAAAGAATATCACAAAGGACAGCTACAATTATCAGTAAGATAATTATTTCTTCTGATCCAATCCCAGTACGGCAGGCCTTGGTGGTTGGACTAGGCCAAAACAATGGAAACTCTTGTGCTGCAAGAGCAGGAAAAGTCGTAAACAGACTACATTTAAAAAGCATGATTCTTGATAGAGAGGGTGATCATCCACACCCAAATTACACTTCTTCCGCACCGTGGGAAGAGCCTACTTTCAAAATTGTAATAGAAAGTCTCTCAATGAAAAAGGCTGCCTATGATCCGACAATCCTAAGGCGCATAATAGAAGAGCAAATGTATAGCATAGCAGTAGCAGGAGCCCCCCACATCTTCACAGACGGATCGGTGGACACAGAATATGAGAGTGCTGGCGCTGCTCTTTGCACGGTCAGCGTACAGGCATATTGGAGACTGGGAGGACTAGTATCATCAACCCAAACTGAGCTGTTTGCCATACAACAGGCATTCGCATATGTGATTGCACAAAACACTAAAAATGCAATCATACACACAGACTCAAAAGCTGCACTTCAAATACTAGGACAAAAACAGTGGAAAGATAACGTGGAAATAATTACCACCATTTTGTATCTTGGAGCAGTCGCTGAAGGCAAAGGACTCAACATAACCTTAAACTGGATCCCATCCCATATTGGAATCCCATTAAAGGAAAAAGCTGATGAAATTGCTAAATTGGCAACTCGTCATCCAGTGATATATAAAACAATTCAACCCAGCCTAGAGAACATAAAAAACATCATCACCAAAAAACACTCACATCTCAACAAAGCCTACCTTCACCAGAGAATAGCTGTAGGTTCGCCATCTGCAACATGGTATCTTCAGGCAACCAAATTAGAAAGGTTAAATATCCCAAAAGGAATCCACAGGGAAATAGCAGTTAGGTTATATAGACTACGTCTAGGATACAGATGCAACTGGGAGATTGGTGAACCCCGACAGAGAGAGTGCATCTTCTGCCAAACTGTCACATAAAAGCCATTACTTCACTATCTTCTGGAGTGTGAAGCAACCAATGATCTTAGAAGAGCTTTAAGAGTTCCTGAATCATGCAGTGGCCACCCTGAAGCCATCAACACAGCCACTCTCCTGGTCAACAAAGGTGTCCAGCAGCTGGACACCCTCATAAAGACTGTGAAGCAGTATCCTCCCCCGCGATAACAGCTTGATGGTTAAATGCAACCTCAGAATACTGAGAAAAAAAATTGTACCACTTACGGGCTATTCATGCACGTGCCACCTCTTGGGTGGCTTAATCTTCATCAATCATCAATCATCCATTTGACCGACGGGAGACATCTCCCGTCACGCAGGGTGCAGTCGCACCTCCACAGATCTCCAGTATCATCTATTGATTCTGATAATGGCTCAAAAGGGCCTCCACTTACGGGCTATTCATGTCCGTGCCACCTTTTGGGTGGCTTAATCATCATCAATCAATCAATCAATCTCCCTCATCCAACGGATGCAGTGGTCTAGTCTGACACCACTCACCACACACCACAAGGAGCAGTGTGGTCACAATGCGACCCAAACGTCTTAAGGTCAGAGCTACCCCACCTGACGGTCATGCTATCGAGAGAAGCAATATTTTAAAGGTCCTGAAAGACGTTACTGGCCTCAAACCCGCTGACATTAGTCAGTAAGGTGAAGATATCGTGCTCTTCTTTTCATGTGAAGAGGAGCTAGAAAAACTCCTGACTAACGATGCCATTCTTCGCAAAGAGCACCACCTACATCCTCACTTCTCACGTCAGTTCCTGGCCGGAAGAACTGTTTTTACCAGCAGGACTAGCCAGTGGATCGCTGACTGACCTCAACATCATATTAAGGACAATATCGAGGACGAAAATCCTAACCTGGCTGTATTAAACCTAGAGTTCTGCTACACCAAGAAAACATCAATGCAGATGTTCACCACCATAGCTGCGGCCACCCAGGCTGCAACACAAGGATTCTACTGCTTCGGCTTAAAAATACCATCCCACCAAATAAAAAAGGAACGATACCATGAGATCCAGCAGTGCTTTAAGTGTAACGAGCTCTCCCATCGGACCAACAAGTGTCAGCACCCTGTCCAGAGGTGCAGCCTGTGTGCACTGGACCATCACTACTCCATATGCAAGGCAACAGTCCATCGCTGCTTGCTCTGTGATGGCAATCACCCGGCAATTTCCTACCGCTGCCCCCGCAGACAGGAAAGCATCAAGGCCCAGGTTGAAACCAAGAGAAACAACCCTTCTACCTCCTCGACCAGAGCCCCAAGCGTTCAGCCCACCACCTTAGCTCCCACCGACCGACCAGAAGACTTTCCGGTCTTACCAACATCTGGCTCCTCCCAGCAGGCGACACAGCCATTTTTGGGGGGACCCAAGGTCCCACAGGCTTCTTCACAGCCCCCTGCATCACGTGCAGGCATTATCCCTGGTCTTATTAGACTAGCGGAAAGGCTTGCAGGACCAGACAACCAGCTCTTTGTCAGTGAACTAAACGCATTATACATAGACAATGGCCTGGCCCCCATCATAGCCACTAGCGTAAATCTCACTGCCTCCTCTACCACTCCGGAGACTACCACCAGGACAACCGTGCGGTCAACATCAACACCGACTCCAGAACCGCCCATGACCCGGGCGACACAAACAGAGGTAATTCCTTCTCCAGCTCCCAACACTCCTACCATCACTATCTTAGCAGCCGCGCTAGCAGACGTGCTGTCTACAAACGATAACAGCACCACAAACGCTGCTGAAATAGCTACAACCACCAATCAACGACACCTAAGCCTACCTAAGTCTGCGAGGCGAAAAACAAAAAGCCCACTACGGAGGTTACGGACTCCTCAGACGAGGAAATCATAGTAGGAGCTCCACCGCCGCATCACAAATACGACACCTACACGGTTCAAGACTTCTTCATGCAGGCCACGTCACCAAACTCCAACGACAGCACTGCTCAGCCAAAGTCGCAGGCAAAGAAAAAACGGAAAACTTAGCGGTCTACACTAACACCACCAGCTCCATAACTGGTATAGCCAGCTCTCCAGGCTGAAAACCATCATGAAGACCCCCATCCATCGCCAGATCTCTAGTATCTGCCACTGATACAGATAATGGCTCCAAAGTGCCTCCACTTACGGGCTCACCATAGCCCGTGCTTCTGGAACTTATTGTTCTGAGTAGCTGAATCTAAAACAACAACAACCTCGCTCATCGGCAGTCGCTGAGTGTAGCAGCACACAGTTACAGTCACACCCTCAGTTACTCTTTTAGTACAGTGTAGCCATGTCTCCCCAGGATATGACTTTCCTAATCATCCTTCTTGAATTATTAACGTTAGGACACAGTGATCTAGTAGCAAGAGCAAGGAAATTTGCTGAAGATGACCCAACCCTCAACGAACGACCGTGGCAATTTGAAGGCAACGGAAAGGCAAACAAACGACGAAAAACCGAAGAAACGCCCAAAGAAACCAATTTAGAAGCCAACCGGGACTCATGAGCAGCACCCAAGGGAGCCGGTCGGCCGAGCGGACAGCACACTGGACTTGTGATCCTGTGGTCCCGGGTTCGATCCCGGGCGCCAGGCGAGAAAACAATGGGCAGAGTTTCTTTCACCCTATGCCCCTGTTACCTAGCAGTAAAATAGGTACCTGGGTGTTAGTCAGCTGTCACGGGCTGCTTCCTTGGGGTGGAGGCCTGGTCGAGGACTGGGCCGCGAGGACACTAAAGCCCAGAAATCATCTCAAGATAACCTCAAGAAAATCATCTCAAGATAACCCAAACCAATGCCTAAGGACCATCTTCAGAAGCAAAAAACGAGTAGATTGTCCCACTTATGCTTACATTGCCGCACTGGAAAAAGATAATCCAGGATCATATCTTAGAGCCAAGCTTGACGTCAGAGGTAGATACAACATATCCACAGGTAATCCGGATATAATCACAAACCTTAGGAACACAGAACACCTAGTGGAACTGAAACCAGAAGAAAAAATCACCAAAAGGATAGTACAAAATTTCCCGGTCGAAGTTCATGCAAACAGACTCTTAGAATGCCCAAATGTCACACCTGCAGAAAGATGCAAGCACAACAATATAGAAACAAGACAGGTCCTCGTAACAATAAAAGGACCTCGCATCAACACTCTGAGTGTTGGGATCTATGGTCAGTTCAGACTAAGGCTGTACAATCCAGAACCCATGCACTGTTACAGATGTCAGTGCTTCGGCCACCATAAAGATGGCTGCAGAGGCCTGGAATGATGTGGAGTATGCAGCGAGCTCCACAACACCGGCATATGCAAGAATCTGCATAAAGAAGGCAAACATACGAAAGCAAAATGCCCAAACTGCGGGGATACACATCACGCCTGGAACAAAGGATGTCCAGAAAGAGTAAAAAGAATACAAGCTTTCCGATCAACCCAGCAACCCAAAGTCACAACTTCTAGACCACAATCGACCAGACTCTCAGTAAAAAGCCAGTGGTACACTCCTCGGCAAGACCGAATAACTGAAGATCAGCAACAGTCTTACGCACCAAATCCTTGTAGTCTGAGCAAGAACAGTGCCTCCAATAACTGGAGGAAACAATTAAAGAAGCACTACTCCACAAGGCAACAGAATAGATCAGGGCAGCAAGGCGAATGTGCCTGCTGTTGCCTCCAGGACCTCCCTAAGCAGAAGTGGTGGTCCCTACGTCATCAGGTGCCCCGGTGGCTGGATGTAGCGGGGACGCTTCGGCCCAACCAGGAGTCTCCTCACCCACCAAGAAGGGGGGGTCTCCGCTCCAGTCGGGAGGACGCGGGCCGTCGGGAAAATCAGCACTGTAAAAACCATGGACTCAATGATTCCACTATAATGGAATAATGGACAATCTCAAAATTATACAATGGAATATTCAAGGATTCAAAAACAAAGCACAAACACTCAGAGCAGTGCTTATCAAGGACAGCATTGATATTGTTCTACTTCAAGAAACACTCACCAGGACTGAAATAAATATCAATATCCAAGGATATCAAGGTTTCCACTGCCCTATGGCACAAGGTGGCACCAGAGGCATTTCAATTCTAGTAAGAAATCATATCAATGCCACGGCTATCATCTCTGGCGACTTCAACGCTCATAGTGAATTACTACTTGATTCACCAAGAACCGACGCCAACGGAAGACATTGAACACCTTTTGGATGAAGTGCCGGAAATCAGTCTGCTTAATTCGACAAAACCAACCCACACTGGTGGTGGGAAAGCTGGATCTCACGTTTGTTTCCACCAGTATTTATGAGTTGTGTCATTAGTCAGTGGATCATGTTCTGACCAGTGACCACTTTACTACAAGAACAGTTAATAATATAGCACTACCTCCTAGACCTCCACCTCCCGAGCCCGGATGGGACTTTATCAAAGCAGATTGGACGAAATTTCAAGAAGCTCTCGAAACTTGGCATCAAAACTACACTCCTCCAGACAACACCATAAGAAATGAAAAAAAGATTTAGTAAATGCAATACATACAGCAGCAAATCACGCCATCCCCAAGAGGAAAACAATTACCCAACAACATAAGGACCATTGGTATTACTGTGATAGGATCAAAGAGCTACATAATGTGACTAAATCGTGCACGAAAGAATTTCAGAAGAGATAGAACCGAAGCTAATCTAGGACTTCTTAGAGCTGTCCGAGATCATGTGCACGAAGAAACAGCAAAAATCAGGGAAGAAAAATGGCTCAAGTGGTGTGCCAAGCTAAATCAACATAAATCCTTGGGCGACATCTGGAAGCAGATCAACAAGGCCAAAGGAAAATCGCCTCCTGCTCCGCTGCATCATGTTCATCCAGAGCAAGAAGCAGAAAGGTTAGCAAATCTATTTGCTTCAAGAGCCAGTTCCACTCAACTTCCTCAAGCAACTCTGACTCATCAACAAAGACTTCAAGCTGCAATTGGAAAAAAATAGATGATGCTTTAGCGTTACCTGACGAACTAGACCAATCTTTCAATCTGAAAGAACTCAGAAGTGCTACAAAGAAAACTAAAAATACAGCTCTAGGCGAGGACAAAATCACTTACAACATGCTAGCTAGGCTAGGAGAAAAAGGTGAAGAAGCCTTCTTGAATCTCATCAACTGAGTATGGGTGACAAGAACCCGACCACTCTCTTGGAACAGTGCAATTATAGTTCCCATTCCAAAACCTAAAGACCCAGGAAATCCAAGACCCATCTCATTAACAAGCTGTCTGGCCAAAACTGCAGAAAGAATGGCACTTAATCGAATTGAATGGAAAGTCAATCCACTACACCAAAATATATGTTTGCTTACAGAAAAGGTGTTGGAACCACAGAATGCCTTACCTCCCTCCTGGATCAAATCAATGACAAACCTGGAATCCTTATTTTTCTAGACCTTGAAAAAGCCTTCGAGTTAGCCAGTGCTCCAGCTACACTGTGCTGCCTTGTGGATAAGGAAATCAAAGGACACGCTTTTGCCTTTGCCAAAGGAAGCCTGCTTAACCGAGAAGCTAAAGTCAAATTCCAAGGAAAAACATGGACCTCAAAGAGGCTGGAAAAGGGAACTCCGCTGGGAGGAATACTAAGCCCCTTCCTTTTCAACTGTCTCATGGAACAATTCATGAAGCTCAAGCTACCAAAAGCCAAACTTCTTAACTATGCAGACGACTTTGTGGTCATCATCAATGGCAAAGGTGCAAGGAACCATGCACACAAATGCCTATATATTATCAGCAAGGAAGCGGAACGCATAGCAGTGAAAATAAACAGCAATAAAACAAAAGCAATGGCCTTTAAAATGAGAACCCAAGACATCAGACTCGCAATAAAAGGACATGAAATTGAGTGGGTTACATCTTTTTAATACCTAGGAAGTCACAATAGACAACCAATTGAAATTCACTCAAGAAATTGAAAATCTTCAGCAACGCTGTAAAGCCAGAAACTCAGCTTTGCGCTCCCTGACCAGTCTTAGAGAGGGTGCATCTCTACTAGTACTCAAAATGTACTATGTTAAAGCAGTTAGGTCACTCATTGACTATGCTGCTCCTGCTCTTACATCCGTCAGTGATAACCTATGGGAGAAACTGAAAGTGTCTCTAAATGATGCTCTGAGAACAATGCTGGGAGCACCTATATGGACGCGTAGAGAGAACGTAAGAATGGAAACCAATTTACCAGCATTATAAAACGGGATGAAACAAAGGATAGCCACCATTGCAGCAAAACTCATTGGAACAACCGCCAGACTGTCAATCAAAGACAGCATATAGAGATCCTTTCAGAAAAACCTCCAGTGTAGAACAAGCTCATGGATGGATAATGTGGTCAAGATTCTACAGAAAGTGGACCTGAAATGAACCATTAAAAACACAGGGGAAGATAGACCCTTATCAGCACTTTCGGCAGCCTCCTCCATGAGAAGAATCGAATCTAAAGATAATCATTAAAGGATTACCCGTTAAAAAATAAGCATGTGACCCGCCGAGGCTCAATGAAGTAATAGAACAACAAATGAAAACCATCTCAAGACCTTCAACGACTCGCATCTTCACAGACGGATCAGTTGATCAAGAAAGAGGTTCTGCTGGGGCAGCAGTTTACACTACCAACCATGAAGCTTACTGGAGCATGAATAGTAGGGTGCTCAACACTTGCAAACAGAATTATATCCCCTGAAGGAGGCAATAAACTATACAATTGAGAATAATTTACATGATGTTATCATTCATACAGACTCTAAATCTTAGCTCCAGGCATTGTTATCCAGTCAGCACAGAGATAATATACAACTCCTCACATAAATTCAACATATAGGAAAAGAAGCCCATAATCTAGGGCTATCAATCACCCTAAATTGGATACCAAGTCACATTGGCAAAGAGAGTAATGAAAAGGCAGACTCACTAGCAAAAATTGTCACTGCTCTACCTGTTGTACAGGTTCAAAGACCTCCAAGTTTCTGACAGATTAAGGAGCAAATCAAGAAGAAAATATTCTCAACTATCAAAAGTCGTCACAGAGCTAAGTAGCGGAAGGAAGATCCACTGCGATATGGTACGAACAATCCACTGGTTACTCCTCTTTCAAGCCTGGCAAATAGATATCCAGAGACATTGCAGTAGCCATACACAGACCCAGACTTGGTTACAAGTGCTGCTGGGAGGTAATGAACCCAATAGTTAAAGAGTGTCACATCTGTGAAACAGAAGCAGAGGCGCCACTATTGCACTACCTACTGGAATGTGAAGCTACTGAAGGCCTGCGCATCAAACTCAACATTAATCCAACGACCGCAGCTGCATTAGATGCACATTCCACCACGACTACAATGATTAGAAAAGCCGTTGAGAAATGGGACTCACTAGTGAGCATTCTGCATCTACATCCGCCTCCAATATAATGTTAATAAAACAAGACTAAAAGCAGTGCACTAAAACAGAAGCGATAAATAAACAGGGGAAAAAGGAGGATTCCTCTCCTTCATTTTAAACTTAGACCCAAATATTACAGAAACAAGGTTATCGCGAATAACCGAACTCAATTACGGGCTCACCATAGCCCGTGCTACATGGACACTTCGTTCTGAGTAGCTAAATCTGAAACAACAACAACAACCTCACTCATCTCACGGGGGAGATGAGTGAGGAGATCTCCCGTCACGCAGGGTGCAGTCGCACCTCCACAGATCTCCAGTATCAAGAGTTGATACTGGTAATAGCTCAAAAGGGCCACCACTTACGGGCTATTCATGCCCGTGCCACTTTTTGGGTGGCTTAATCTTCATCAATCAATCAATCCCCCTCATCTGGAAGTTTCAGATCCGTCTCCTGTGCCAGGTAAGTCCATCACGGGCTCACCATAGCCCGTGCTACTTGGAACTTTTAGTTCCCAGTAGCTGAATCTTAAACAATAACAACCTCCCTCATCGACAGCCCCGCTCCTGTGCCAGGTAAGTTAACTACGAGCTCACCATAGCCCGTGCTATTTTGGAAATTTTGTTTTAAGTAGCTGAATCTAAAACAACAACAACTTCCTCATCCACTATGAACCAACTCACCCACAGGCCGAAGCATCTATGGTCCCTGCACCATGCTGCACAGAGTCAAGGTTCGCCTCCGAGAGGACCTCATTCTCACTACGGCTGAGATCTTAGAAAAGGTCTCTACCATCGGAAATGTCTCACCGGCTGACATCGTGGAGACCATAGAAGGTCTCCACGCCAAAGAACACGGCCGTAAATGCGCCAGAATTACAATTCCACCTGCTCTCATGACCAAGGAACAATACACGGAACTCCGCCAGCGGAGCTAGTGCAGAAATGCAGTATCTGCGCCCGAAATCCCAATAGATGAGAAAGCCGATGACACTGCTAAATTGGCAACTCGTCATCCAGTGATACATAAAACAATTCAACCCAGCCTAGAGAACATAAAAAACATCATCACCAAAAAACTCTCACCCCTCAACAAAGCCTATCTACACCAAAGAGTAGCAGAAGGTTTGCCCTCTGCAGTTTGGTATCTTCAGGCAACCAAATTAAAAAGGATAAATATCCCAAAAAGAATCCACAGGGAAATAGCAGTTCGGTTATAGTAGACTACGTCTAGGTTATAGATGCAACTGGGAGATTGGTCAACCCCTGACAGAGAGAACGTATCTTCTGCTAAACTGTCACAGAAAAGCCACTACTTCACTATCTCCTGGAATGTGAAGCAACTAACGATCTTAGAAGAGCTTTAAGAGACCCTGAATCTTGCAGTAACCACCCTGAAGCCATCAACACTGCCACTCTTCTAGTCAAAAAAGGTATCCAGCAGCTAGACACCCTCATAAATGCTGACAAGCAGTATCCTCCCCCTACATTAGCAGCCTGACGATTAAATCCGACCTCAGAACACTAAAAAGATTTACTGAACAAAAAATTGTACCACTTACGGGCTATTCATGCCCGTGCCACCTGTTAGGTGGCTAAATACCTATCAATCAACCAATCTTTCCTCATCCATTATGGACTACTCATGCCCGTGCCACATCTTGAGTGACTTAACCTTTATCAATCAATCTTCCCTCATCCAATTACAACCCCGCTCCTGTGCCAGGTAAGTCCACTACGGGCTCACCATAGCCCGTGCTACTTGGAACTTTTTGTTCCCAGTAGCTGAATCTTAAATAACAACGACTTCCCTCGTCACAGTCGACTTGAGAATGGTCCAAGGACAGACCGAAACGTCGTCGTCGCTTCACATTTTAGTGTGTGGTTTGGTCAACATATTTCAACCACATTATTGTGACTCATCGTCTGCATTTAGACCTCTAGGTTGTTGGAAATTGCTAATATTACCGTGGCATCTATGAAGTCAGATAAACTCGCTATGGAAGTTGAAATTGGTTTTGATGATCTTGTTGTAATTGAAACTGACTTATCAAGGTCGCTTTCAGAAGTACTGAACACTATCTGTTTTTTGGAGTGTTTCCAGTCCTGCGTTCATGAAGGTGAGGATATTGATTTTTCGAATTTCTTGAGTAATTGTCTTTTGAGTCTCTGTGGTTTGCTTGACACCGTGTTTGAACAGCAAACTTTTGACTAATTCCGTGATCAAGGTCTGTGGCATTGGCCAGAGGGTGTCCAGTTGTGATGGAGCTCTACTTACTGCTATGCTGGTTTGGAGCCTGTTAACTCTTTGGCCCTTATCAGTGTAAATTCGGACACTATTGCCTTCATTGCCTCCAATGTGCTTACTGGGTGAAATGGGAGGCAATTACGTTGAACTATTTTTTGGTGGCCGCCATCCATCCATCTATCCTGGACGAAGGCCATCTCACCAACCACTGATGGATATTTTGAACACTTAATTACTAACATTCAGTACCTTAAGAAACTATTCTTGCACTGTGTATTATAATTTACTAACTCTACTAACAGATAGCTTAGTAATATTGTGTTTACTTCATTAAGACATAATAACGTCTCATTTCCCAGAAATTCTAGTCCGGCGTTGCATCAGCCCACACGACTAAAGGGAAAATATTTACATTAACGAGAATTGTATTAAATTCTCGTTAATTTCACATTCTTTAAAGAGAATCATCATTTAAAAATTTTTTGATCACGAATGTATTCAGTGAATTAAAACTGATAATATGATTATATTCGATGAAGCAATATAGTTTATTTGTTGATAATAATTCATACAGTTACAAACTCTTACTCCAGCACATTCATATATGACTGAATATCTACCCAGCACTCTCTTCTATTGAACATCATTCAATTTAATTATTAAGAAAAGAGAATTTATATGTTGTTGAGTAAGACAAATTAAATCTCTATAATTACTGATAAATCTTAGCTCCATTATCTCGGGAAGTTAGATAAATCATAAAAAATATTTAGCACGTTCCAACACGACTGCGCATGCGCGAACCACCTGAGAGAGAGGAAGAGACTTGGCAAAGAGACTCCATGATCAGGGAGAGTGTCTGGAAGCTTGTCGTATCATCGTCTTAAAATCGAGCCATCCGTGCCTCTACGGACGCCAACAAGACGCAACAGCTTCATTATCGCACAGACACCGTGTCCGGCAAAACAGTTTGTCCTTCTCTGTATTTTTTGTGGCCACATTTAATATGTTAGATAGGACGGTTTGTCGTTAGGAAGCGTGCCCCTTAAAAACAGCCTGTAAGTTTCATTCCCATTATCTCCCCACACAAAATTTTATGAATTCGTGTGGAGCTATATATGCTCAAATAAATTTTACATACGAATCGTCTTTCAGCTAGAGTACAAGCGTAAGAGAAACGATAACTTCCAACGCGATCACGTGTTCCCTAGGTAGCCTGCAGAGACAAGTTTATGGCGGCGAGTTTACAAGATGCATGCTACTATTCCTACCAACAGCTAAGCTGTTTATAGCTTCTGTGTAGATAGTATTTAGTAGTATTCATTGATTTATTATTACATGATTAATATCATATACTTGCATATTATTTATATATGTGATTTTTGAATTGATGTGCATTAACATCTCAATATATTATTATTTTGCATTAACTTCCCATTACAAATTAACCGCCCTCCCCAGGTATGTGTTGGGAATCGGCTCTATAATTTACAGTAAACTACAGTTCATATATTATACATTAATAGATTTCAGTTACACTTTATAAAAGAGATCCATAGGCACTGGTTCTCTACTTTATTTCTTTTCTTAAGAATGGTCCTTCTAATTATTTAGTAGATTTATTATCATTAATCTAGAGCCAGATTTCCCCACAACCACCATAGTTGGAGGGCCATGAGCTCCCTCCACCTGGTTTGGTCTTTGTAAGTTCCACGCTTTTTTTGTGGGCATGTATGATCTGGTATGAATTTTGGTGGACACTTCTGCTTAACCCTTCCCCCTTCCCCTACGCTATGGGCGTGAGGTGGGTGGTTGGAGTACGTTTTCATCCTATTAAGCCTTTCGGGTCATCTTAGGTTCCAGATGTAATGTGCCTTGGAACAATTTGGACACTTAGCTGGAATGGGCTGGTTAGCCCTGTTTACCAAGGCATATTTTCGTGTCGTGGGGCTGGCTTCAGACTCCACACCTAACTGAGCGTTGGAAGCCATCCTTGTGATGTCCTTATCTCTGACGTATGAAGCATCTGAGGGGCTCTGGGGTGAAAATCCTGTGTTGGAACACGCCCCAAGTGTCCAGATCAAGTTTATCTGTAAACCTTCCTTTTACTGTGAGAAAGGCTCATCGGATTTTCTGCTTCCTTGATTTAACCTGGCATCTTTCTGCTGACACCACATAATTCAGCTTTTCGAAATGAGTTAAGAATATGTGCAAGGTATAGTGAAGGACAATGATTTTCCTTAGTTTGTCCTCTGGCTTGAGTCCGTCGCATTTCTTGTAATTCATAAGAATCGTTTCAGCTCTGTCATCTTTGGGCCTCAAAATATATTCGCCTCTCAGGTTTGACTTTCTCTGATCTTGAGCTAGGGGTACTCTTTTCCAAGGTTCACTACTCTGGCATACGATGACTTGCCCCCGGCATGCTGCACCTTGAATATTGGTAGTGGGGATTTTGTCTGGGTAGTTGGAGTGTTTATTGGTAATGGCATCTTTTCTTGATAGTTCTTAGTGGGGAGGTTCTTCTTGTTGGCTTTGGTCACAGAATGGTAAACGCCCTCACTGTCGGAACAGGAACGGGAAAGATTCCTTTTGTAACCGGGAGCAGCAACGTTGGTTCACACACAATTGGTCTGATGATCCATATTATTGTCCAGATGCTGACTGTGGAGTGATGTGTCTTGTGTGACGGTGACGTGGTGACTGATTTTCTCACTCTGACTTAAACCCATTTATATTATCTATTTGTTTCCGTTCGTATAGTCATGCCATAATCCAAGTTAATATAGCACCTCCAATGCCGTGAGCCTTTATCTTATTAATCAATCTTTCATATGATAATGTATCAAGTGCTTTGATAAAGTCAAGGTACACAACATCATAAAAATTTCCACTATCAACTGCCTCAACTATTCTGGAATATAATTATAGCAAATTTGTTAAACATGAACTGTCGTTAGCAAAACCATGTTGTGAATCATTTATTAATCTATGTTTTTCAAGATGAAGACGAATTGTATTTGCAATTATCGATTCAAGCAACATTCCCTCAATAGACGTTAAGCTAAATGGCGATACCTTGACGGAAGTGATCTATCTCCTTTCATAAAAACTTGTACCACATTAGCAATCGTCCATGACTCAGGCACTCTGCCTGACGCTAATGATTTATTAAATATGGTAGACAACGACTCGCAAAACTCCTCTTTGCATTCTTTCAGCACCCTGGCATGCAATTCGTCCGACCATGGGGATTTGCTTGGCTCGATTTTCACTATTTGTTTAATGACATCCTCCCTGGTAACTGCTAAACAAGTCAACCTATCCTCTTCCCCACCAACATAGACTTGTTTGGTTGAAGGCATTATGTTAAGTTTTTCTTTAGTAAATACAGAGATAAAATAATTATTTAAAATTCTACTCTAAAGCATCTAGGTCAAATACTGTTTGACCTAGATGCTCTAGATATTTCATCCTAGAGATGTTTTGCTTCTATTCTGTCTTGGTTTTGTTGCCTGAATAACTCTTAATGTAATTTTTCATCTAATTCTAACCAATAGTTTCTGTGTGTGGCTCAGTTTTGATTCCCTCTGTGAGACAACATTTCAAATTATCCCTGACATGTATGGCTACTCCCCCTAATCGTCTAATATATATATATATATATATATATATATATATATATCATGAATTAATATATTTTCTCTAATTTGTTTCTTATGAAATGATAAAGCAACCCATTTCATTATATAAGAGGTCAATTTTTTTTTATTGGAGTTAAAATTAACGTAGATATATGACTGAACCTAACCAACCCTACCTAACCTAACCTAACCTATCTTTATAGGTTAGGTTAGGATAGGTAGCCGAAAAAGTTGGGTTAGGTTAGGTTAGGTAGGTTAGGTAGTCGAAAAGCAATTAATTCATGAAAACTTAGCTTATTAGGCAAATCGGGCCTTGCATAGTAGGCTCAGAAGTGAGTTCTGGCTACTAGGTACGACATATATATATATATATATATATATATATATATATATATATATATATATATATATATATATATATGTCGTACCTAATAGCCAGAACGCACTTCTCATCCTACTATTCAAGGCTCGATTTGCCTAATAAGCCAAGTTTTCATGAATTAATGTTTTTTCGTCTACCTAACCTACCTAACCTAACCTAACCTAGCTATATATATATATATATATATATATATATATATATATATATATATATATATATATATATATATATGTCAGACCACGGAGGAAAAATGAAACAGGAAATTTCCTTAAGTACTTTCGTATATTAAATACATCTTCAGAAGGTGATGAAGATGTATTTAATATACGAAAGTACTTAAGGAAATTTCCTGTTTCATTTTTCCTCCGTGGTCTGACATTGTCACATTCTTAATCACGTGTTTATTTTCGTGATATACACACATATATATATATATATATATATATAACTGTGTGAAAAAGTTTAAACCCGATTATTTTATATTCCGCTAATAGTTCTAGGTTATCTATATTAATCCCTGTTTCTGTAAATGTTGTTTTTGTACAGACAAGAGCATTTAAATCGTAGATTTTTTCTGTGATTCTTACTGTTCGTGTAATATACCTTAAGGGTATTGCTATTTTGATGCCCTTCTCTCTCCCTGTTTCTTTTACCAATTATTTTTCCCCACCAACTCATACTGTTATGGTCTCCTTTCCTCCATATCCATTCCTATACCAATATTTACTACCAGTTTAAATACAAACAAAACCCTCCAACCACAGATTCCAACGAGTTGGCAATAACCCCAGCGCTGGATAAATGGACCCCATTTCAAGTATTCATGTCATTCTTTCCATAGAATTCTTCCAAGTTATCAATAAATGATATTGCATTTGATTTACATCATTTGTTTAGTCGGCAATTGACTCAGAGGGCCCTCGACACCCATTCATTTTTAACTCCCTTTCCTGGAAGAATGCCACATATTTTCAAGTTTCTTACCTTGCTTATAACTAATTTTATGTCTTAAATCTCTGTATCAGTTGCTCACTCCTAACTCGTTCTATATCATTTCAAGTATGTTCATTGACACAAGAAAGAAATACATCTCAAAGGGATCGAATAGCTTACGCTATTTCTACCCCCCCCCCCCCTCTACTTCAAGTCCCTCCATGGGAGACATCTCCCGTCACACAGGGTGCAGTCGCACCTCCACAGATCTCCAGTATCAGCTCTTGATACTGGTAATGGCTCAAAGGGGCCACCACTTACGGGCTATTCATGCCCGTGCCACCTTTTGGGTGGCTTAATCTTTATCAATCATCAATCAAGTCCCTCTACACCACAGTTCACCCAGTGAGCCAACTCCACGCTGTCTCCTGTAGCACAGAGCATCACCTTCACTCAGCAGACACCACTCCTCAGTGAGCATTTGAATTAAATCATGGAATACGAAATGAATTGTGATAGATCCAGCAATGCTGCTCAGTGTAGGAAAAGAAAATCTATACTCGATACAAGTTCCAAAAATGACGGCGAGTGGAATCGTGTGACTAAGGCAAAGAGGACAAGCCACTCCATGACGACCCATCTTCCGACAAACACTCCAGCTTCTCCAGCTCTTCCAACTCCTCAGACTAAATCTGCACTGCCAGTCTTCAAAGTCCAGAATACCGAAAGTAAGTCTTCCTACGCTACTGTAGTGGACCTCGAAAAAGAGTACCTCCAGCTCCAGATCAGAGCAAAACCAAATCTCAGAGAAGAATATATTCTGAGGCCCAAAGACGAGTCGGCCGCAACGATTCTGAAAAATTACACAAAATGTGACCAGAGGATAAAATACGAAAAATCATTGTTCTCCACTATCCCTTGCATATGGCCCTTGACCATCTCGAAAAGCTGAACTATGTGATGTCAGCAGAGAGATGCCAGGAAACCCGACAAGTCCTTCTCATAGTAAGAGTATGGATCCCGGAGAAACTTGACTTTGGAATCTGGGGCGTGTTCCAACACAGGCCTTACACCCCAGAACCCCTAAGATGCTTTAGATGTCAGAGATTTGGGCATCACAAAGATGGCTGCCAAGGCCCAGTGAGGTGCGGAGTCTGCAGTCAGCCCCACGACACAAAAATATGCATTGATAAACACAAGGCAAACCACCCTGTTCAGGCAAATTGCCCAAATTGCTCCAAGGAACATTATGCCTGGAACTTGAAATGCCCTGAAAGGCTCAAAGGCTTCAAACGAACCCAACCATGCCTACAGCAGAGCCGAAGCCCCCAGCAAAACTTATACCAGCTCCCCTGCTCACTAAAACCGTGTGGGGTCCACCCATTCAGGTAGAGGGGGCACACGGCCCTTCACCATCGGCCATGGTGAAGGGTGTGAAGACCTCCGTACAGGACAAAGAGATAGCTGGGGGCCACAAGAAACATGTTCAAAGCAGTCGCCCCCCATTGCATCCAGTAAGCACACTGGGGGCAATAAGAGTAGGAGTAACAATTCCAGTGTCAAAGTGATCATTGAGAAGGGTAAAAAAGTAAGCAGACCCCAAACCTGCACAGCGTTAAATAGTGTTCCCGCAGAACTGGACGCTCTCTGGCCAATGCTCAAAACTTTGGTCACCGAATTGGTCGAAAGTCTGCTGTCAATACACAGTAACAAGCAAACCACAGAGACTCGGAAGACAATTGAGCACAAGCTCAAGAAATTCGAAAATATACTATCCTCACCTTCAAGAACGCAGGGTAGGAGACACCCCCCTAAAAAAACAGATAGAGTCCAGCTCGTCGAAAAGCGACGTTGATGAGTCAATTTCAGGTCCACTAAAAACCTATACACCAATTGCAACTTCCATGGCGTATTCATCTGACTCCATGGATACCACGGTAATGTCAGCAAATTCCAAGAACCAAGAGGTCTAAAAATTCTGCAATGGAACGCGCAAGGGCTGCACACATAATTGCAACACTTGCAATGCATAGCAGCAACCAAAGGCATAGACATCCTGATACTACAGGAGAGCTTGCTTCGAGCCGGATTAGAACCTAAAATCTCAGGCTATCGAGGCTTCTTCCTTCCATGGATCAACGGGCAATCCAGGGGATGTGCAATCTATGTAAAATGTGACCTGATCTCCAAGTCCATAACCAGCCCACCCAATTGTAGAGCAGGGACAGAGGTAATGGGAGTTACCATTGAGCTAAGATACGACAAACTTGAAGTGTTTAATGTGTACAGGTCTCCACATGCTGAAATGGATCTCTCTGTGTTATTTGGACACGCGACAACATCAAACACAATCATTTCTGGAGATTTTAATGCCCCTCATCGATTGGCACTGGGCTCGAACACAACAAATGAGGCCGGCATTCACATTGCATATCTACTAGACCAGCTTCCAGAAATCCAAATCCTAAACAATAATGAACCCACCCACATCCAAGAGGCAGATTAGACCTTACCTTCGTTTCAGCCTCCCTAAGAGATGCAGCAACATGGTCAGTTAAGCCCACACTCACAAGCGACCATTATGGGGTTCAAATTGATCTTCAGTTAGATCTGCCCACCCCACCTCCACCTCCATCTGAAGCCTGGAACTTTGCTTTAGCAAACTGGGACCGATTTCAAAACCTCATTTCAGAGTGGCATAGAAACTATGGTCTTTCCAAAGACATTTATCAGGCAGAAAGAGAATTTGTCAAAGCGATTCAAAGAGCAGCCAACCACTCATCCCACTGAAAAAACAGTCCACCGGACACCATAAAGATCATTGGTACTATTGCGAACGTGTCAAAGAACTCAATCATAGACTCAACAGAACAAGAAAGCTATACAAAAAGGCAGCCAAGTTACCGCAACAGGACCTTACTTTGTGAGGTCAAGGAACATGTGCATCGAGAGACCAGACTAATAAAAGAACAAAAGTGGCTGGAATGGTGTTCACATCTGAATGAACACACCTCTCTTGGAGAGATGTGGAAGCAAATTTACTGGGCCAAAGGGAATAAAACACCTAAGGATCCTTAGGTGTTTTACCCCAAGGATCCTCAACAGGAAGCCAAAGTTCTGGCAACCAGGTTTGCAGAAAGAGCAGCCAGCAATCAGCTTCCACCAGATGTATTAGCAGTACAGACCGGACTAGAGGAAGAAAGGTGGCACAGAATCCTTACAGCATGTGAGAAAGTCTCTGACACTAATGCCTCCTTCACACTGGATGAACTCAATTGGGCTAAGAAAAACTCCAAGGATACATCCCCTGGAGACGACAAAATAACCTATAAAATGATTAGAAACCTTTGCCCAGAGGGAGACGCTGCATACCTAAGGTTAATTAATTTAGCCTGGACTTCTCAAACTAGACCTTCAGCTTGGAATAGAGCAGACATAGTGCCGATCCCAAAACCCAAAGCTCCAGCTAATCCCAGGCCCATCTCTCTCCAAAGCTGTGCAGCCAAGACGGCTGACAGAATGGCACTTAACAGACTGGAGTGGAAAATGCCTAAACTGCACCATGATATGTATGCCTATAGAAGAGGGGTTGGCACAGTGGAATGTATTACAACTCTGTTAGCCCACTTGAATGACAGACCAGGAATGCTGATATTCCTGGACCTCGAAAAAGCCTTTGAACTGGCTAGTGCCCCAGCTATTCTCTATTGCCTCATTGACAAAGAGGTCAGAGGCAACCTGCTCTCCTGGCCCAAAAACTGTCTCATATACAGAGAAGCAAGAGTAAAACTTCATGGCACAGTCTCTGAGTACAAAAGACATGAAAATGGTACACCGCAAGGAGGTATTCTCAGCCCCCTTCTCTTCAACTGTTTAATGGAAAGAATAATGAGGTTGAAACTCCCACATCACTGCAGGCTGCTAAACTACGTGGACGACTTTGTCATCATCATAAAAGGAAGGGATGCGGCGCGCCTTGCACCCAAATGCTTAGATTGCATCAGTAAAGAGGCAAAACAGATTGGTATCAAACTCAACCCCTCAAAGTCAAAAGCCATGCCCATAAAAATAGCGAAGCCCAACATCCAACTCACAGTACAGGGTCAACCAATTGAATGGGTGGACACCTATCAGTATCTAGGAATAATCCTGGACACACATGAATTTTAATGCTGAGGTCACTTACTTGAGAGAGCGAACTGCGGCCCGGACGGCAATCCTCAGGTCGCTAACCTCCCTCTCTGGAGGAGCCAGTCTACAAGTCCTTCACACATACTATGTACAGGCAGTCAGATCAGTGATCGATTATGCCGCACCTGCAATCACTAGTCTATCACACCAACAGTGGAAAAAGCTTGAAGAGTCCCAAAACAGTGAGAGCCGCACTGGGAGCCCGCATGTGGACCAGGCTTGAAACTCTAAGACTGGAAACGGGTTTGCCCTCTCTTCAAGAAAGAATATCACAAAGAACAACTACAATTAACAGTAAGATAATTATTTCTCGTGATCCAATCCCAGTATGGCAGGCCTTGGTGGTTGGACTAGGCCAAAACAACGGAAACTCTTGGGCTGCAAGAGCAGGAAATGTCCTAAACAGACTACATTTAAAATGCATGATTCTTGATAGAGAGGGTGATAAACCACACCCAAATTATACTTCTTCCGCACCGTGGGAAGAGCCTACTTTCAAAATTGTAATAGAAAGTCTCCCAATGAAAGGCTGCCTATGATCCGACAATCCTAAGGCGCATAATAGAAGTGCAAATGAATAGCATTGCAGTAGCAGGAGCCACCCAAATCTTCACAGACGGATCGGTTGACACAGAATATAATCTGGGTGTTGTTATTGGTATGAATTTGAAACAAAAGGATCAATGCATGAATGTTCGTAATAAGGCGAATAGGACACTGGGATTTGTTAGTCGAAGCGTTAGTAACAAGACACCTGGTGTGGTTCTTAAGCTATATCTTGCTCTGGTTGGGCCCCATTTAGATTATGCAGTCCAGTTTTGGTCGCCGTACTATAGAATGGATATAGATTCACTTGAACGTGTCCAGCGTGGGATGACTAAGTTGATTTCCCAAATTAGAAATCTTTCATATGAAGAAGGATTAACAAAGCTTAGGTTGCATTCAATGGAAAGGCGAAGAGTTGGGGGTGACATGATAGAGGTTTGGAAGTGGATGAATGGACATAACAAGGGGGGATGTTGATAGGGTATTAAAATTATCAACACAAGACGGAACACGAAACAATGGGTATAGGTTGGATAGGTTTGGATTTAGGAAAGACTTGGGTGGATACTGGTTCAGTAACAGGGTTGTTGATTTGTGGAACCAATTGCCGCGTAACGTGGTGGAGATGGGGTCACTCGATTGTTTCAAGCGCGGGTTGGACATGAATATGAGTGGGATTGGGTGGTTATAGATAGGAGCTGCCTCGTATGGGCCAATAGACCTTCTGCAGTTACCTTTGTTCTTATGTTCTTATAAGAGTTCTGGCGCTGCTCTTTGCACGGCCAGCGTACAGGTATATTGGAGACTGGGAAGACTAGTATCATCATCCCAAACTGAGTTGTTTGCCATACAACAGGCATTCGCATATGTGATCGCACAAAACACTCAAAATGCAATCATACACACAGACTCAAAACCTGCACTTCAAATACTAGGACAAAAACAGTGGAAAGATAACGTGGAAATAATTGCCACCATTTTGTATCTTGGAGTAGTCGCTAAAGGCAAAGGACTCAACATAACCTTAAACTGGATCCCATCCCATGTTGGAATCCCATTAAATGAGAAAGCTGATAAAATTGCTAAATCGGCAACTCCTCATCCAGTGATACATAAGACAATTCAACCCAGCCAAGAGAATCAAGGAGCAGTCGCTAAAGGCAAAGGCGTCAAGATAACTTTTAACTGGATCCCATCCCATATTGGAATCCCATTAAATGAAAAAGCTGATGAAATTGCTAAATTGGCAACTCGTCATCCAGTGATACATAAAACAATTCAACCCAGCCTAGAGAACATAAAAAACATCATCACCAAAAAACTCTCACATCTCAACAAAGCCTATCTACACCAGAGAATAGCTGAAGGTTCGCCATCTGCAACATGGTATCTTCAGGCAACCAAATTAGAAAGGTTAAATATCCCAAAAGGAATCCACAGGGAAATAGCAGTTAGGCTATACAGACTACGTCTAGGTTACAGATGCAACTGGGAGATTGGTGAACCCCGACAGAGAGAGTGTATCTTCTGCCAAACTGTCACAGAAAAGCCATTACTTCACTATTTTCTGGAATGTGAAGCAACCAATGACCTTAGAAGAGCTTTAAGAGTTCCTGAATCATGCAGTGGCCACCCTGAAGCCATCAACACAGCCACTCTCCTGGTCAACAAAGGTGTCCAGCAGCTGGACACCCTCATAAAGACTGTGAAGCAGTATCCCCCTCCACGATAACAGCTTGATGGTTAAATGCAACCTCAGAACACTGGAAAAAAAAAATTGTACCACTTACGGGCTATTCATGCCCGTGCCACCTCTTGGGTGGCTTAATCTTTATCAATCAATCATCAGCCTAGAGAATCACCACCATCTGGTCACCACTTGGTCCGGGAGACATCTCCCGTCACGCAGGGTGCAGTCGCGCCTCCACAAATCTCCAGTATCAGCTCTTGATACTGGTAATGGCTCAAAAGGGCCACCACTTACGAGCTATTCATGCCCGTGCCACCTTTTAAGTGGCTTCATCTTCTTCATCAGCCTAGAGAACATAAAAAACATCATCACCAAAAAACTCTCACACCTCAACAAAGTCTATCTACACTAGAGAATAGCTGAAGGTTCGCCATCTGCAACATGGTATTTTCAGGCAACCAAATTAGAATGGTTAAATATACCAAAAGGTATCCACAGGGAAATAGCAATTAGGTTATATAGACTACGTCTAGGTAACAGATGCAACTGAGAGATTGGTGAACCGCGATAGAGAGAGTGCATCTTCTGCCAAACTATCACAGAAAAGCCATTACTTCACTATCTTTTGGAATGTGAAGCAACCAATGACCTTAAAAGAGCTTTAAGAGTCCCTGAATTTTGCATTGGCCACCCTGAAGCATTCAACACAGTCACTCTCCTGGTCAAAAAAGGTGTCTAGCAGCTGGACACCATCATAAAGACTGTCAAGCAGTATCCTCACTCGTGATAACAGCTTGACGATTAAATGCAACCTCAGAATACTGAAAAGAATTACCGAACAAAAAATTGTACCACTTACGGGATATTCATGCCCGTGCCACCTCTTGGGTGGTTTAATCTTTATCAATCATCAATCATCAAGTCCCTCAACCACCCCCAGTAGCACAGAGCATCACCTTCACTCACCAGACCACTCCACAAGTGATCATTTGAATTTCATCATGGAATTCCAATTGACTTATAATCGATCCAGCAATGCTGCTCAGTGTAGGAAAAGACCATCGATAATGGATACCAGTTCCGAAAGTGACGGCGAGTGGCATCACGTGAATAAGCCTAACAGGACAAACCACTCCATGACGACCCATCGCCCATTAATCTCTCCAGCTTCTCCAGCTCTCCCAGCGCCTCAGACTAGATCTACGCTTCCAGTCTTCAAAGTGCAGCACACGGAAGGTAAGTCTTCCTACGCTACTGTAGTGGACCTGGAAAAAGAGTACCCCCAGCTCCAGGTCAGAGCAAAACCTAATCTCAAAGGAGAATACATTCTGAGGCCTAAAGACGAGTCGGCCGCTACGATTCTAAAAAATTACGCAAAATGTGAGGAACTGAAACCAGAGGATAAAATAAGTAAAATCATTGTCCTGCACTATCCCTTGCATATGGCCCTTGGCCATCTCGAAAAGCTGAACTATGTGGTGTCAGCAGAGAGATGCCAAGTACGAGCCACAAAACAGGAAACTCGACAAGTCCTTCTCACAGTAAGAGTATGGATCCCGGAGAAACTTGACCTTGGAATCTGGGGCGTGTTCCAACACAGGCCTTACACCCCAGAACCCCTAAGATGCTTTAGATGTCAGAGATTTGGGCATCACAAAGATGGCTGCCAAGGCCCAGTGAGGTGCGGAGTCTGCAGCCAGCCCCATGATACAAAAACATGTAGTGATAAATTCAAGGCAAACCACCCTGTACAGGCAAAATGCCCAAATTGTTCCAAGGCACATCATGCCTGGAACTTGAAATGCCCTGAAAGGCTCAAAAGGCTTCAAACTAACCCCACCACGCCTACAGCGGAGCCGAAACCCCACCAAAACGAATACCAGCTCCAATGCCCACTAAAACCGCGTGGGGTCTACCCATTCAGGAAGAGGGGGCACACGGCCCTTCACCATCGGCCATGGTGAAGGGTGAGAAGACAGTACAGGACAAAAAGAAAGATGGAAGACACAATAATCATGTTCAAAGCAGTCGGCCCCCCATTTCATCCAGCAAGCACACTGGGCCAATAGGAGTAGCAATTCCAGTGCCAAAACTACCACCGAGAAGGGTCTAAAAGCCATTAGGCCCCAAACCTGCACAACATTAAATAGTGCTCCCACAGAACTGGACGCTCTCTGGCCAATGCTCAAAACTTTGGTCACTGAGTTGATCGAAAGTCTGCTGTCTTCACATGGAATCAAGCAAACCACAGAGACTCGGAAGACAATTGAGCACAAGCTCAAAAAATTCGAAGATGTAATATCCACACCGTCAAGACAGCAGGGCAGGAGACACCCCCATAAAATGCAGAAAGAGTCCAGCTCGTCGAAAAGCGACATTGATGAGTCAATTTCAGGTCCACTAAGAACCTATACACCAATTGCAACTTCCATGGCGTGTTCATCAGACTCCATGGATACCACGGAATTATCAGCAAATTCCAAGAACCTAGAATTCTAAAGATCCTGCAATGGAATGCGCAAGGACTGCGCACTAAATTGCAACACTTGCAATGCATAGCAGCAACCAAGGGCATAGACATCCTGATACTACAGGAGAGCTTGCTTCGAGCCGGATTAGAACCTAAAATCTCAGGCTATCGAGGCTTCTTCCTTCCATGGATCAATGGGCAATCCAGGGGATGTGCAATCTATGTAAAATGTGACCTGATCTCCAAATCCATAACCAGCCCACCCAATTGTGGAGCAGGGACAGAGGTAATGGGAGTCACCATTGTGCTAAGACACGACAAACTTGAAGTGTTCAATGTGTACAGGTCTCCACATGCCGAAATGGATCTCTCTGTGTTATTTGGACACGCGACAACAACAAACACAATCATTTGTGGAGATTTTAATGCCCATCATCGATTGGCACTGGGCTCGAACAAAACAAATGAAGCCGGCATACACATTACACATCTACTGGACCAGCTTCCAGAAATACAAATCCTAAACAAGAATGAACCTACCCACATCCAAGGAGGCCGATTAGACCTAACCTTCGTTTCAGCCTCCCTAAGAGATGCAGCAACATGGTCAGTTGAGCCCACACTGACAAGCGACCACTATGGGGTCCAAATTGATCTTCAGTTAGACCTACCCACCCCACCTCCGCCTCCATCTGAAGCCTGGAACTTTGCTTTAGCAAACTGGGACCGATTTCAAAACCTCATTTCAGAGTGGCAAAGAAACTATGATCTTCCCGAAGACATTAATCAGGCAGAACCAGAATTTGTCAAAGTGCAGCCAACCACTCAATCCCACTGAAAAAACAGTCCACCGGACACCATAAAGATCATTGGAACTATTGCGAACGTGTCAAAGAACTCAACCATAGACTCAATAGAAAAAGAAAGCTATACAAAAAGCAGCCAAGTGACCGCAACAGGATCTTACTTTGTGAGGTCAAGGAACATGTACATCGAGAGACCAGACAAATAAAAGAACAAAAGTGGCTGGAATGGTGTTCACACCTGAATGAACACACCTCTCTCGGAGAGATGTGGCAGCAAATTCACCGGGCCAAAGGGAATAAAACACCTAAAGCTCCACACCCCAAGGATCCTCAACAGGAAGCCGAAGTACTGGCAACCAGGTTTGCAGAGAATTTTGCCTGGACTTCTCAAACTAGACCTTCTGCTTGGAATAGAGCAGACATAGTGCCGATCCCAAAACCCAAAGCTCAAGCTAATCCCAGGCCCATCTCTCTCCAAAGCTGTGCAGCCAAGACGGCTGACAGAACGGCACTCAACAGACTGGAGTGGAAAATGCCTAAACTGCACCATGATATGTATGCCTATAGAAGAGGGGTTGGCACAGTGGAATGTATTACAACTCTGTTAGCCCACTTGAATGGCAGACCAGGAATGCTGTTATTCCTGGACCTCGAAAAAGCCTTTGAACTGGCTAGTGCCCCAGCTATTCTCTGCTGCCTCATTGACAAAGAGGTCAGAGGCAACCTGCTCTCCTGGACTAAAAACTGTCTCATAAACAGAGAAGCAAGAGTAAAACTTCATGGCACAGTTTCTGAGTACAAAAGACATGAAAATGGTACACCGCAAGGAGGTATTCTCAGCCCTCTTCTCTTCAACTGTTTAATGGAAAGAATAATGAGGCTGAAACTCCCACATCACTGCAGGCTGCTAAACTACGCGGACGACTTTGTCATCATCATAAAAGGAAGGGATGCGGTGCGCCTTGCACCCAAATGCTTAGACTGCATCAGTAAAGAGGCAAAACAGATTGGGATCAAACTCAACCCCCTCAAAGTCAAAGGCCATGCCCATAAAAATAGCGAAGCCCAACATCCAACTCACAGTACAGGGTCAACCAATAGAATGGGTCGACACCTATCAGTATCTAGGAGTCATCCTGGACACACACATGAATTTTAATGCTGAGGTCACATACTTGAGAGAGCGAACTGCGGCCCGGACGGCAATCCTCAGGTCGCTAACCTCCCTTTCTGGAGGAGCCAATCTGCAAGTCCTTCGCACATACTATGTACAGGCAGTCAGATCAGTGATCGATTATGCCGCACCTGCACTCACAAATCTATCACACCAACAGTGGAAAAAGCTTGAAGTTGCCCAAAACAATGCTATGAGAGCTGCACTGGGAGCCCCCATGTGGACCAGGCTTGAAACTCTTAGACTGGAGACGGGTTTGCCCTCTCTACAAGAAAGAATATCACAAAGGACAGCTACAATTATCAGTAAGATAATTATTTCTTCTGATCCAATCCCAGTACGGCAGGCATTGGTGGTTGGACTAGGCCAAAACAATGGAAACTCTTGTGCTGCAAGAGCAGGAAAAGTCGTAAACAGACTACATTTAAAAAGCATGATTCTTGATAGAGAGGGTGATCATCCACACCCAAATTACACTTCTTCCGCACCGTGGGAAGAGCCTACTTTCAAAATTGTAATAGAAAGTCTACCAATGAAAAAGGCTGCCTATGATCCGACAATCCTAAGGCGCATAATAGAATAGCAAATGTATAGCATAGCAGTAGCAGGAGCCACCCACATCTTCACAGACGGATCGGTGGACACAGAATATGAGAGTGCTGGCGCTGCTCTTTGCAAGGTCAGCGTACAGGCATATTGGAGACTGGGAGGACTAGTATCATCAACCCAAACTGAGCTGTTTGCCATACAACAGGCATTCGCATATGTGATTGCACAAAACACTCAAAATGCAATCATACACACAGACTCAAAAGCTGCACTTCAAATACTAGGACAAAAACAGTGGAAAGATAACGTGGAAATAATTACCACCATTTTGTATCTTGGAGCAGTCGCTGAAGGCAAAGGACTCAACATAACCTTAAACTGGATCCCATCCCATACTGGAATCCCATTAAAGGAAAAAGCTGATGAAATTGCTAAATTGGCAAATCGTCATCCAGTGATATATAAAACAATTCAACCCAGCCTAGAGAACATAAAAAACATCATCACCAAAAAACACTCACATCTCAACAAAGCCTACCTTCACCAGAGAATAGCTGAAGGTTCGCCATCTGCAACATGGTATCTTCAGGCAACCAAATTAGAAAGGTTAAATATCCCAAAAGGAAACCACAGGGAAATAGCAGTTAGGTTATATAGACTACGTACTAGGTTACAGATGCAACTGGGAGATTGGTGAACCCCGACAGAGAGAGTGCATCTTCTGCCAAACTGTCACATAAAAGCCATTACTTCACTATCTTCTGGAGTGTGAAGCAACCAATGATCTTAGAAGAGCTTTAAGAGTTCCTGAATCATGCAGTGGCCACCCTGAAGCCATCAACACAGCCACTCTCCTGGTCAACAAAGGTGTCCAGCAGCTGGACACCCTCATAAAGACTGTGAAGCAGTATCCTCCCCCGCGATAACAGCTTGATGGTTAAATGCAACCTCAGAATACTGAGAAAAAAAATTGTACCACTTACGGGCTATTCATGCACGTGCCACCTCTTGGGTGGCTTAATCTTCATCAATCATCAATCATCCATTTGGCCGACGGGAGACATCTCCCGTCACGCAGGGTGCAGTCGCACCTCCACAGATCTCCAGTATCATCTATTGATTCTGATAATGGCTCAAAAGGGCCTCCACTTACGGGCTATTCATGTCCGTGCCACCTTTTGGGTGGCTTAATCATCATCAATCAATCAATCAATCTCCCTCATCCAACGGATGCAGTGGTCTAGTCTGACACCACTCACCACACACCACAAGGAGCAGTGTGGTCACAATGCGACCCAAACGTCTTAAGGTCAGAGCTACCCCACTTGACGGTCATGCTATCGAGAGAAGCAATATTTTAAAGGTCCTGAAAGACGTTACTGGCCTCAAACCCGCTGACATTAGTCAGTAAGGTGAAGATATCGTGCTCTTCTTTTCATGTGAAGAGGAGCTAGAAAAACTCCTGACTAACGATGCCATTCTTCGCAAAGAGCACCACCTACATCCTCACTTCTCACGTCAGTTCCTGGCCGGAAGAACTGTTTTTACCAGCAGGACTAGCCAGTGGATCGCTGACGACCTCAACATCATATTAAGGACAATATCGAGGACGAAAATCCTAACCTGGCTGTATTAAACCTAGAGTTCTGCTACACCAAGAAAACATCAATGCAGATGTTCACCACCATAGCTGCGGCCACCCAGGCTGCAACACAAGGATTCTACTGCTTCGGCTTAAAAATACCATCCCACCAAATAAAAAAGGAACGATACCATGAGATCCAGCAGTGCTTTAAGTGTAACGAGCTCTCCCATCGGACCAACAAGTGTCAGCACCCTGTCCAGAGGTGCAGCCTGTGTGCACTGGACCATCACTACTCCATATGCAAGGCAACAGTCCATCGCTGCTTGCTCTGTGATGGCAATCACCCCGCAATTTCCTACCGCTGCCCCCGCAGACAGGAAAGCATCAAGGCCCAGGTTGAAACCAAGAGAAACAACCCTTCTACCTCCTCGACCAGAGCCCCAAGCGTTCAGCCCACCACCTTAGCTCCCACCGACCGACCAGAAGACTTTCCGGTCTTACCAACATCTGGCTCCTCCCAGCAGGCGACACAGCCTTTTTTGGGGGGACCCAAGGTCCCACAGGCTTCTTCACAGCCCCCTGCATCACGTGCAGGCATTATCCCTGGTACTTATTAGACTAGCGGAAAGGCTTGCAGGACCAGACAACCAGCTCTTTGTCAGTGAACTAAACGCATTATACATAGACAATGGCCTGGCCCCCATCATAGCCACTAGCGTAAATCTCACTGCCTCCTCTACCACTCCGGAGACTACCACCAGGACGACCGTGCGGTCAACATCAACACCGACTCCAGAACCGCCCATGACCCGGGCGACACAAACAGAGGTAATTCCTTCTCCAGCTCCCAACACTCCTACCATCACTATCTTAGCAGCCGCGCTAGCAGACGTGCTGTCTACAAACGATAACAGCACCACAAACGCTGCTGAAATAGCTACAACCACCAATCAACGACTCCTAAGCCTACCTAAGTCTGCGAGGCGAAAAACAAAAAGCCCACTACGGAGGTTACGGACTCCTCAGACGAGGAAATCATAGTAGGAGCTCCACCGCCGCATCACAAATACGACACCTACACGGTTCAAGACTTCTTCATGGAGGCCACGTCACCAAACTCCAACGACAGCACTGCTCAGCCAAAGTCGCAGGCAAAGAAAAAACGGAAAACTTAGCGGTCTACACTAACACCACCAGCTCCATAACTGGTATAGCCAGCTCTCCAGGCTGAAAACCATCATGAAGACCCCCATCCATCGCCAGATCTCTAGTATCTGCCACTGATACAGATAATGGCTCCAAAGTGCCTCCACTTACGGGCTCACCATAGCCCGTGCTTCTGGAACTTATTGTTCTGAGTAGCTGAATCTAAAACAACAACAACCTCGCTCATCGGCAGTCGCTGAGTGTAGCAGCACACAGTTACAGTCACAACCTCAGTTACTCTTTTAGTACAGTGTAACCATGTCTCCCCAGGATATGACTTTCCTAATCATCCTTCTTGAATTATTAACGTTAGGACACAGTGATCTAGTAGCAAGAGCAAGGAAATTTGCTAAAGATGACCCAACCCTCAACGAACGACCGTGGCAATTTGAAGGCAACGGAAAGGCAAACAAACGACGAAAAACCGAAGAAACGCCCAAAGAAACCAATTTAGAAGCCAACCGGGACTCATGAGCAGCACCCAAGGGAGCCGGTCGGCCGAGCGGACAGCACACTGGACTTGTGATCCTGTGGTCCCGGGTTCGATCCCGGGCGCCAGCGAGAAAACAATGGGCAGAGTTTCTTTCACCCTATGCCCCTGTTACCTAGCAGTAAAATAGGTACCTGGGTGTTAGTCAGCTGTCACGGGCTGCTTCCTTGGGGTGGAGGCCTGGTCGAGGACTGGGCCGCGAGGACACTAAAGCCCAGAAATCATCTCAAGATAACCTCAAGAAAATCATCTCAAGATAACCCAAACCAATGCTAAGGACCATCTTCAGAAGCAAAAAACGAGTAGATTGTCCCACTTATGCTTACATTGCCGCACTGGAAAAAGATAATCCAGGATCATATCTTAGAGCCAAGCTTGACGTCAGAGGCAGATACAACATATCCACAGGTAATCCGGATATAATCACAAACCTTAGGAACACAGAACACCTAGTGGAACTGAAACCAGAAGAAAAAATCACCAAAAGGATAGTACAAAATTTCCCGGTCGAAGTTCATGCAAACAGACTCTTAGAATGCCCAAATGTCACACCTGCAGAAAGATGCAAGCACAACAATATAGAAACAAGACAGGTCCTCGTAACAATAAAAGGACCTCGCATCAACACTCTGAGTGTTGGGATCTATGGTCAGTTCAGACTAAGGCTGTACAATCCAGAACCCATGCACTGTTACAGATGTCAGCGCTTCGGCCACCATAAAGATGGCTGCAGAGGCCTGGAATGATGTGGAGTATGCAGCGAGCTCCACAACACCGGCATATGCAAGAATCTGCATAAAGAAGGCAAACATACGAAAGCAAAATGCCCAAACTGCGGGGATACACATCACGCCTGGAACAAAGGATGTCCAGAAAGAGTAAAAAGAATACAAGCTTTCGGATCAACCCAGCAACCCAAAGTCACAACTTCTAGACCACAATCGACCGGACTCTCAGTAAAAAGCCAGTGGTACACTCCTCGGCAAGACCGAATAACTGAAGATCAGCAACAGTCTTACGCACCAAATCCTTGTAGTCTGAGCAAGAACAGTGCCTCCAATAACTGGAGGAAACAATTAAAGAAGCACTACTCCACAAGGCAACAGAATAGATCAGGGCAGCAAGGCGAATGTGCCTGCTGTTGTCTCCAGGACCTCCTAAGCAGAAGTGGTGGTCCCTACGTCATCAGGTGCCCCGGTGGTTGGATGTAGCGGGGACGCTTCGGCCCAACCAGGAGTCTCCTCACCCACCAAGAAGGGGGGGTCTCCGCTCCAGTCGGGAGGACGCGGGCCGTCGGGAAAATCAGCACTGTAAAAACCATGGACTCAATGATTCCACTATAATGGAATAATGGACAATCTCAAAATTATACAATGGAATATTCAAGGATTCAAAAACAAAGCACAAACACTCAGAGCAGTGCTTATCAAGGACAGCATTGATATTATTCTACTTCAAGAAACACTCACCAGGACTGAAATAAATATCAATATCCAAGGATATCAAGGTTTCCACTGCCCTATGGCACAAGGTGGCACCAGAGGCATTTCAATTCTAGTAAGAAATCATATCAATGCCACGGCTATCATCTCTGGCGACTTCAACGCTCATAGTGAATTACTACTTGATTCACCAAGAACCGACGCCAACGGAAGACATTGAACACCTTTTGGATGAAGTGCCGGAAATCAGTCTGCTTAATTCGACAAAACCAACCCACACTGGTGGTGGGAAAGCTGGATCTCACGTTTGTTTCCACCAGTATTTATGAGTTGTGTCATTGGTCAGTGGATCATGTTCTGACCAGTGACCACTTTACTACAAGAACAGTTAATAATATAGCACTACCTCCTAGACCTCCACCTCCCGAGCCCGGATGGGACTTTATCAAAGCAGATTGGACGAAATTTCAAGAAGCTCTCGAAACTTGGCATCAAAACTACACTCCTCCAGACAACACCATAAGAAATGAAAAAAAGATTTAGTAAATGCAATACATACAGCAGCAAATCACGCCATCCCCAAGAGGAAAACAATTACCCAACAACATAAGGACCATTGGTATTACTGTGATAGGATCAAAGAGCTACATAATGTGACTAAATCGTGCACGAAAGAATTTCAGAAGAGATAGAACCGAAGCTAATCTAGGACTTCTTAGAGCTGTCCGAGATCATGTGCACGAAGAAACAGCAAAAATCAGGGAAGAAAAATGGCTCAAGTGGTGTGCCAAGCTAAATCAACATAAATCCTTGGGCGACATCTGGAAGCAGATCAACAAGGCCAAAGGAAAATCGCCTCCTGCTCCGCTGCATCATGTTCATCCAGAGCAAGAAGCAGAAAGGTTAGCAAATCTATTTGCTTCAAGAGCCAGTTCCACTCAACTTCCTCAAGCAACTCTGACTCATCAACAAAGACTTCAAGCTGCAATTGGAAAAAAATAGATGATGCTTTAGCGTTACCTGACGAACTAGACCAATCTTTCAATCTGAAAGAACTCAGAAGTGCTACAAAGAAAACTAAAAATACAGCTCTAGGCGAGGACAAAATCACTTACAACATGCTAGCTAGGCTAGGAGAAAAAGGTGAAGAAGCCTTCTTGAATCTCATCAACTGAGTATGGGTGACAAGAACCCGACCACTCTCTTGGAACAGTGCAATTATAGTTCCCATTCCAAAACCTAAAGACCCAGGAAATCCAAGACCCATCTCATTAACAAGCTGTCTGGCCAAAACTGCAGAAAGAATGGCACTTAATCGAATTGAATGGAAAGTCAATCCACTACACCAAAATATATGTTTGCTTACAGAAAAGGTGTTGGAACCACAGAATGCCTTACCTCCCTCCTGGATCAAATCAATGACAAACCTGGAATCCTTATTTTTCTAGACCTTGAAAAAGCCTTCGAGTTAGCCAGTGCTCCAGCTACACTGTGCTGCCTTGTGGATAAGGAAATCAAAGGACACGCTTTTGCCTTTGCCAAAGGAAGCCTGCTTAACCGAGAAGCTAAAGTCAAATTCCAAGGAAAAACATGGACCTC
Source organism: Procambarus clarkii (assembly GCF_040958095.1). NCBI lineage: Eukaryota > Metazoa > Arthropoda > Malacostraca > Decapoda > Cambaridae > Procambarus > Procambarus clarkii. Next base: position 19,869,227 of record NC_091183.1, read on the forward strand.
AAAGAGGCTGGAAAAGGGAACTCCGCTGGGAGGAATACTAAGCCCCTTCCTTTTCAACTGTCTCATGGAACAATTCATGAAGCTCAAGCTACCAAAAGCCAAACTTCTTAACTATGCAGACGACTTTGTGGTCATCATCAATGGCAAAGGTGCAAGGAACCATGCACACAAATGCCTATATATTATCAGCAAGGAAGCGGAACGCATAGCAGTGAAAATAAACAGCAATAAAACAAAAGCAATGGCCTTTAAAATGAGAACCCAAGACATCAGACTCGCAATAAAAGGACATGAAATTGAGTGGGTTACATCTTTTTAATACCTAGGAATCACAATAGACAACCAATTGAAATTCACTCAAGAAATTGAAAATCTTCAGCAACGCTGTAAAGCCAGAAACTCAGCTTTGCGCTCCCTGACCAGTCTTAGAGAGGGTGCATCTCTACTAGTACTCAAAATGTACTATGTTAAAGCAGTTAGGTCACTCATTGACTATGCTGCTCCTGCTCTTACATCCGTCAGTGATAACCTATGGGAGAAACTGAAAGTGTCTCTAAATGATGCTCTGAGAACAATGCTGGGAGCACCTATATGGACGCGTAGAGAGAACGTAAGAATGGAAACCAATTTACCAGCATTATAAAACGGGATGAAACAAAGGATAGCCACCATTGCAGCAAAACTCATTGGAACAACCGCCAGACTGTCAATCAAAGACAGCATATAGAGATCCTTTCAGAAAAACCTCCAGTGTAGAACAAGCTCATGGATGGATAATGTGGTCAAGATTCTACAGAAAGTGGACCTGAAATGAACCATTAAAAACACAGGGGAAGATAGACCCTTATCAGCACTTTCGGCAGCCTCCTCCATGAGAAGAATCGAATCTAAAGATAATCATTAAAGGATTACCCGTTAAAAAATAAGCATGTGACCCGCCGAGGCTCAATGAAGTAATAGAACAACAAATGAAAACCATCTCAAGACCTTCAACGACTCGCATCTTCACAGACGGATCAGTTGATCAAGAAAGAGGTTCTGCTGGGGCAGCAGTTTACACTACCAACCATGAAGCTTACTGGAGCATGAATAGTAGGTGCTCAACATTGCAAACAGAACTATATCCCCTGAAGGAGGCAATAAACTATACAATTGAGAATAATTTACATGATGTTATCATTCATACAGACTCTAAATTTTAGCTCCAGGCATTGTTATCCAGTCAGCACAGAGATAATATACAACTCCTCACATAAATTCAACATATAGGAAAAGAAGCCCATAATCTAGGGCTATCAATCACCCTAAATTGGATACCAAGTCACATTGGCAAAGAGAGTAATGAAAAGGCAGACTCACTAGCAAAAATTGTCACTGCTCTACCTGTTGTACAGGTTCAAAGACCTCCAAGTTTCTGACAGATTAAGGAGCAAATCAAGAAGAAAATATTCTCAACTATCAAAAGTCGTCACAGAGCTAAAGTAGCGGAAGGAAGATCCACTGCGATATGGTACGAACAATCCACTGGTTACTCCTCTTTCAAGCCTGGCAAATAGATATCCAGAGACATTGCAGTAGCCATACACAGACCCAGACTTGGTTACAAGTGCTGCTGGGAGGTAATGAACCCAATAGTTAAAGAGTGTCACATCTGTGAAACAGAAGCAGAGGCGCCACTATTGCACTACCTACTGGAATGTGAAGCTACTGAAGGCCTGCGCATCAAACTCAACATTAATCCAACGACCGCAGCTGCATTAGATGCACATTCCACCACGACTACAATGATTAGAAAAGCCGTTGAGAAATGGGACTCACTAGTGAGCATTCTGCATCTACATCCGCCTCCAATATAATGTTAATAAAACAAGACTAAAAGCAGTGCACTAAAACAGAAGCGATAAATAAACAGGGGGAAAAGGAGGATTCCTCTCCTTCATTTTAAACATAGACCCAAATATTACAGAAACAAGGTTATCGCGAATAACCGAACTCAATTACGGGCTCACCATAGCCCGTGCTACATGGACACTTCGTTCTGAGTAGCTAAATCTGAAACAACAACAACAACCTCACTCATCTCACGGGGGAGATGAGTGAGGAGATCTCCCGTCACGCAGGGTGCAGTCGCACCTCCACAGATCTCCAGTATCAAGAGTTGATACTGGTAATAGCTCAAAAGGGCCACCACTTACGGGCTATTCATGCCCGTGCCACTTTTTGGGTGGCTTAATCTTCATCAATCAATCAATCCCCCTCATCTGGAAGTTTCAGATCCGTCTCCTGTGCCAGGTAAGTCCATCACGGGCTCACCATAGCCCGTGCTACTTGGAACTTTTAGTTCCCAGTAGCTGAATCTTAAACAATAACCACCTCCCTCATCGACAGCCTCGCTCCTGTGCCAGGTAAGTTAACTACGAGCTCACCATAGCCCGTGCTATTTTGGAAATTTTGTTTTAAGTAGCTGAATCTAAAACAACAACAACTTCCTCATCCACTATGAACCAACTCACCCACAGGCCGAAGCATCTATGGTCCCTGCACCATGCTGCACAGAGTCAAGGTTCGCCTCCGAGAGGACCTCATTCTCACTACGGCTGAGATCTTAGAAAAGGTCTCTACCATCGGAAATGTCTCACCGGCTGACATCGTGGAGACCATAGAAGGTCTCCACGCCAAAGAACACGGCCGTAAATGCGCCAGAATTACAATTCCACCTGCTCTCATGACCAAGGAACAATACACGGAACTCCGCCAGCGGAGCTAGTGCAGAAATGCAGTATCTGCGCCCGAAATCCCAATAGATGAGAAAACCGATGACACTGCTAAATTGGCAACTCGTCATCCAGTGATACATAAAACAATTCAACCCAGCCTAGAGAACATAAAAAACATCATCACCAAAAAACTCTCACCCCTCAACAAAGCCTATCTACACCAAAGAGTAGCAGAAGGTTTGCCCTCTGCAGTTTGGTATCTTCAGGCAACCAAATTAAAAAGGATAAATATCCCAAAAAGAATCCACAGGGAAATAGCAGTTCGGTTATATAGACTACGTCTAGGTTATAGATGCAACTGGGAGATTGGTCAACCCCTGCAGAGAGAACGTATCTTCTGCTAAACTGTCACAGAAAAGCCACTACTTCACTATCTCCTGGAATGTGAAGCAACTAACGACCTTAGAAGAGCTTTAAGAGACCCTGAATCTTGCAGTAACCACCCTGAAGCCATCAACACTGCCACTCTTCTAGTCAAAAAAGGTATCCAGCAGCTAGACACCCTCATAAATGCTGACAAGGAGTATCCTCCCCCTACATTAGCAGCCTGACGATTAAATCCGACCTCAGAACACTAAAAAGATTTACTGAACAAAAAATTGTACCACTTACGGGCTATTCATGCCCGTGCCACCTCTTAGGTGGCTAAATACCTATCAATCAACCAATCTTTCCTCATCCATTATGGACTACTCATGCCCGTGCCACATCTTGAGTGACTTAACCTTTATCAATCAATCTTCCCTCATCCAATTACAACCCCGCTCCTGTGCCAGGTAAGTCCACTACGGGCTCACCATAGCCCGTGCTACTTGGAACGTCGTCGTCGCTTCACTTTTTAGTGTGTGGTTTGGTCAACATATTTCAACCACATTATTGTGACTCATCGTCTGCATTTAGACCTGTAGGTTGTTGGAAATTGCTAATATTACCGTGGCATCCATGAAGTCAGATAACTCGCTATGGAAGTTGAAATTGGTTTTGATGATCTTGTTGTAATTGAAACTGACTCATCAAGGTCGCTTTCAGAAGTACTGAACACTATGTTTTTTGGAGAGTGTTTCCAGTCCTGCGTTCATGAAGGTGAGGATATTGTTTTTTCGAATTTCTTGAGTAATTGTCTTTTGAGTCTCTGTGGTTTGCTTGACACCGTGTTTGAACAGCAAACTTTTGACTAATTCCGTGATCAAGGTCTGTGGCATTGGCCAGAGGGTGTCCAGTTGTGAGGGAGCTCTACTTACTGCTATGCTGGTTTGGAGCCTGTTAACTCTTTGGCCCTTATCAGTGTAAATTCGGACACTATTGCCTTCATTGCCTCCAATGTGCTTACTGGGTGAAATGGGAGGCAATTACGTTGAACTATTTTTTGGTGGCCGCCATCCATCCATCTATCCTGGACGAAGGCCATCTCACCAACCACTGATGGATATTTTGAACACTTAATTACAAACATTCAGTACCTTAAGAAACTATTCTTGCACTGTGTATTATAATTTACTAACTCTACTAACAGATAGCTTAGTAATATTGTGTTTACTTCATTAAGACATAATAACGTCTCATTTCCCAGAAATTCTAGTCCGGCGTTGCATCAGCCCACACGACTAAAGGGAAAATATTTACATTAACGAGAATTGTATTAAATTCTCGTTAATTTCACATTCTTTAATGAGAATCATCATTTAAAAATTTTTTGATCACGAATGTATTCAGTGAATTAAAACTGATAATATGATTATATTCGATGAAGCAATATAGTTTATTTGTTGATAATAATTCATACAGTTACAAACTCTTACTCCAGCACATTCATATATGACTGAATATCTACCCAGCACTCTCTTCTATTGAACATCATTCAATTTAATTATTAAGAAAAGAGAATTTATATGTTGTTGAGTAAGACAAATTAAATCTCTATAATTACTGATAAATCTTAGCTCCATTATCTCGGGAAGTTAGATAAATCATAAAAAATATTTAGCACGTTCCAACACGACTGCGCATGCGCGAACCACCTGAGAGAGAGGAAGAGACTTGGCAAAGAGACTCCATGATCAGGGAGAGTGTCTGGAAGCTTGTCGTATCATCGTCTTAAAATCGAGCCATCCGTGCCTCTACGGACGCCAACAAGACGCAACAGCTTCATTATCGCACAGACACCGTGTCCGGCAAAACAGTTTGTCCTTCTCTGTATTTTTTGTGGCCACATTTAATATGTTAGATAGGACGGTTTGTCGTTAGGAAGCGTGCCCCTTAAAAACAGCCTGTAAGTTTCATTCCCATTATCTCCCCACACAAAATTTTATGAATACGTGTGGAGCTATATATGCTCAAATAGATTTTACATACGAATCGTCTTTCAGCTAGAGTACAAGCGTAAGAGAAACGATAACTTCCAACGCGATCACGTGTTTACAAGATGCATGCTACTATTCCTACCAACAGCTAAGCTGTTTATAGCTTCTGTGTAGATAGTATTTAGTAGTATTCATTGATTTATTATTACATGATTAATATCATATACTTGCATATTATTTATATATGTGATTTTTGAATTGATGTGCATTAACATCTCAATATATTATTATTTTGCATTAACTTCCCATTACAAATTAACCGCCCTCCCCAGGTATGTGTTGGGAATCGGCTCTATAATTTACAGTAAACTACAGTTCATATATTATACATTAATAGATTTCAGTTACACTTTATAAAAGAGATCCATAGGCACTGGTTCTCTACTTTATTTCTTTTCTTAAGAATGGTCCTTCTAATTATTTAGTAGATTTATTATCATTAATCTAGACCCAGATTTCCCCACAACCACCATAGTTGGAGGGCCATGAGCTCCCTCCACCTGGTTTGGTCTTTGTAAGTTCCACGCTTTTTTTGTGGGCATGTATGATCTGGTATGAATTTTGGTGGACACTTCTGCTTAACCCTTCCCCCTTCCCCTACGCTATGGGCGTGAGGTGGGTGGTTGGAGTACGTTTTCATCCTATTAAGCCTTTCGGGTCATCTTAGGTTCCAGATGTAATGTGCCTTGGAACAATTTGGACACTTAGCTGGAATGGGCTGGCTAGCCCTGTTTACCAAGGCATATTTTCGTGTCGTGGGGCTAGCTGCAGACTCCACACCTAACTGAGCGTTGGAAGCCATCCTTGTGTTGTCCTTATCTCTGACGTATGAAGCATCTGAGGGGCTCTGGGGTGAAAATCCTGTGTTGGAACACGCCCCAAGTGTCCAGATCAAGTTTATCTGGAAACCTTCCTTTTACTCTGAGAAAGGCTCATCGGATTTTCTGCTTCCTTGGTTTAACCTGGCATCTTTCTGCTGACACCACATAATTCAGCTTTTCGAAATGAGTTAAGAATATGTGCAAGGTATAGTGAAGGACAATGATTTTCCTTAGTTTGTCCTCTGGCTTGAGTCCGTCGCATTTCTTGTAATTCATAAGAATCGTTTCAGCTCTGTCATCTTTGGGCCTCAAAATATATTCGCCTCTCAGGTTTGACTTTCTCTGATCTTGAGCTAGGGGTACTCTTTTCCAAGGTTCACTACTCTGGCATACGATGACTTGCCCCCGGCATGCTGCACCTTGAATATTGGTAGTGGGGATTTTGTCTGGGTAGTTGGAGTGTTTATTGGTCATGGCATCTTTTCTTGATAGTTCTTAGTGGGGAGGTTCTTCTTGTTGGCTTTGGTCACAGAATGGTAAACGCCCTCACTGTCGGAACAGGAACGGGAAAGATTCCTTTTGTAACCGGGAGCAGCAACGTTGGTTCACACACAATTGGTCTGATGATCCATATTATTGTCCAGATGCTGACTGTGGAGTGATGTGTCTTGTGTGACGGTGACGTGGTGACTGATTTTCTCACTCTGACTTAAACCCATTTATATTATCTATTTGTTTCCGTTCGTATAGTCATGCCATAATCCAAGTTAATATAGCACCTCCAATGCCGTGAGCCTTTATCTTGTTACCTGGTTGATACCTGGTTGATGGGGTTCTGGGAGTTCGTCTACTCCCCAAGCCCGGCCCGAGGCCAGGCTCGACTTGTGAGAGTTTGGTCCACCAGGCTGTTGCTTGGAGCGGCCCGCAGGCCCACATACCCACCACAGCCCGGTTGGTCCGGCACTCCTTGGAGGAATAAATCTAGTTTCCTCTTTAAAATGTCCACGGTTGTTCCGGCAATATTTCTTATGCTTGCTGGGAGGACGTTGAACAACCGCGGACCTCTGATGTTTATACAGTGTTCTCTGATTGTGCCTATGGCACCTCTGCTCTTCATTGGTTCTATTCTACATTTTCTTCCATGTCGTTCACTCCAGTACGTTGTTATTTTACTGTGTAGATTTGGTACTTGGCCCTCCAGTATCTTCCAGGTGTATATTATTTGATATCTCTCTCGTCTTCTTTCTAGTGAGTACATTTGGAGGGCTTTGAGACGATCCCAATAATTTAGGTGCTTTATTGCGTCTATGCGTGCCGTATATGTTCTCTGTATTACCTCTATTTCAGGAATCTCTCCTGCTTTGAAGGGGGAAGTGAGTACTGAGCAGTACTCAAGACGGGACAACACAAGTGCCTTGAAGAGTACAACCATTGTGATGGGATCCCTGGATTTGAAAGTTCTCGTAATCCATCCTATCATTTTTCTGGCTGTCGCAATATTTGCTTGGTTATGCTCCTTAAACGTTAGGTCGTCAGACATTATTATTCCCAAATCCTTTACATGCTGTTTACCTACTATGGGTACATTTGATTGTGTTTTGTACTCTGTATTATGTTTAAGGTCCTCATTTTTACCGTACCTGAGTACCTGGAATTTATCACTGTTAAACATCATGTTATTTTCTGATGCCCAGTCGAAAACTTTATTAATATCAGCTTGAAGTTTTTCAATGTCCTCAGCCGAGGTAATTTTCATACTGATTTTTGTGTCATCTGCAAAGGATGATACGAAGCTGTGACTTGTATTTTTGTCTATATCTGATATGAGAATAAGGAAAAGCAGTGGTGCAAGGACTGTACCCTGAGGTACAGAGCTTTTCACTGCACTTGGACTAGATTTTATATGGTTGACAGTTACTCGCTGAGTCCTGTTTGACAGAAAACTGAGTATCCAGCGTCCTACTTTACCGGTTATTCCCATTGACTTCATTTTGTGTGCTATCACGCCATGATCACATTTATCGAAGGCCTTTGCGAAGTCCGTGTATATCACATCAGCATTCTGTTTCTCTTCTAATGCCTCAGTGACTTTGTCGTAGTGCTCAAGTAGCTGTGAGAGGCACGATCTTCCCGCTCGAAATCCATGTTGGCCTGGGTTATGAAGGTCATTGGTCTCCATGAAATTGGTGACCTGACTCCTAATCACTCTCTCAAATACTTTTATGATGTGCGATGTTAGTGCAACTGGTCTATAATTTTTTTCCAATGCTTTGCTCCCTCCCTTGTGTAGAGGGGCTATGTCTGCTACTTTAAGTGCATCTGGTATCTCCCCCGTGTCCAAGCTCTTCCTCCACACTATACTGAGTGCCTGTGCTACCGGCACTTTGCATTTCTTTATAAATATTGAATTCCATGAGTCTGGACCTGGGGCCGAGTGCATGGGCATGTTTTCAATTTCTTTTTCAAAATTTAGTGCGCTCGTGTTTATATCAGTTATATTTACCGGGGTTTGAATATCCCGCATAAAGAAATTGTCTGGATCTTCCACCTTCATGTTGTTTATTGGAGTGCTAAACATGTCCTCATACTGCTTTTTTAGGATTTCACTAATTTCTTTGTCATCCTCCGTGTATGAACCTTCACTTGTACGAATAGGTCCAATACTGGCAGTGGTTTTTGCTTTTGATTTCGCATATGAGAAAAAATATTTTGGATTTTTCTTTATTTCCTGAATTGCTTTCTGTTCTAACTGCCTTTCTTCAGTTTCATATGAGTGTTTCAATTTCCGCTCGATTTCTTCAATCTCCCTATTTAAATTATTCCTTCTTTGACGGGAAATTCGTGTCTGCATAAGCAGTTCCGTTATTTTTTTCCTGCGTTTATAGTGTCGTCTGCGTTCTCTTTCTACGTTAGATCTCTTTCTGGCTTTCCTCAAAGGAACATGTTTCAGACAGACTTGATAAGCTTCTGAAGTAAGTTTTTCTATTCCTTCTGTAGGACTTGTATTATTTAGAATAGTTCCCCATGGAATGTTTGTAAGTTCCCTATTTATTATCTCCCAGTCTATCCTTTTATTATTAAAATTGAATTTACTGAATAGCCCCTCTCGCTTTATCAACGTTTTAGGTCTATTCTGAGTATTGATGGTCGTTTGCACTTCAATGAGTTTGTGATCTGAGTATGTGGTATCTGATATCGTAATGTCTCTGACAATGTCTTCATTGTTCGTAAAGACCAGATCTAGAATATTTTCATTTCTCGTTGGCTCCGATATCTGCTGATTGAGTGAAAATTTGTCACAGAATCTAAGTAGTTCTCTAATCTGTGGTTGGTTAGGTCCTGATAGATTTCCTGGTATAATATTATTGTTTGCTATTTTCCACCTGAGACTAGGCAAGTTGAAGTCACCTAGGAAAATAATATCAGGTATCGGGTTCTCCAAATTATCAAGGCTATTCTCTATTTTGCTAATCTGTTCTGTGAATTCCTCAGCCGTTGCATCTGGCGGTTTGTATATTAGTATAATCACTAAATTTATTTTCTCTATTTTTAATCCCAGTACCTCTACCACCTCATTTGTAACGTTTAGGAGCTCCGAGCATACAAGGTCTTCCCTAATATACAGACCCACTCCTCCATGTGACCTAATTTTCCTATCACACCTGTATAGGTTATATCCTGGAATCCAGATCTCACTGTCCAACAATTCCCCTGCATGGGTTTCTGTGAAAGCTCCTTATCTTATTAATCAATCTTATTAAGAAATCTTATTAATCAATCTTTCATATGATAATGTATCAAGTGCTTTGATAAAGTCAAGGTACACAACATCATAAAAATTTCCACTATCAACTGCCTCAACTATTCTGGAATATAATTATAGCAAATTTGTTAAACATGAACTGTCGTTAGCAAAACCATGTTGTGAATCATTTATTAATCTATGTTTTTCAAGATGAAGACGAATTGTATTTGCAATTATCGATTCAAGCAACATTTCCTCAATAGACGTTAAGCTAAATGGCGATACCTTGACGGAAGTGATCTATCTCCTTTCATAAAAACTTGTACCACATTAGCAATCGTCCATGACTCAGGCACTCTGCCTGACTCTAATGATTTATTAAATATGGTAGACAACGACTCGCAAAACTCCTCTTTGCATTCTTTCAGCACCCTGGCATGCAATTCGTCCGACCATGGGGATTTGCTTGGCTCGAATTTCACTATTTGTTTAATGACATCCTCCCTGGTAACTGCTAAACAAGTCAACCTATCCTCTTCCCCACCAACATAGACTTGTTTGGTTGAAGGCATTATGTTAAGTTTTTCTTTAGTAAATACAGAGATAAAATAATTATTTAAAATTCTACTCTAGAGCATCTAGGTCAAATACTGTTTGACCTAGATGCTCTAGATATTTCATCCTAGAGATGTTTTGCTTCTATTCTGTCTTGGTTTGGTTGCCTGAATAACCCTTAATGTAATTTTTCATCTAATTCTAACCAATAGTTTCTGTGTGTTGCTCAGTTTTGATTCCCTCTGTGAGACAACATTTCAAATTATCCCTGACATATGTATGGCTACTCCCCCTAATCGTCTAATATAAATATATATATATATATATATATATATATATATATATATATATATATATATATATATATATATATATATATATGTCGTACCTAATAGCCAGAACGCACTTCTCAGCCTACTATTCAAGGCCCGATTTGCCTAATAAGCCAAGTTTTCATGAATTAATGTTTTTTCGTCTACCTAACCTACCTAACCTAACCTAACCTAGCTTTTTTTGGCTACCTAACCTAACCTTACCTATAAATATAGGTTAGGTTAGGTTAGGTAGGGTTGGTTAGGTTCGGTCATATATCTACGTTAATTTTAACTCCAATAAAAAAAAATTGACCTCATACATAGAGAAAAGGGTTGCTTTATCATTTCATGAGAAAAAAATTATAGTAAATATATTAATTCAGGAAAACTTGGCTTATTAGGCAAATCGGGCCTTGAATAGTAGGCTGAGAAGTGAGTTCTGGCTACTAGGTACGACATATATATATATATATATATATATATATGTCGTACCTAGTAGCCAGAACTCACTTCTATGCCTACTATGCAAGGCCCGATTTGCCTAATAAGCCAAGTTTTCATGAATTAATTGTTTTTCGTCTACCTAACCTACCTAACCTAACCTAACCTAACTTTTTCGGCTACCTAACCTAACCTAACCCATAAAGATAGGTTAGGTTAGGTTAGGTTTGGTTGGTTAGGTTCGGTCATATATCTACGTTAATTTTAACTCCAATAAAAAAAAATTGACCTCATTCGTAATGTAATGGGTAGCTTTATCATTTCATAAGAAAAAAGTTAGAGAAAATATATTAATTCAGGAAAACTTGGCTTATTAGGCAAATCGGGCCTTGCATAGTAGGCCGAGAAGTGCGTTCTGGCTATTAGGTACGACATATATATATATATATATATATATATATATATATATATATATATATATATATATATATATATATATATATATATATATATATATATATATATATATATATATATATATATATATATGTCGTACCTAGTAGCCAGAACGCACTTTTCAGTCTACTATGCAAGGCCCGATTTGCCTAATAAGCCGAGTTTTACTGAATTAATATATTTTCTCTAATTTTTTTCTTACGACCTGATAAAGCTACCCATTTCATTATGTAGGAGGTAAATTTTTTTTTATTGGAGTTAATATTAATGTAGATATATGACCGAACCTAACCAACCCTACCTAACCTAACCTAACCTATCTTTATCGGTTAGGTTAGGTTAGGTAGCAGAAAAAGTTAGGTTAGGTTAGGTTAGGTAGGTTAGGTAGTCGAAAAAACATTAATTCATGAAAACTAGGCTTATTAGGCAAATCGGGCCTTGAATAGTAGGCTGAGAAGTGCGTTCTGGCTACTAGGTACGACATATATATATATATATATATATATATATATATATATATATATATATATATATATATATATATATATATATATATGTCGTACCTAGTAGCCAGAACTCACTTCTCAGCCTACTATGCAAGGCCCAATTTGCCTAATAAGCCAAGTTTTCATGAATTAATGGTTTTTCGACTACCTAACCTACCTAACCTAACCTAACCTAACTTTTTCCGTTACCTAACCTAACCTAACCTATAAAGATATGTTAGGTTAGGTTAGGTAGGGTTGGTTAGGTTTGGTCATATATCTACGTTAATTTAAACTCCAATAAAAAAAAAATGACCTCATACATAATGAAATGGTTAGATTTATCATTTCATAAGAAAAAAATTAGAGAAAATATATTAATTCAGGAAAACTTGGCTTATTAGGCAAATCGGGCCTTGCATAGTAGGCCGATAAGTGCGTTCTGGCTATTAGGTACGACATATATATATATATATATATATATATATATATGTCGTACCTAGTACCCAGAACTCACTTTTTGGCCTACTATTCAAGGCCCGATTTGCCTAATAAGCCAAGTTTTCATGATTTAATTGTTTTTCGGCAACCTAACCTACCTAACCTAACCTAACCTAACTTTTTCCGCTACCTAACCTAACCTAACCTATAAAGATAGGTTAGGTTAGGTTAGGTAGGGTTGGTTAGGTTCGGTCATATATCTACGTTAATTTTAACTCAAATAAAAAAAAATTGACTTCATACATAATGAAATGGGTAGCTTTATCATTTCATAGGAAAAAAATTAGAAAAAATATATTAATTCAGGAAAACTTGGCTTATTAGGCAAATCGGGCCTTGAATAGTAGGCCAAAAAGTGAGTTCTGGCTACTAGGTACGACATATATATATATATATATATATATATATATATATATATATATATATATATATATATATATATATATATATATATATATATATATATATATATATATATATATATATATGTCGTACCTAGTAGCCAGAACTCACTTCTCAGCCTACTATTCAAGGCCCGATTTGCCTAATAAGCCAAGTTTTCCTGAATTAATATATTTACTATAATTTTTTTCTTATGAAATGATAAAGCAACCCTTTTCTCTATGTATGAGGTCAATTTTTTTTATTGGAGTTAAAATTAACGTAGATATATGACCGAACCTAACCAACCCTACCTAACCTAACCTAACCTATATTTATAGGTAAGGTTAGGTTAGGTAGCCAAAAAAAGCTAGGTTAGGTTAGGTTAGGTAGGTTAGGTAGACGAAAAAACATTAATTCATGAAAACTTGGCTTATTAGGCAAATCGGGCCTTGAATAGTAGGCTGAGAAGTGCGTTCTGGCTATTAGGTACGACATATATATATATATATATATATATATATATATATATATATATATATATATATATATATGTCGTACCTAGTAGCCAGAACGCACTTCCCAGCCTACTCAGCCTACTCAGCCTTCTCAGAGGTAGGTTCAAGCAGTCTCCGTGGTGTAGTGGTAAGACACTCGCCTGGCGTTCCGCGAGCGCTATGTCATGGGTTCGTATCCTGGCCGGGGAGGATTTACTGGGCGCAATTCCTTAACTGTAGCCTCTGTTTAACGCAACAGTAAAATGTGTACTTGGATGAAAAAACGATTCTTCGCGGCAGGGGATCGTATTCCAGGGACCATAGGATTAAGGACTTGCCCGAAACGCTACGCGTACTAGTGGCTGTACAAGAATGTAACAACTCTTGTATATATCTCAAAAAAAAAAAAAAAAAAAAAAAAAAAAAAAAAAAAAAAAAAAAAAAAAAAAAAAAAAAAAAAATTAATATTTTTTCTCTAATTTTTTTCTTATGAAATGATAAAGCTACCCATTTCATTATGTATGAGGTCAATTTTTTTTTATTGGAGTTAAAATTAACGTAGATATATGACCGAACCTAACCAACCCTACCTAACCTAACCTAACCTATCTTTATAGGTTAGGTTAGGTTAGGTAGCCGAAAAAGTTAGGTTAGGTTAGGTTAGGTAGGTTAGGTAGTCGAAAAACAATTAATTCATGAAAACTTGGCTTATTAGGCAAATCGGGCCTTGCATAGTAGGCAGAGAAGTGCGTTCTGGCTACTAGGTACGACATATATATATATATATATATATATATATATATATATATATATATATATATATATATATATATATATATATATATATATGTGTCGTACCTAGTAGCCAGAACTCACTTCTCAGCCTACTATGCAAGGCCCAATTTGCCTAATAAGCCAAGTTTTCATGAATTAATTGCTTTTCGACTACCTAACCTACCTAACCTAACCTAACCTAACTTTTTCGGCTACCTAACCTAACATAACCTATAAAGATAGGTTAGGTTAGGTTAGGTAGGGTTGGTTAGGTTTGGTCATATATCTACGTTAATTTAAACTCCAATAAAAAAAATTGACCTCATACATAATGAAATGGGTAGATTTATCATTTCATAAGAAAAAAATTAGAGAAAATATATTAATTCAGGAAAACTTGGCTTATTAGGCAAATCGGGCCTTGCATACTAGGCCGATAAGTGCGTTCTGGCTACTAGGTACGACATATATATATATATATATATATATATATATATATATATATATATATATATATATATATATATATATATATATATATATATATATATATATATATATATATATATATATATATATATATATATATATATATATATATATATATGTCGTACCTAGTAGCCAGAACTCACTTCTCAGCCTACTATTCAAGGCCCGATTTGCCTAATAAGCCAAGTTTTCCTGAATTAATATATTTACTATAATTTTTTTCTTATGAAATGATAAAGCAACCCTTTTCTCTATGTATGAGGTCAATTTTTTTTTATTGGAGTTAAAATTAACGTAGATATATGACCGAACCTAACCAACCCTACCTAACCTAACCTAACCTATATTTATAGGTAAGGTTAGGTTAGGTAGCCAAAAAAAGCTAGGTTAGGTTAGGTTAGGTAGACGAAAAAACATTAATTCATGAAAACTTGGCTTATTAGGCAAATCGGGCCTTGAATAGTAGGCTGAGAAGTGCGTTCTGGCTATTAGGTACGACATATATATATATATATATATATATATATATATATATATATATATATATATATATATATATATATATATATATATATATATATATATATATATGTCGTACCTAGTAGCCAGAACTCACTTCTCAGCCTACTATGCAAGGCCAAATTTGCCTAGTAAGCCAAGTTTTCATGAATTAATTGTTTTTCGACTACCTAACCTACCTAACCTAACCTAACCTAACTTTTTCGGCTACCTAACCAAACCTAACCTATAAAGATAGGTTAGGTTAGGTTAGGTAGGGTTGGTTAGGTTCGGTCATATATCTACGTTAATTTTAACTCCAATAAAAAAAAATTTACCTCATACATAATGAAATGGGTATCTTTATCATTTCATAAGAAAAAAATTAGAAAAAATATATTAATTCAAGAAAACTTGGCTTATTAGGCAAATCGGGCCTTGAATAGTAGGCCAAAAAGTGAGTTCTGGCTACTAGGTACGACATATATATATATATATATATATATATATATATATATATATATATATATATATATATATATATATATATAACTGTGTGAAAAAGTTTAAACCCGATTATTTTATATTCCGCTAATAGTTCTAGGTTATCTATATTAATCCCTGTTTCTGTAAATGTTGTTTTTGTACAGACAAGAGCATTTAAATCGTAGATTTTTTCTGTGATTCTTACTGTTCGTGTAATATACCTTAAGGGTATTACTATTTTGATGCCCTTCTCTCTCCCTGTTTCTTTTACCAATTATTTTTCCCCACCAACTCATGCTGTTATGGTCTCCTTTCCTCCATATCCATTCCTATACCAATATTTACTACCAGTTTAAATACAAACAAAACCCTCCAACCACAGATTCCAACGAGTTGGCAATAACCCCAGCGCTGGATAAATGGACCCCATTTCAAGTATTCATGTCATTCTTTCCATAGAATTCTTCCAAGTTATCAATAAATGATATTGCATTTGATTTACATCATTTGTTTAGTCGGCAATTGACACAGAGGGCCCTCGACACCCATTTATTTTTAACTCCCTTTCTTGGAAGAATGCCTCATATTTTCAAGTTTCTTACCTTGCTTATAACTAATTTTATGTCTTAAATCTCTGTATGAGTTGCTCACTCCTAACTCGTTCTATATCATTTCAAGTATGTTCATTGACACAAGAAAGAAATACATCTCAAAGGGATCGAATAGCTTACGCAATTTCTACCCCCCCCCCTCTACTTCAAGTCCCTCCATGGGAGACATCTCCCGTCACACAGGGTGCAGTCGCACCTGCACAGATCTCCAGTATCAGCTCTTGATACTGGTAATGGCTCAAAGGGGCCACCACTTACGGGCTATTCATGCCCGTGCCACCTTTTGGGTGGCTTAATCTTTATCAATCATCAATCAAGTCCCTCTACACCACAGTTCACCCAGTGAGCCAACTCCACGCTGTCTCCTGTAGCACAGAGCATCACCTTCACTCAGCAGACACCACTCCTCAGTGAGCATTTGAATTAAATCATGGAATACGAAATGAATTGTGATAGATCCAGCAATGCTGCTCAGTGTAGGAAAAGAAAATCTATACTCGATACAAGTTCCAAAAATGACGGCGAGTGGAATCGTGTGACTAAGGCAAAGAGGACAAGCCACTCCATGACGACCCATCTTCCGACAAACACTCCAGCTTCTCCAGCTCTTCCAACTCCTCAGACTAAATCTGCACTGCCAGTCTTCAAAGTCCAGCATACCGAAAGTAAGTCTTCCTACGCTACTGTAGTGGACCTCGAAAAAGAGTACCTCCAGCTCCAGATCAGAGCAAAACCAAATCTCAGAGAAGAATATATTCTGAGGCCCAAAGACGAGTCGGCCGCAACGATTCTGAAAAATTACACAAAATGTGACCAGAGGATAAAATACGAAAAATCATTGTCCTCCACTATCCCTTGCATATGGCCCTTGACCATCTCGAAAAGCTGAACTATGTGATGTCAGCAGAGAGATGCCAGGAAACCCGACAAGTCCTTCTCATAGTAAGAGTATGGATCCCGGAGAAACTTGACTTTGGAATCTGGGGCGTGTTCCAACACAGGCCTTACACCCCAGAACCCCTAAGATGCTTTAGATGTCAGAGATTTGGGCATCACAAAGATGGCTGCCAAGGCCCAGTGAGGTGCGGAGTCTGCAGTCAGCCCGACGACACAAAAATATGCATTGATAAACACAAGGCAAACCACCCTGTTCAGGCAAATTGCCCAAATTGCTCCAAGGAACATTATGCCTGGAACTTGAAATGCCCTGAAAGGCTCAAAGGCTTCAAACGAACCCAACCATGCCTACAGCAGAGGCGAAGCCCCCAGCAAAACTTATACCAGCTCCCCTGCTCACTAAAACCGTGTGGGGTCCACCCATTCAGGTAGAGGGGGCACACGGCCCTTCACCATCGGCCATGGTGAAGGGTGTGAAGACCTCCGTACAGGACAAAGAGATAGCTGGGGGCCACAAGAAACATGTTCAAAGCAGTCGCCCCCCATTGCATCCAGTAAGCACACTGGGGGCAATAAGAGTAGGAGTAACAATTCCAGTGTCAAAGTGATCATTGAGAAGGGTAAAAAAGTAACCAGACCCCAAACCTGCACAGCGTTAAATAGTGTTCCCGCAGAACTGGACGCTCTCTGGCCAATGCTCAAAACTTTGGTCACCGAATTGGTCGAAAGTCTGCTGTCAATACACAGTAACAAGCAAACCACAGAGACTCGGAAGACAATTGAGCACAAGCTCAAGAAATTCGAAAATATACTATCCTCACCTTCAAGAACGCAGGGTAGGAGACATCCCCCTAAAAAAACTGATAGAGTCCAGCTCGTCGAAAAGCGACGTTGATGAGTCAATTTCAGGTCCACTAAAAACCTATACACCAATTGCAACTTCCATGGCGTATTCATCTGCCTCCATGGATACCACGGTAATGTCAGCAAATTCCAAGAACCAAGAGGTCTAAAAATTCTGCAATGGAACGCGCAAGGGCTGCACACATAATTGCAACACTTGCAATGCATAGCAGCAACCAAAGGCATAGACATCCTGATACTACAGGAGAGCTTGCTTCGAGCCGGATTAGAACCTAAAATCTCAGGCTATCGAGGCTTCTTCCTTCCATGGATCAACGGGCAATCCAGGGGATGTGCAATCTATGTAAAATGTGACCTGATCTCCAAGTCCATAACCAGCCCACCCAATTGTGGAGCAGGGACAGAGGTAATGGGAGTTACCATTGAGCTAAGATACGACAAACTTGAAGTGTTTAATGTGTACAGGTCTCCACATGCTGAAATGGATCTCTCTGTGTTATTTGGACACGCGACAACATCAAACACAATCATTTCTGGAGATTTTAATGCCCCTCATCGATTGGCACTGGGCTCGAACACAACAAATGAGGCCGGCATTCACATTGCATATCTACTAGACCAGCTTCCAGAAATCCAAATCCTAAACAATAATGAACCTACCCACATCCAAGAGGCAGATTAGACCTTACCTTCGTTTCAGCCTCCCTAAGAGATGCAGCAACATGGTCAGTTAAGCCCACACTCACAAGCGAGCATTATGGGGTTCAAATTGATCTTCAGTTAGATCTGCCCACCCCACCTCCATCTGAAGCCTGGAACTTTGCTTTAGCAAACTGGGACCGATTTCAAAACCTCATTTCAGAGTGGCATAGAAACTATGGTCTTTCCAAAGACATTAATCAGGCAGAACAAGAATTTGTCAAAGCGATTCAAAGAGCAGCCAACCACTCATCCCACTGAAAAAACAGTCCACCGGACACCATAAAGATCATTGGTACTATTGCGAACGTGTCAAAGAACTCAATCATAGACTCAACAGAACAAGAAAGCTATACAAAAAGGCAGCCAAGTTACCGCAACAGGACCTTACTTTGTGAGGTCAAGGAACATGTGCATCGAGAGACCAGACTAATAAAAGAACAAAAGTGGCTGGAATGGTGTTCACATCTGAATGAACACACCTCTCTTGGAGAGATGTGGAAGCAAATTTACTGGGCCAAAGGGAATAAAACACCTAAGGATCCTTAGGTGTTTTACCCCAAGGATCCTCAACAGGAAGCCAAAGTTCTGGCAACCAGGTTTGCAGAAAGAGCAGCCAGCAATCAGCTTCCACCAGATGTATTAGCAGTACAGACCGGACTAGAGGAAGAAAGGTGGCACAGAATCCTTACAGCATGTGAGAAAGTCTCTGACACTAATGCCTCCTTCACACTGGATGAGCTCAATTGGGCTAAGAAAAACTCCAAGGATACATCCCCTGGAGACGACAAAATAACCTATAAAATGATTAGAAACCTTTGCCCAGAGGGAGACGCTGCATACCTAAGGTTAATTAATTTAGCCTGGACTTCTCAAACTAGATCTTCAGCTTGGAATAGAGCAGACATAGTGCCGATCCCAAAACCCAAAGCTCCAGCTAATCCCAGGCCCATCTCTCTCCAAAGCTGTGCAGCCAAGATGGCTGACAGAATGGCACTCAACAGACTGGAGTGGAAAATGCCTAAACTGCACCATGATATGTATGCCTATAGAAGAGGGGTTGGCACAGTGGAATGTATTACAACTCTGTTAGCCCACTTGAATGGCAGACCAGGAATGCTGATATTCCTGGACCTTGAAAAAGCCTTTGAACTGGCTAGTGCCCCAGCTATTCTCTGCTGCCTCATTGACAAAGAGGTCAGTGGCAACCTGCTCTCCTGGACTAAAAACTGTCTCATAAACAGAGAAGCAAGAGTAAAACTTCATGGCACAGTCTCTGAGTACAAAAGACATGAAAATGGTACACCGCAAGGAGGTATTCTCAGCCCCCTTCTCTTCAACTGTTTAATGGAAAGAATAATGAGGTTGAAACTCCCACATCACTGCAGGCTGCTAAACTACGCGGACGACTTTGTCATCATCATAAAAGGAAGGGATGCGGCGCGCCTTGCACCCAAATGCTTAGATTGCATCAGTAAAGAGGCAAAACAGATTGGTATCAAACTCAACCCCTCAAAATCAAAAGCCATGCCCATAAAAATAGCGAAGCCCAACATCCAACTCACAGTACAGGGTCAACCAATTGAATGGGTGGACACCTATCAGTATCTAGGAATAATCCTGGACACACATGAATTTTAATGCTGAGGTCACTTACTTGAGAGAGCGAACTGCGGCCCGGACGGCAATCCTCAGGTCGCTAACTTCCCTCTCTGGAGGAGCCAATCTACAAGTCCTTCACACATACTATGTACAGGCAGTCAGATCAGTGATCGATTATGCCGCACCTGCAATCACTAGTCTATCACACCAACAGTGGAAAAAGCTTGAAGGGTCCCAAAACAGTGGGAGCCCGCATGTGGACCAGGCTTGAAACTCTAAGACTGGAAACGGGTTTGCCCTCTCTTCAAGAAAGAATATCACAAAGAACAACTACAATTAACAGTAAGATAATTATTTCTCGTGATCCAATCCCAGTATGGCAGGCCTTGGTGGTTGGACTAGGCCAAAACAACGGAAACTCTTGGGCTGCAAGAGCAGGAAATGTCCTAAACAGACTACATTTAAAATGCATGATTCTTGATAGAGAGGGTGATAAACCACACCCAAATTATACTTCTTCCGCACCGTGGGAAGAGCCTACTTTCAAAATTGTAATAGAAAGTCTCCCAATGAAAGGCTGCCTATGATCCGACAATCCTAAGGCGCATAATAGAAGTGCAAATGAATAGCATTGCAGTAGCAGGAGCCACCCAAATCTTCACAGACGGATTGGTTGACACAGAATATAATCTGGGTGTTGTTATTGGTATGAATTTGAAACAAAAGGATCAATGCATGAATGTTCGTAATAAGGCGAATAGGACACTGGGATTTGTTAGTCGAAGCGTTAGTAACAAGACACCTGGTGTGGTTCTTAAGCTATATCTTGCTCTGGTTGGGCCCCATTTAGATTATGCAGTCCAGTTTTGGTCGCCGTACTATAGAATGGATATAGATTCACTTGAACGTGTCCAGCGTGGGATGACTAAGTTGATTTCCCAAATTAGAAATCTTTCATATGAAGAAGGATTAACAAAGCTTAGGTTGCATTCAATGGAAAGGCGAAGAGTTGGGGGTGACATGATAGAGGTTTGGAAGTGGATGAATGGACATAACAAGGGGGGATGTTGATAGGGTATTAAAATTATCAACACAAGACGGAACACGAAACAATGGGTATAGGTTGGATAGGTTTGGATTTAGGAAAGACTTGGGTGGATACTGGTTCAGTAACAGGGTTGTTGATTTGTGGAACTAATTGCCGCGTAACGTGGTGGAGATTGGGTCACTCGATTGTTTCAAGCGCGGGTTTGACATGAATATGAGTGGCATTGGGTGGTTATAGATAGGAGCTGCCTCGTATGGGCCAATAGACCTTCTGCAGTTACCTTTGTTCTTATTTTCTTATAAGAGTTTTGGCGCTGCTCTTTGCACAGCCAGCGTACAGGTATATTGGAGACTGGGAAGACTAGTATCATCATCCCAAACTGAGTTGTTTGCCATACAACAGGCATTCGCATATGTGATCGCACAAAACACTCAAAATGCAATCATACACACAGACTCAAAACCTGCACTTCAAATACTAGGACAAAAACAGTGGAAAGATAACGTGGAAATAATTGCCACCATTTTGTATCTTGGAGCAGTCGCTAAAGGCAAAGGACTCAACATAACCTTAAACTGGATCCCATCCCATGTTGGAATCCCATTAAATGAGAAAGCTGATAAAATTGCTAAATCGGCAACTCCTCATCCAGTGATACGTAAGACAATTCAACCCAGCCTAGAGAATCAAGGAGCAGTCGCTAAAGGCAAAGGCCTCAACATAACTTTAAACTGGATCCCATCCCATATTGGAATCCCATTAAATGAAAAAGCTGATGAAATTGCTAAATTGGCAACTCGTCATCCAGTGATACATAAAACAATTCAACCCAGCCTAGAGAACATAAAAAACATCATCACCAAAAAACTCTCACATCTCAACAAAGCCTACCTACACCAGAGAATAGCTGAAGGTTCGCCATCTGCAACATGGTATCTTCAGGCAACCAAATTAGAAAGGTTAAATATCCCAAAAGGAATCCACAGGGAAATAGCAGTTAGGCTATACAGACTACGTCTAGGTTACAGATGCAACTGGGAGATTGGTGAACCCCGACAGAGAGAGTGCATCTTCTGCCAAACTGTCACAGAAAAGCCATTACTTCACTATTTTCTGGAATGTGAAGCAACCAATGACCTTAGAAGAGCTTTAAGAGTTCCTGAATCATGCAGTGGCCACCCTGAAGCCATCAACACAGCCACTCTCCTGGTCAACAAAGGTGTCCAGCAGCTGGACACCCTCATAAAGACTGTGAAGCAGTATCCTCCCCCACGATAACAGCTTGATGGTTAAATGCAACCTCAGAACACTGGAAAAAAAAATTGTACCACTTACGGGATATTCATGCCCGTGCCACCTCTTGGGTGGCTTAATCTTTATCAATCAATCATCAGCCTAGAGAATCACCACCATCTGGTCACCACTTGGTCCGGGAGACATCTCCCGTCACGCAGGGTGCAGTCGCGCCTCCACAAATCTCTAGTATCAGCTCTTGATACTGGTAATGGCTCAAAAGGGCCACCACTTACGAGCTATTCATGCCCGTGCCACCTTTTAAGTGGCTTCATCTTCTTCATCAGCCTAGAGAACATAAAAAACATCATCACCAAAAAACTCTCACACCTCAACAAAGTCTATCTACACTAGAGAATTGCTGAAGGTTCGCCATCTGCAACATGGTATTTTCAGGCAACCAAATTAGAATGGTTAAATATACCAAAAGGTATCCACAGGGAAATAGCAATTAGGTTATATAGACTACGTCTAGGTAACAGATGCAACTGGGAGATTGGTGAACCGCGATAGAGAGAGTGCATCTTCTGCCAAACTGTCACAGAAAAGCCATTACTTCACTATCTTTTGGAATGTGAAGCAACCAATGACCTTAAAAGAGCTTTAAGAGTCCCTGAATTTTGCATTGGCCACCCTGAAGCATTCAACACAGTCACTCTCCTGGTCAAAAAAGGTGTCTAGCAGCTGGACACCATCATAAAGACTGTCAAGCAGTATCCTCACTCGCGATAACAGCTTGACGATTAAATGCAACCTCAGAATACTGAAAAGAATTACCGAACAAAAAATTGTACCACTTACGGGATATTCATGCCCGTGCCACCTCTTGGGTGGTTTAATCTTTATCAATCATCAATCATCAAGTCCCTCAACCACCCCCAGTAGCACAGAGCATCACCTTCACTCACCAGACCACTCCACAAGTGATCATTTGAATTTCATCATGGAATTCCAATTGACTTATAATCGATCCAGCAATGCTGCTCAGTGTAGGAAAAGACCATCGATAATGGATACTAGTTCCGAAAGTGACGGCGAGTGGCATCACGTGAATAAGCCTAACAGGACAAGCCACTCCATGACGACCCATCGCCCATTAATCTCTCCAGCTTCTCCAGCTCTCCCAGCGCCTCAGACTAGATCTACGCTTCCAGTCTTCAAAGTGCAGCACACGGAAGGTAAGTCTTCCTACGCTACTGTAGTGGACCTGGAAAAAGAGTACCCCTAGCTCCAGGTCAGAGCAAAACCTAATCTCAAAGGAGAATACATTCTGAGGCCTAAAGACGAGTCGGCCGCTACGATTCTAAAAAATTACGCAAAATGTGAGGAACTGAAACCAGAGGATAAAATAAGTAAAATCATTGTCCTGCACTATCCCTTGCATATGGCCCTTGGCCATCTCGAAAAGCTGAACTATGTGGTGTCAGCAGAGAGATGCCAAGTACGAGCCACAAAACAGGAAACTCGACAAGTCCTTCTCACAGTAAGAGTATGGATCCCGGAGAAACTTGACCTTGGAATCTGGGGCGTGTTCCAACACAGGCCTTACACCCCAGAACCCCTAAGATGCTTTAGATGTCAGAGATTTGGGCATCACAAAGATGGCTGCCAAGGCCCAGTGAGGTGCGGAGTCTGCAGCCAGCCCCATGATACAAAAACATGTAGTGATAAATTCAAGGCAAACCACCCTGTACAGGCAAAATGCCCAAATTGTTCCAAGGCACATCTTGCCTGGAACTTGAAATGCCCTGAAAGGCTCAAAAGGCTTCAAACTAACCCCACCACGCCTACAGCGGAGCCGAAACCCCACCAAAACGAATACCAGCTCCAATGCCCACTAAAACCGCGTGGGGTCTACCCACTCAGGAAGAGGGGGCACACGGCCCTTCACCATCGGCCATGGTGAAGGGTGAGAAGACAGTACAGGACAAAAAGAAAGATGGAAGACACAAGAATCATGTTCAACGCAGTCGGCCCCCCATTTCATCCAGCAAGCACACTGGGGCCAATAGGAGTAGCAATTCCAGTGCCAAAACTACCACCGAGAAGGGTCTAAAAGCCATTAGGCCCGAAACCTGCACAACATTAAATAGTGCTCCCACAGAACTGGACGCTCTCTGGCCAATGCTCAAAACTTTGGTCACTGAGTTGATCGAAAGTCTGCTGTCTTCACATGGAATCAAGCAAACCACAGAGACTCGGAAGACAATTGAGCACAAGCTCAAAAAATTCGAAGATGTAATATCCACACCGTCAAGACAGCAGGGCAGGAGACACCCCCATAAAATGCAGATAGAGTCCAGCTCGTCGGAAAGCGACATTGAGTCAATTTCAGGTCCACTAAGAACCTATACACCAATTGCAACTTCCATGGCGTGTTCATCAGACTCCATGGATACCACGGAATTATCAGCAAATTCCAAGAACCTAGAATTATAAAGATCCTGCAATGGAATGCGCAAGGACTGCGCACTAAATTGCAACACTTGCAATGCATAGCAGCAACCAAGGGCATAGACATCCTGATACTACAGGAGAGCTTGCTTCGAGCCGGATTAGAACCTAAAATCTCAGGCTATCGAGGCTTCATCCTTCCATGGATCAATGGGCAATCCAGGGGATGTGCAATCTATGTAAAATGTGACCTGATCTCCAAATCCATAACCAGCCCACCCAATTGTGGAGCAGGGACAGAGGTAATGGGAGTCACCATTGTGCTAAGACACGACAAACTTGAAGTGTTCAATGTGTACAGGTCTCCACATGCCGAAATGGATCTCTCTGTGTTATTTGGACACGCGACAACAACAAACACAATCATTTGTGGAGATTTTAATGCCCATCATCGATTGGCACTGGGCTCGAACAAAACAAATGAAGCCGGCATACACATTACACATCTACTGGACCAGCTTCCAGAAATACAAATCCTAAATAAGAATGAACCTACCCACATCCAAGGAGGCCGATTAGACCTAACCTTCGTTTCAGCCTCCCTAAGAGATGCAGCAACATGGTCAGTTGAGCCCACACTGACAAGCGACCACTATGGGGTCCAAATTGATCTTCAGTTAGACCTACCCACCCCACCTCCGCCTCCATCTGAAGCCTGGAACTTTGCTTTAGCAAACTGGGACCGATTTCAAAACCTCATTTCAGAGTGGCAAAGAAACTATGATCTTCCCGAAGACATTAATCAGGCAGAACCAGAATTTGTCAAAGCGATTCAAAGTGCAGCCAACCACTCAATCCCACTGAAAAAACAGTCCACCGGACACCATAAAGATCATTGGTACTATTGCGAACGTGTCAAAGAACTCAACCATAGACTCAATAGAACAAGAAAGCTATACAAAAAGCAGCCAAGTGACCGCAACAGGATCTTACTTTGTGAGGTCAAGGAACATGTACATCGAGAGACCAGACAAATAAAAGAACAAAAGTGGCTGGAATGGTGTTCACACCTGAATGAACACACCTCTCTCGGAGAGATGTGGCAGCAAATTCACCGGGCCAAAGGGAATAAAACACCTAAAGCTCCACACCCCAAGGATCCTCAGACAGGAAGCCGAAGTACTGGCAACCAGGTTTGCAGAGAGAGCAGCCAGCAATCAACTTCTACCAGATGTATTAGCAGTACAGACCGGACTAGAGGAAGAAAGGTGGCACAGAATTTTTACAGCATGTGAAGAAGTCTCTGACACTAATGCCCCCTTCACACTGGATGAGCTCAATCGGGCTAAGAAAAACTCCAAGGATACATCCCCTGGAGCCGACAAAATAACCTATAAAATTATTAGAAACCTCGGCCCAGAGGGAGACGCTGCATACCTAAGGTTAATTAATTTTGCCTGGACTTCTCAAACTAGACCTTCTGCTTGGAATAGAGCAGACATAGTGCCGATCCCAAAACCCAAAGCTCAAGCTAATCCCAGGCCCATCTCTCTCCAAAGCTGTGCAGCCAAGACGGCTGACAGAATGGCACTCAACAGACTGGAGTGGAAAATGCCTAAACTGCACCATGATATGTATGCCTATAGAAGAGGGGTTGGCACAGTGGAATGTATTACAACTCTGTTAGCCCACTTGAATGACAGACCAGGAATGCTGTTATTCCTGGACCTCGAAAAAGCCTTTGAACTGGCTAGTGCCCCAGCTATTCTCTGCTGCCTCATTGACAAAGAGGTCAGAGGCAACCTGCTCTCCTGGACTAAAAACTGTCTCATAAACAGGGAAGCAAGAGTAAAACTTCATGGCACAGTTTCTGAGTACAAAAGACATGAAAATGGTACACCGCAAGGAGGTATTCTCAGCCCTCTTCTCTTCAACTGTTTAATGGAAAGAATAATGAGGCTGAAACTCCCACATCACTGCAGGCTGCTAAACTACGCGGACGACTTTGTCATCATCATAAAAGGAAGGGATGTGGTGCGCCTTGCACCCAAATGCTTAGACTGCATCAGTAAAGAGGCAAAACAGATTGGGATCAAACTCAACCCCTCAAAGTCAAAGGCCATGCCCATAAAAATAGCGAAGCCCAACATCCAACTCACAGTACAGGGTCAACCAATAGAATGGGTCGACACCTATCAGTATCTAGGAGTCATCCTGGACACACACATGAATTTTAATGCTGAGGTCACATACTTGAGAGAGCGAACTGCGGCCCGGACGGCAATCCTCAGGTCGCTAACCTCCCTTTCTGGAGGAGCCAATCTGCAAGTCCTTCGCACATACTATGTACAGGCAGTCAGATCAGTGATCGATTATGCCGCACCTGCACTCACAAATCTATCACACCAACAGTGGAAAAAGCTTGAAATTGCCCAAAACAATGCTATGAGAGCTGCACTGGGAGCCCCCATGTGGACCAGGCTTGAAACTCTTAGACTGGAGGCGGGTTTGCCCTCTCTACAAGAAAGAATATCACAAAGGACAGCTACAATTATCAGTAAGATAATTATTTCTTCTGATCCAATCCCAGTACGGCAGGCCTTGGTGGTTGGACTAGGCCAAAACAATGGAAACTCTTGTGCTGCAAGAGCAGGAAAAGTCGTAAACAGACTACATTTAAAAAGCATGATTCTTGATAGAGAGGGTGATCATCCACACCCAAATTACACTTCTTCCGCACCGTGGGAAGAGCCTACTTTCAAAATTGTAATAGAAAGTCTCTCAATGAAAAAGGCTGCCTATGATCCGACAATCCTAAGGCGCATAATAGAAGAGCAAATGTATAGCATAGCAGTAGCAGGAGCCACCCACATCTTCACAGACGGATCGGTGGACACAGAATATGAGAGTGCTGGCGCTGCTCTTTGCACGGTCAGCGTACAGGCATATTGGAGACTGGGAGGACTAGTATCATCAACCCAAACTGAGCTGTTTGCCATACAACAGGCATTCGCATATGTGATTGCACAAAACACTAAAAATGCAATCATACACACAGACTCAAAAGCTGCACTTCAAATACTAGGACAAAAACAGTGGAAAGATAACGTGGAAATAATTACCACCATTTTGTATCTTGGAGCAGTCGCTGAAGGCAAAGGACTCAACATAACCTTAAACTGGATCCCATCCCATACTGAAATCCCATTAAAGGAAAAAGCTGATGAAATTGCTAAATTGGCAACTCGTCATCCAGTGATATATAAAACAATTCAACCCAGCCTAGAGAACATAAAAAACATCATCACCAAAAAACACTCACATCTCAACAAAGCCTACCTTCACCAGAGAATAGCTGTAGGTTCGCCATCTGCAACATGGTATCTTCAGGCAACCAAATTAGAAAGGTTAAATATCCCAAAAGGAATCCACAGGGAAATAGCAGTTAGGTTATATAGACTACGTCTAGGATACAGATGCAACTGGGAGATTGGTGAACCCCGACAGAGAGAGTGCATCTTCTGCCAAACTGTCACATAAAAGCCATTACTTCACTATCTTCTGGAGTGTGAAGCAACCAATGACCTTAGAAGAGCTTTAAGAGTTCCTGAATCATGCAGTGGCCACCCTGAAGCCATCAACACAGCCACTCTCCTGGTCAACGAAGGTGTCCAGCAGCTGGACACCCTCATAAAGACTGTGAAGCAGTATCCTCCCCCGCGATAACAGCTTGATGGTTAAATGCAACCTCAGAATACTGAGAAAAAAAATTGTACCACTTACGGGCTATTCATGCCCGTGCCACCTCTTGGGTGGCTTAATCATCATCAATCAATCTCCCTCATCCAACGGATGCAGTGGTCTAGTCTGACACCACTCACCACACACCACAAGGAGCAGTGTGGTCACAATGCGACCCAAACGTCTTAAGGTCAGAGCTACCCCACCTGACGGTCATGCTATCGAGAGAAGCAATATTTTAAAGGTCCTGAAAGACGTTACTGGCCTCAAACCCGCTGACATTAGTCAGTAAGGTGAAGATATCGTGCTCTTCTTTTCATGTGAAGAGGAGCTAGAAAAACTCCTGACTAACGATGCCATTCTTCGCAAAGAGCACCACCTACATCCTCACTTCTCACGTCAGTTCCTGGCCGGAAGAACTGTTTTTACCAGCAGGACTAGCCAGTGGATCGCTGACTGACCTCAACATCATATTAAGGACAATATCGAGGACGAAAATCCTAACCTGGCTGTATTAAACCTAGAGTTCTGCTACACCAAGAAAACATCAATGCAGATGTTCACCACCATAGCTGCGGCCACCCAGGCTGCAACACAAGGATTCTACTGCTTCGGCTTAAAAATACCATCCCACCAAATAAAAAAGGAACGATACCATGAGATCCAGCAGTGCTTTAAGTGTAACGAGCTCTCCCATCGGACCAACAAGTGTCAGCACCCTGTCCAGAGGTGCAGCCTGTGTGCACTGGACCATCACTACTCCATATGCAAGGCAACAGTCCATCGCTGCTTGCTCTGTGATGGCAATCACCCGGCAATTTCCTACCGCTGCCCCCGCAGACAGGAAAGCATCAAGGCCCAGGTTGAAACCAAGAGAAACAACCCTTCTACCTCCTCGACCAGAGCCCCAAGCGTTCAGCCCACCACCTTAGCTCCCACCGACCGACCAGAAGACTTTCCGGTCTTACCAACATCTGGCTCCTCCCAGCAGGCGACACAGCCATTTTTGGGGGACCCAAGGTCCCACAGGCTTCTTCACAGCCCCCTGCATCACGTGCAGGCATTATCCCTGGTCTTATTAGACTAGCGGAAAGGCTTGCAGGACCAGACAACCAGCTCTTTGTCAGTGAACTAAACGCATTGTACATAGACAATGGCCTGGCCCCCATCATAGCCACTAGCGTAAATCTCACTGCCTCCTCTACCACTCCGGAGACTACCACCAGGACAACCGTGCGGTCAACATCAACACCGACTCCAGAACCGCCCATGACCCGGGCGACACAAACAGAGGTAATTCCTTCTCCAGCTCCCAACACTCCTACCATCACTATCTTAGCAGCCGCGCTAGCAGACGTGCTGTCTACAAACGATAACAGCACCACAAACGCTGCTGAAATAGCTACAACCACCAATCAACGACACCTAAGCCTACCTAAGTCTGCGAGGCGAAAAACAAAAAGCCCACTACGGAGGTTACGGACTCCTCAGACGAGGAAATCATAGTAGGAGCTCCACCGCCGCATCACAAATACGACACCTACACGGTTCAAGACTTCTTCATGCAGGCCACGTCACCAAACTCCAACGACAGCACTGCTCAGCCAAAGTCGCAGGCAAAGAAAAAACGGAAAACATAGCTGTCTACACTAACACCACCAGCTCCATAACTGGTATAGCCAGCTCTCCAGGCTGAAAACCATCATGAAGACCCCCATCCATCGCCAGATCTCTAGTATCAGCCACTGATACAGATAATGGCTCCAAAGAGCCTCCACTTACGGGCTCACCATAGCCCGTGCTTCTGGAACTTATTGTTCTGAGTAGCTGAATCTAAAACAACAACAACCTCGCTCATCGGCAGTCGCTGAGTGTAGCAGCACACAGTTACAGTCACACCCTCAGTTACTCTTTTAGTACAGTGTAGCCATGTCTCCCCAGGATATGACTTTCCTAATCATCCTTCTTGAATTATTAACGTTAGGACACAGTGATCTAGTAGCAAGAGCAAGGAAATTTGCTGAAGATGACCCAACCCTCAACGAACGACCGTGGCAATTTGAAGGCAACGGAAAGGCAAACAAACGACGAAAAACCGAAGAAACGCCCAAAGAAACCAATTTAGAAGCCAACCGGGACTCATGAGCAGCACCCAAGGGAGCCGGTCGGCCGAGCGGACAGCACACTGGACTTGTGATCCTGTGGTCCCGGGTTCGATCCCGGGCGCCGGCGAGAAAACAATGGGCAGAGTTTCTTTCACCCTATGCCCCTGTTACCTAGCAGTAAAATAGGTACCTGGGTGTTAGTCAGCTGTCACGGGCTGCTTCCTTGGGGTGGAGGCCTGGTCGAGGACTGGGCCGCGAGGACACTAAAGCCCAGAAATCATCTCAAGATAACCTCAAGAAAATCATCTCAAGATAACCCAAACCAATGCCAAGGACCATCTTCAGAAGCAAAAAACGAGTAGATTGTCCCTCTTATGCTTACATTGCCGCACTGGAAAAAGATAATCCAGGATCATATCTTAGAGCCAAGCTTGACGTCAGAGGTAGATACAACATATCCACAGGTAATCCGGATATAATCACAAACCTTAGGAACACAGAACACCTAGTGGAACTGAAACCAGAAGAAAAAATCACCAAAAGGATAGTACAAAATTTCCCGGTCGAAGTTCATGCAAACAGACTCTTAGAATGCCCAAATGTCACACCTGCAGAAAGATGCAAGCACAACAATATAGAAACAAGACAGGTCCTCGTAACAATAAAAGGACCTCGCATCAACACTCTGAGTGTTGGGATCTATGGTCAGTTCAGACTAAGGCTGTACAATCCAGAACCCATGCACTGTTACAGATGTCAGTGCTTCGGCCACCATAAAGATGGCTGCAGAGGCCTGGAATGATGTGGAGTATGCAGCGAGCTCCACAACACCGGCATATGCAAGAATCTGCATAAAGAAGGCAAACATACGAAAGCAAAATGCCCAAACTGCGGGGATACACATCACGCCTGGAACAAAGGATGTCCAGAAAGAGTAAAAAGAATACAAGCTTTCCGATCAACCCAGCAACCCAAAGTCACAACTTCTAGACCACAATCGACCAGACTCTCAGTAAAAAGCCAGTGGTACACTCCTCGGCAAGACCGAATAACTGAAGATCAGCAACAGTCTTACGCACCAAATCCTTGTAGTCTGAGCAAGAACAGTGCCTCCAATAACTGGAGGAAACAATTAAAGAAGCACTACTCCACAAGGCAACAGAATAGATCAGGGCAGCAAGGTGAATGTGCCTGCTGTTGCCTCCAGGACCTCCCAAGCAGAAGTGGTGGTCCCTACGTCATCAGGTGCCCCGGTGGCTGGATGTAGCGGGGACGCTTCGGCCCAACCAGGAGTCTCCTCACCCACCAAGAAGGGGGGGTCTCCGCTCCAGTCGGGAGGACGCGGGCCGTCGGGAAAATCAGCACTGTAAAAACCATGGACTCAATGATTCAACTATAATGGAATAATGGACAATCTCAAAATTATACAATGGAATATTCAAGGATTCAAAAACAAAGCACAAACACTCAGAGCAGTGCTTATCAAGGACAGCATTGATATTGTTCTACTTCAAGAAACACTCACCAGGACTGAAATAAATATCAATATCCAAGGATATCAAGGTTTCCACTGCCCTATGGCACAAGGTGGCACCAGAGGCATTTCAATTCTAGTAAGAAATCATATCAATGCCACGGCTATCATCTCTGGCGACTTCAACGGTCATAGTGAATTACTACTTGATTCACCAAGAACCGACGCCAACGGAAGACATTGAACACCTTTTGGATGAAGTGCCGGTAATCAGTCAGCTTAATTCGACAAAACCAACCCACACTGGTGGTGGGAAAGCTGGATCTCACGTTTGTTTCCACCAGTATTTATGAGTTGTGTCATTAGTCAGTGGATCATGTTCTGACCAGTGACCACTTTGCTACAAGAACAGTTAATAATATAGCACTACCTCCTAGACCTCCACCTCCCGAGCCCGGATGGGACTTTATCAAAGCAGATTGGACGAAATTTCAAGAAGCTCTCGAAACTTGGCATCAAAACTACACTCCTCCAGACAACACCATAAGAAATGAAAAAAAGATTTAGTAAATGCAATACATACAGCAGCAAATCACGCCATCCCCAAGAGGAAAACAATTACCCAACAACATAAGGACCATTGGTATTACTGTGATAGGATCAAAGAGCTACATAATGTGACTAAATCGTGCACGAAAGAATTTCAGAAGAGATAGAACCGAAGCTAATCTAGGACTTCTTAGAGCTGTCCGAGATCATGTGCACGAAGAAACAGCAAAAATCAGGGAAGAAAAATGGCTCAAGTGGTGTGCCAAGCTAAATCAACATAAATCCTTGGGCGACATCTGGAAGCAGATCAACAAGGCCAAAGGAAAATCGCCTCCTGCTCCGCTGCATCATGTTCATCCAGAGCAAGAAGCAGAAAGGTTAGCAAATCTATTTGCTTCAAGAGCCAGTTCCACTCCACTTCCTCAAGCAACTCTGACTCATCAACAAAGACTTCAAGCTGCAATTGGAAAAAAATAGATGATGCTTTAGCGTTACCTGACGAACTAGACCAATCTTTCAATCTGAAAGAACTCAGAAGTGCTACAAAGAAAACTAAAAATACAGCTCTAGGCGAGGACAAAATCACTTACAACATGCTAGCTAGGCTAGGAGAAAAAGGTGAAGAAGCCTTCTTGAATCTCATCAACTGAGTATGGGTGACAAGAACCCGACCACTCTCTTGGAACAGTGCAATTATAGTTCCCATTCCAAAACCTAAAGACCCAGGAAATCCAAGACCCATCTCATTAACAAGCTGTCTGGCCAAAACTGCAGAAAGAATGGCACTTAATCGAATTGAATGGAAAGTCAATCCACTACACCAAAATATATGTTTGCTTACAGAAAAGGTGTTGGAACCACAGAATGCCTTACCTCCCTCCTGGATCAAATCAATGACAAACCTGGAATCCTTATTTTTCTAGACCTTGAAAAAGCCTTCGAGTTAGCCAGTGCTCCAGCTACACTGTGCTGCCTTGTGGATAAGGAAATCAAAGGACACGCTTTTGCCTTTGCCAAAGGAAGCCTGCTTAACCGAGAAGCTAAAGTCAAATTCCAAGGAAAAACATGGACCTCAAAGAGGCTGGAAAAGGGAACTCCGCTGGGAGGAATACTAAGCCCCTTCCTTTTCAACTGTCTCATGGAACAATTCATGAAGCTCAAGCTACCAAAAGCCAAACTTCTTAACTATGCAGACGACTTTGTGGTCATCATCAATGGCAAAGGTGCAAGGAACCATGCACACAAATGCCTATATATTATCAGCAAGGAAGCGGAACGCATAGCAGTGAAAATAAACAGCAATAAAACAAAAGCAATGGCCTTTAAAATGAGAACCCAAGACATCAGACTCGCAATAAAAGGACATGAAATTGAGTGGGTTACATCTTTTTAATACCTAGGAGTCACAATAGACAACCGATTGAAATTCACTCAAGAAATTGAAAATCTTCAGCAACGCTGTAAAGCCAGAAACTCAGCTTTGCGCTCCCTGACCAGTCTTAGAGAGGGTGCATCTCTACTAGTACTCAAAATGTACTATGTTAAAGCAGTTAGGTCACTCATTGACTATGCTGCTCCTGCTCTTACATCCGTCAGTGATAACCTATGGGAGAAACTGAAAGTGTCTCTAAATGATGCTCTGAGAACAATGCTGGGAGCACCTATATGGACGCGTAGAGAGAACGTAAGAATGGAAACCAATTTACCAGCATTATAAAACGGGATGAAACAAAGGATAGCCACCATTGCAGCAAAACTCATTGGAACAACCGCCAGACTGTCAATCAAAGACAGCATATAGAGATCCTTTCAGAAAAACCTCCAGTGTAGAACAAGCTCATGGATGGATAATGTGGTCAAGATTCTACAGAAAGTGGACCTGAAATGAACCATTAAAAACACAGGGGAAGATAGACCCTTATCAGCACTTTCGGCAGCCTCCTCCATGAGAAGAATCGAATCTAAAGATAATCATTAAAGGATTACCCGTTAAAAAATAAGCATGTGACCCGCCGAGGCTCAAGGAAGTAATAGAACAACAAATGAAAACCATCTCAAGACCTTCAACGACTCGCATCTTCACAGACGGATCAGTTGATCAAGAAAGAGGTTCTGCTGGGGCAGCAGTTTACACTACCAACCATGAAGCTTACTGGAGCATGAATAGTAGGGTGCTCAACACTTGCAAACAGAATTATATCCCCTGAAGGAGGCAATAAACTATACAATTGAGAATAATTTACATGATGTTATCATTCATACAGACTCTAAATCTTAGCTCCAGGCATTGTTATCCAGTCAGCACAGAGATAATATACAACTCCTCACATAAATTCAACATATAGGAAAAGAAGCCCATAATCTAGGGCTATCAATCACCCTAAATTGGATACCAAGTCACATTGGCAAAGAGAGTAATGAAAAGGCAGACTCACTAGCAAAAATTGTCACTGCTCTACCTGTTGTACAGGTTCAAAGACCTCCAAGTTTCTGACAGATTAAGGAGCAAATCAAGAAGAAAATATTCTCAACTATCAAAAGTCGTCACAGAGCTAAGTAGCGGAAGGAAGATCCACTGCGATATGGTACGAACAATCCACTGGTCACTCCTCTTTCAAGCCTGGCAAATAGATATCCAGAGACATTGCATTAGCCATACACAGACCCAGACTTGGTTACAAGTGCTGCTGGGAGGTAATGAACCCAATAGTTAAAGAGTGTCACATCTGTGAAACAGAAGCAGAGGCGCCACTATTGCACTACCTTACTGGAATGTGAAGCTACTGAAGGCCTGCGCATCAAACTCAACATTAATCCAACGACCGCAGCTACATTAGATGCACATTCCACCACGACTACAATGATTAGAAAAGCCGTTGAGAAATGGGACTCACTAGTGAGCATTCTGCATCTACATCCGCCTCCAATATAATGTTAATAAAACAAGACTAAAAGCAGTGCACTAAAACAGAAGCGATAAATAAACAGGGGAAAAAGGAGGATTCCTCTCCTTCATTTTAAACATTAGACCCAAATATTACAGAAACAAGGTTATCGCGAATAACCGAACTCAATTACGGGCTCACCATAGCCCGTGCTACATGGACACTTCGTTCTGAGTAGCTAAATCTGAAACAACAACAACAACCTCACTCATCTCACAGGGGAGATGAGTGAGGAGATCTCCCGTCACGCAGGGTGCAGTCGCACCTCCACAGATCTCCAGTATCAAGAGTTGATACTGGTAATAGCTCAAAAGGGCCACCACTTACGGGCTATTCATGCCCGTGCCACTTTTTGGGTGGCTTAATCTTCATCAATCAATCAATCTCCCTCATCTGGAAGTTTCAGATCCGTCTCCTGTGCCAGGTAAGTCCATCACGGGCTCACCATAGCCCGTGCTACTTGGAACTTTTAGTTCCCAGTAGCTGAATCTTAAACAATAACAACCTCCCTCATCGACAGCCTCGCTCCTGTGCCAGGTAAGTTAACTACGAGCTCACCATAGCCCGTGCTATTTTGGAAATTTTGTTTTAAGTAGCTGAATCTAAAACAACAACAACTTCCTCATCCACTATGAACCAACTCACCCACAGGCCGAAGCATCTATGGTCCCTGCACCATGCTGCACAGAGTCAAGGTTCGCCTCCGAGAGGACCTCATTCTCACTACGGCTGAGATCTTAGAAAAGGTCTCTACCATCGGAAATGTCTCACCGGCTGACATCGTGGAGACCATAGAAGGTCTCCACGCCAAAGAACACGGCCGTAAATGCGCCAGAATTACAATTCCACCTGCTCTCATGACCAAGGAACAATACACGGAACTCCGCCAGCGGAGCTAGTGCAGAAATGCAGTATCTGCGCCCGAAATCCCAATAGATGAGAAAGCCGATGACACTGCTAAATTGGCAACTCGTCATCCAGTGATACATAAAACAATTCAACCCAGCCTAGAGAACATAAAAAACATCATCACCAAAAAACTCTCACCCCTCAACAAAGCCTATCTACACCAAAGAGTAGCAGAAGGTTTGCCCTCTGCAGTTTGGTATCTTCAGGCAACCAAATTAAAAAGGATAAATATCCCAAAAAGAATCCACAGGGAAATAGCAGTTCGGTTATATAGACTACGTCTAGGTTATAGATGCAACTGGGAGATTGGTCAACCCCTGCAGAGAGAACGTATCTTCTGCTAAACTGTCACAGAAAAGCCACTACTTCACTATCTCCTGGAATGTGAAGCAACTAACGATCTTAGAAGAGCTTTAAGAGACCCTGAATCTTGCAGTAACCACCCTGAAGCCATCAACACTGCCACTCTTCTAGTCAAAAAAGGTATCCAGCAGCTAGACACCCTCATAAATGCTGACAAGCAGTATCCTCCCCCTACATTAGCAGCCTGACGATTAAATCCGACCTCAGAACACTAAAAAGATTTACTGAACAAAAAATTGTACCACTTACGGGCTAATTCATGCCCGTGCCACCTCTTAGGTGGCTAAATACATATCAATCAACCAATCTTTCCTCATCCATTATGGACTACTCATGCCCGTGCCACATCTTGAGTGACTTAACCTTTATCAATCAATCTTCCCTCATCCAATTACAACCCCGCTCCTGTACCAGGTAAGTCCACTACGGGCTCACCATAGCCCGTGCTACTTGGAACTTTTTGTTCCCAGTAGCTGAATCTTAAATAACAACGACTTCCCTCGTCACAGTCGACTTGAGAATGGTCCAAAACAGACCGAAACGTCGTCGTCGCTTCACTTTTTAGTGTGTGGTTTGGTCAACATATTTCAACCACATTATTGTGACTCATCGTCTGCATTTAGACCTGTAGGTTGTTGGAAATTGCTAATATTACCGTGGCATCTATGAAGTCAGATAAACTCGCTATGGAAGTTGAAATTGGTTTTGATGATCTTGTTGTAATTGAAACTGACTCATCAAGGTCGCTTTCAGAAGTACTGAACACTATCTGTTTTTTGGAGTGTTTCCAGTCCTGCGTTCATGAAGGTGAGGATATTGTTTTTTCGAATTTCTTGAGTAATTGTCTTTTGAGTCTCTGTGGTTTGCTTGACACCGTGTTTGAACAGCAAACTTTTGACTAATTCCGTGATCAAGGTCTGTGGCATTGGCCAGAGGGTGTCCAGTTGTGAGGGAGCTCTACTTACTGCTATGCTGGTTTGGAGCCTGTTAACTCTTTGGCCCTTATCAGTGTAAATTCGGACACTATTGCCTTCATTGCCTCCAATGTGCTTACTGGGTGAAATGGGAGGCAATTACGTTGAACTATTTTTTGGTGGCCGCCATCCATCCATCTATCCTGGACGAAGGCCATCTCACCAACCACTGATGGATATTTTGAACACTTAATTACTAACATTCAGTACCTTAAGAAACTATTCTTGCACTGTGTATTATAATTTACTAACTCTACTAACAGATAGCTTAGTAATATTGTGTTTACTTCATTAAGACATAATAACGTCTCATTTCCCAGAAATTCTAGTCCGGCGTTGCATCAGCCCACACGACTAAAGGGAAAATATTTACATTAACGAGAATTGTATTAAATTCTCGTTAATTTCACATTCTTTAAAGAGAATCATCATTTAAAAATTTTTTGATCACGAATGTATTCAGTGAATTAAAACTGATAATATGATTATATTCGATGAAGCAATATAGTTTATTTGTTGATAATAATTCATACAGTTACAAACTCTTACTCCAGCACATTCATATATGACTGAATATCTACCCAGCACTCTCTTCTATTGAACATCATTCAATTTAATTATTAAGAAAAGAGAATTTATATGTTGTTGAGTAAGACAAATTAAATCTCTATAATTACTGATAAATCTTAGCTCCATTATCTCGGGAAGTTAGATAAATCATAAAAAATATTTAGCACGTTCCAACACGACTGCGCATGCGCGAACCACCTGAGAGAGAGGAAGAGACTTGGCAAAGAGACTCCATGATCAGGGAGAGTGTCTGGAAGCTTGTCGTATCATCGTCTTAAAATCGAGCCATCCGTGCCTCTACGGACGCCAACAAGACGCAACAGCTTCATTATCGCACAGACACCGTGTCCGGCAAAACAGTTTGTCCTTCTCTGTATTTTTTGTGGCCACATTTAATATGTTAGATAGGACGGTTTGTCGTTAGGAAGCGTGCCCCTTAAAAACAGCCTGTAAGTTTCATTCCCATTATCTCCCCACACAAAATTTTATGAATTCGTGTGGAGCTATATATGCTCAAATAAATTTTACATACGAATCGTCTTTCAGCTAGAGTACAAGCGTAAGAGAAACGATAACTTCCAACGCGATCACGTGTTCCCTAGGTAGCCTGCAGAGACAAGTTTATGGCGGCGAGTTTACAAGATGCATGCTACTATTCCTACCAACAGCTAAGCTGTTTATAGCTTCTGTGTAGATAGTATTTAGTAGTATTCATTGATTTATTATTACATGATTAATATCATATACTTGCATATTATTTATATATGTGATTTTTGAATTGATGTGCATTAACATCTCAATATATTATTATTTTGCATTAACTTCCCATTACAAATTAACCGCCCTCCCCAGGTATGTGTTGGGAATCGGCTCTATAATTTACAGTAAACTACAGTTCATATATTATACATTAATAGATTTCAGTTACACTTTATAAAAGAGATCCATAGGCACTGGTTCTCTACTTTATTTCTTTTCTTAAGAATGGTCCTTCTAATTATTTAGTAGATTTATTATCATTAATCTAGAGCCAGATTTCCCCACAACCACCATAGTTGGAGGGCCATGAGCTCCCTCCACCTGGTTTGGTCTTTGTAAGTTCCACGCTTTTTTTGTGGGCATGTATGATCTGGTATGAATTTTGGTGGACACTTCTGCTTAACCCTTCCCCCTTCCCCTACGCTATGGGCGTGAGGTGGGTGGTTGGAGTACGTTTTCATCCTATTAAGCCTTTCGGGTCATCTTAGGTTCCAGATGTAATGTGCCTTGGAACAATTTGGACACTTAGCTGGAATGGGCTGGTTAGCCCTGTTTACCAAGGCATATTTTCGTGTCGTGGGGCTGGCTTCAGACTCCACACCTAACTGAGCGTTGGAAGCCATCCTTGTGATGTCCTTATCTCTGACGTATGAAGCATCTGAGGGGCTCTGGGGTGAAAATCCTGTGTTGGAACACGCCCCAAGTGTCCAGATCAAGTTTATCTGTAAACCTTCCATTTACTGTGAGAAAGGCTCATCGGATTTTCTGCTTCCTTGATTTAACCTGGCATCTTTCTGCTGACACCACATAATTCAGCTTTTCGAAATGAGTTAAGAATATGTGCAAGGTATAGTGAAGGACAATGATTTTCCTTAGTTTGTCCTCTGGCTTGAGTCCGTCGCATTTCTTGTAATTCATAAGAATCGTTTCAGCTCTGTCATCTTTGGGCCTCAAAATATATTCGCCTCTCAGGTTTGACTTTCTCTGATCTTGAGCTAGGGGTACTCTTTTCCAAGGTTCACTACTCTGGCATACGATGACTTGCCCCCGGCATGCTGCACCTTGAATATTGGTAGTGGGGATTTTGTCTGGGTAGTTGGAGTGTTTATTGGTCATGGCATCTTTTCTTGATAGTTCTTAGTGGGGAGGTTCTTCTTGTTGGCTTTGGTCACAGAATGGTAAACGCCCTCACTGTCGGAACAGGAACGGGAAAGATTCCTTTTGTAACCGGGAGCAGCAACGTTGGTTCACACACAATTGGTCTGATGATCCATATTATTGTCCAGATGCTGACTGTGGAGTGATGTGTCTTGTGTGACGGTGACGTGGTGACTGATTTTCTCACTCTGACTTAAACCCATTTATATTATCTATTTGTTTCCGTTCGTATAGTCATGCCATAATCCAAGTTAATATAGCACCTCCAATGCCGTGAGCCTTTATCTTATTAATCAATCTTTCATATGATAATGTATCAAGTGCTTTGATAAAGTCAAGGTACACAACATCATAAAAATTTCCACTATCAACTGCCTCAACTATTCTGGAATATAATTATAGCAAATTTGTTAAACATGAACTGTCGTTAGCAAAACCATGTTGTGAATCATTTATTAATCTATGTTTTTCAAGATGAAGACGAATTGTATTTGCAATTATCGATTCAAGCAACATTCCCTCAATAGACGTTAAGCTAAATGGCGATACCTTGACGGAAGTGATCTATCTCCTTTCATAAAAACTTGTACCACATTAGCAATCGTCCATGACTCAGGCACTCTGCCTGACGCTAATGATTTATTAAATATGGTAGACAACGACTCGCAAAACTCCTCTTTGCATTCTTTCAGCACCCTGGCATGCAATTCGTCCGACCATGGGGATTTGCTTGGCTCGATTTTCACTATTTGTTTAATGACATCCTCCCTGGTAACTGCTAAACAAGTCAACCTATCCTCTTCCCCACCAACATAGACTTGTTTGGTTGAAGGCATTATGTTAAGTTTTTCTTTAGTAAATACAGAGATAAAATAATTATTTAAAATTCTACTCTAAAGCATCTAGGTCAAATACTGTTTGACCTAGATGCTCTAGATATTTCATCCTAGAGATGTTTTGCTTCTATTCTGTCTTGGTTTTGTTGCCTGAATAACTCTTAATGTAATTTTTCATCTAATTCTAACCAATAGTTTCTGTGTGTGGCTCAGTTTTGATTCCCTCTGTGAGACAACATTTCAAATTATCCCTGACATGTATGGCTACTCCCCCTAATCGTCTAATATATATATATATATATATATATATATATATATATATATATATATATATATAAATATATATATATATATATATATATATATATATATATATATATATATATATATATATATATATATATATATATATATATATATATATATATATATATATATATATATATATATATATATATATATATATATATATATATATATATATATATATATATATATATATTATAATTTTTATATATATATATATATATATATATATATATATATATATATATATATATATATATATATATATATATATATATATATATATATATATATATATATATATATATATATGTCAGACCACGGAGGAAAAATGAAACAGGAAATTTCCTTAAGTACTTTCGTATATTAAATACATCTTCAGAAGGTG
The DNA here is from genome assembly GCF_040958095.1 of Procambarus clarkii. NCBI lineage: Eukaryota > Metazoa > Arthropoda > Malacostraca > Decapoda > Cambaridae > Procambarus > Procambarus clarkii. The sequence continues at coordinate 19,911,292 of NC_091183.1, forward strand.
ATGAAGATGTATTTAATATACGAAAGTACTTAAGGAAATTTCCTGTTTCATTTTTCCTCCGTGGTCTGACATTGTCACATTCTTAATCACGTGTTTATTTTCGTGATATACACACATATATATATATATATATATATATATATATATATATATATATATATATATATATAACTGTGTGAAAAAGTTTAAACCCGATTATTTTATATTCCGCTAATAGTTCTAGGTTATCTATATTAATCCCTGTTTCTGTAAATGTTGTTTTTGTACAGACAAGAGCATTTAAATCGTAGATTTTTTCTGTGATTCTTACTGTTCGTGTAATATACCTTAAGGGTATTGCTATTTTGATGCCCTTCTCTCTCCCTGTTTCTTTTACCAATTATTTTTCCCCACCAACTCATACTGTTATGGTCTCCTTTCCTCCATATCCATTCCTATACCAATATTTACTACCAGTTTAAATACAAACAAAACCCTCCAACCACAGATTCCAACGAGTTGGCAATAACCCCAGCGCTGGATAAATGGACCCCATTTCAAGTATTCATGTCATTCTTTCCATAGAATTCTTCCAAGTTATCAATAAATGATATTGCATTTGATTTACATCATTTGTTTAGTCGGCAATTGACTCAGAGGGCCCTCGACACCCATTCATTTTTAACTCCCTTTCCTGGAAGAATGCCACATATTTTCAAGTTTCTTACCTTGCTTATAACTAATTTTATGTCTTAAATCTCTGTATCAGTTGCTCACTCCTAACTCGTTCTATATCATTTCAAGTATGTTCATTGACACAAGAAAGAAATACATCTCAAAGGGATCGAATAGCTTACGCTATTTCTACCCCCCCCCCCTCTACTTCAAGTCCCTCCATGGGAGACATCTCCCGTCACACAGGGTGCAGTCGCACCTCCACAGATCTCCAGTATCAGCTCTTGATACTGGTAATGGCTCAAAGGGGCCACCACTTACGGGCTATTCATGCCCGTGCCACCTTTTGGGTGGCTTAATCTTTATCAATCATCAATCAAGTCCCTCTACACCACAGTTCACCCAGTGAGCCAACTCCACGCTGTCTCCTGTAGCACAGAGCATCACCTTCACTCAGCAGACACCACTCCTCAGTGAGCATTTGAATTAAATCATGGAATACGAAATGAATTGTGATAGATCCAGCAATGCTGCTCAGTGTAGGAAAAGAAAATCTATACTCGATACAAGTTCCAAAAATGACGGCGAGTGGAATCGTGTGACTAAGGCAAAGAGGACAAGCCACTCCATGACGACCCATCTTCCGACAAACACTCCAGCTTCTCCAGCTCTTCCAACTCCTCAGACTAAATCTGCACTGCCAGTCTTCAAAGTCCAGAATACCGAAAGTAAGTCTTCCTACGCTACTGTAGTGGACCTCGAAAAAGAGTACCTCCAGCTCCAGATCAGAGCAAAACCAAATCTCAGAGAAGAATATATTCTGAGGCCCAAAGACGAGTCGGCCGCAACGATTCTGAAAAATTACACAAAATGTGACCAGAGGATAAAATACGAAAAATCATTGTTCTCCACTATCCCTTGCATATGGCCCTTGACCATCTCGAAAAGCTGAACTATGTGATGTCAGCAGAGAGATGCCAGGAAACCCGACAAGTCCTTCTCATAGTAAGAGTATGGATCCCGGAGAAACTTGACTTTGGAATCTGGGGCGTGTTCCAACACAGGCCTTACACCCCAGAACCCCTAAGATGCTTTAGATGTCAGAGATTTGGGCATCACAAAGATGGCTGCCAAGGCCCAGTGAGGTGCGGAGTCTGCAGTCAGCCCCACGACACAAAAATATGCATTGATAAACACAAGGCAAACCACCCTGTTCAGGCAAATTGCCCAAATTGCTCCAAGGAACATTATGCCTGGAACTTGAAATGCCCTGAAAGGCTCAAAGGCTTCAAACGAACCCAACCATGCCTACAGCAGAGCCGAAGCCCCCAGCAAAACTTATACCAGCTCCCCTGCTCACTAAAACCGTGTGGGGTCCACCCATTCAGGTAGAGGGGGCACACGGCCCTTCACCATCGGCCATGGTGAAGGGTGTGAAGACCTCCGTACAGGACAAAGAGATAGCTGGGGGCCACAAGAAACATGTTCAAAGCAGTCGCCCCCCATTGCATCCAGTAAGCACACTGGGGGCAATAAGAGTAGGAGTAACAATTCCAGTGTCAAAGTGATCATTGAGAAGGGTAAAAAAGTAAGCAGACCCCAAACCTGCACAGCGTTAAATAGTGTTCCCGCAGAACTGGACGCTCTCTGGCCAATGCTCAAAACTTTGGTCACCGAATTGGTCGAAAGTCTGCTGTCAATACACAGTAACAAGCAAACCACAGAGACTCGGAAGACAATTGAGCACAAGCTCAAGAAATTCGAAAATATACTATCCTCACCTTCAAGAACGCAGGGTAGGAGACACCCCCCTAAAAAAACAGATAGAGTCCAGCTCGTCGAAAAGCGACGTTGATGAGTCAATTTCAGGTCCACTAAAAACCTATACACCAATTGCAACTTCCATGGCGTATTCATCTGACTCCATGGATACCACGGTAATGTCAGCAAATTCCAAGAACCAAGAGGTCTAAAAATTCTGCAATGGAACGCGCAAGGGCTGCACACATAATTGCAACACTTGCAATGCATAGCAGCAACTAAAGGCATAGACATCCTGATACTACAGGAGAGCTTGCTTCGAGCCGGATTAGAACCTAAAATCTCAGGCTATCGAGGCTTCTTCCTTCCATGGATCAACGGGCAATCCAGGGGATGTGCAATCTATGTAAAATGTGACCTGATCTCCAAGTCCATAACCAGCCCACCCAATTGTAGAGCAGGGACAGAGGTAATGGGAGTTACCATTGAGCTAAGATACGACAAACTTGAAGTGTTTAATGTGTACAGGTCTCCACATGCTGAAATGGATCTCTCTGTGTTATTTGGACACGCGACAACATCAAACACAATCATTTCTGGAGATTTTAATGCCCCTCATCGATTGGCACTGGGCTCGAACACAACAAATGAGGCCGGCATTCACATTGCATATCTACTAGACCAGCTTCCAGAAATCCAAATCCTAAACAATAATGAACCCACCCACATCCAAGAGGCAGATTAGACCTTACCTTCGTTTCAGCCTCCCTAAGAGATGCAGCAACATGGTCAGTTAAGCCCACACTCACAAGCGACCATTATGGGGTTCAAATTGATCTTCAGTTAGATCTGCCCACCCCACCTCCACCTCCATCTGAAGCCTGGAACTTTGCTTTAGCAAACTGGGACCGATTTCAAAACCTCATTTCAGAGTGGCATAGAAACTATGGTCTTTCCAAAGACATTTATCAGGCAGAAAGAGAATTTGTCAAAGCGATTCAAAGAGCAGCCAACCACTCATCCCACTGAAAAAACAGTCCACCGGACACCATAAAGATCATTGGTACTATTGCGAACGTGTCAAAGAACTCAATCATAGACTCAACAGAACAAGAAAGCTATACAAAAAGGCAGCCAAGTTACCGCAACAGGACCTTACTTTGTGAGGTCAAGGAACATGTGCATCGAGAGACCAGACTAATAAAAGAACAAAAGTGGCTGGAATGGTGTTCACATCTGAATGAACACACCTCTCTTGGAGAGATGTGGAAGCAAATTTACTGGGCCAAAGGGAATAAAACACCTAAGGATCCTTAGGTGTTTTACCCCAAGGATCCTCAACAGGAAGCCAAAGTTCTGGCAACCAGGTTTGCAGAAAGAGCAGCCAGCAATCAGCTTCCACCAGATGTATTAGCAGTACAGACCGGACTAGAGGAAGAAAGGTGGCACAGAATCCTTACAGCATGTGAGAAAGTCTCTGACACTAATGCCTCCTTCACACTGGATGAACTCAATTGGGCTAAGAAAAACTCCAAGGATACATCCCCTGGAGACGACAAAATAACCTATAAAATGATTAGAAACCTTTGCCCAGAGGGAGACGCTGCATACCTAAGGTTAATTAATTTAGCCTGGACTTCTCAAACTAGACCTTCAGCTTGGAATAGAGCAGACATAGTGCCGATCCCAAAACCCAAAGCTCCAGCTAATCCCAGGCCCATCTCTCTCCAAAGCTGTGCAGCCAAGACGGCTGACAGAATGGCACTTAACAGACTGGAGTGGAAAATGCCTAAACTGCACCATGATATGTATGCCTATAGAAGAGGGGTTGGCACAGTGGAATGTATTACAACTCTGTTAGCCCACTTGAATGACAGACCAGGAATGCTGATATTCCTGGACCTCGAAAAAGCCTTTGAACTGGCTAGTGCCCCAGCTATTCTCTATTGCCTCATTGACAAAGAGGTCAGAGGCAACCTGCTCTCCTGGCCCAAAAACTGTCTCATATACAGAGAAGCAAGAGTAAAACTTCATGGCACAGTCTCTGAGTACAAAAGACATGAAAATGGTACACCGCAAGGAGGTATTCTCAGCCCCCTTCTCTTCAACTGTTTAATGGAAAGAATAATGAGGTTGAAACTCCCACATCACTGCAGGCTGCTAAACTACATGGACGACTTTGTCATCATATGAATCTTTCTTTAGTTAATCTTTCATATGAAGAAAGATTAACAAAGCTTAAGTTGCATTCACTGGAAAGGCGAAGAGTTAGGGGTGACATGATAGAGGTTTACAAGTGGATGAATGGACATAACCGGGGGGATATTAATAGGGTATTAAAAGTATCAACACAGGACAGAACACGAAACAATGGATATAAATTGGATAAGTTTAGATTTAGGAAAGACTTGGGTAAATACTGGTTCAGTAACAGGGTTGTTGATTTGTGGAACCAATTGCCGCGTAACATTGTGGAGGTGGGGTCCCTCGATTGTTTCAAGCACGGGTTGGACAAGTATATGAGTGGGATTGGGTGGTTATAGAATAGGAGCTGCCTCGTATGGGCCAATAGGCCTTCTGCAGTTACCTTTGTTCTTATGTTCTTATGTTCTTATCATCATAAAAGGAAGGGATGCGGCGCGCCTTGCACCCAAATGCTTAGATTGCATCAGTAAAGAGGCAAAACAGATTGGTATCAAACTCAACCCCTCAAAGTCAAAAGCCATGCCCATAAAAATAGCGAAGCCCAACATCCAACTCACAGTACAGGGTCAACCAATTGAATGGGTGGACACCTATCAGTATCTAGGAATAATCCTGGACACACATGAATTTTAATGCTGAGGTCACTTACTTGAGAGAGCGAACTGCGGCCCGGACGGCAATCCTCAGGTCGCTAACCTCCCTCTCTGGAGGAGCCAGTCTACAAGTCCTTCACCCATACTATGTACAGGCAGTCAGATCAGTGATCGATTATGCCGCACCTGCAATCACTAGTCTATCACACCAACAGTGGAAAAAGCTTGAAGAGTCCCAAAACAGTGAGAGCCGCACTGGGAGCCCGCATGTGGACCAGGCTTGAAACTCTAAGACTGGAAACGGGTTTGCCCTCTCTTCAAGAAAGAATATCACAAAGAACAACTACAATTAACAGTAAGATAATTATTTCTCGTGATCCAATCCCAGTATGGCAGGCCTTGGTGGTTGGACTAGGCCAAAACAACGGAAACTCTTGGGCTGCAAGAGCAGGAAATGTCCTAAACAGACTACATTTAAAATGCATGATTCTTGATAGAGAGGGTGATAAACCACACCCAAATTATACTTCTTCCGCACCGTGGGAAGAGCCTACTTTCAAAATTGTAATAGAAAGTCTCCCAATGAAAGGCTGCCTATGATCCGACAATCCTAAGGCGCATAATAGAAGTGCAAATGAATAGCATTGCAGTAGCAGGAGCCACCCAAATCTTCACAGACGGATCGGTTGACACAGAATATAATCTGGGTGTTGTTATTGGTATGAATTTGAAACTGTCGGAAAATCCGACACCATTTAATATCATACAGACAGATAATAAATAGCTGTATTACCAACAAGTTACCCATAGAAAACGTAACTTGTAGTGGAATTACCGTCTAAAGAAAACGGGATATCATCACCACATACTATTATAATTCACCAGCTATTCTGCTGGGAATTATTCTTAAATACATTAGTCTTTGGACTTTACCATCATAAAAACATCTTATATAAATTAACTTAATTATCAATATTAAAGTAGAGTAAATGTGACCCTTCTATCACTTTCTGAAATCTGGACAAAGTAGGCCAGGCGTCAGTGGGGAAGGAGGGAAGCCATTGTTGTTTATGAGACCAGAGGCTCACACGGGAGCAAATTCGGCTCCTGTTAAATTTACTTGGACGTAGTGTTATGGAACCCAAAGGTGTACCATTGTCAACACGCTGTCTACAAATACAAGTTAAGTGTCTATCCGAAACCCGTTTATCATTCATTTATGGCCATTAATGTCAGGATATAGGGTTAGCCGGTTAGAACGCGAAATCGCCTCAAACTAAAGGTAATTAAGCCAGGTCCTCATGTTCCATGTACTGTTTTCTCTGATATACTTGTCATATATAGGATTCTGGCTTCACAGCTAGCGCACTTTTGACAGGTCAAGACGAGGATGCAAGATTATGTGCACCAGTTACTGGGTGATAGAAGCTACCTCAAAGAGGATAATTTGGTGTCTACACTCTAGTTATACCTGGTGGACTAACCTGCTGTACTATAAGAGAAGGAACCTCATCAATGTATGTAGCTATTACTGTAATTTGATTGGCTGCATATGTGTAATATAAACCCCCCCTAATGTGTAGAGGATCGATTTGTGAGATTATGAGATTATTGCAGAAATACAGTCCACTTATCATTATACAAATTGCTATCGAAGTATACAAATTAACGTAAATATAAATTCATATAAATTAAATAAATATAAATCTCACAGGTCGGTTCCCACATTATTTGGTCATCTTCGAACCGGATGACGGATTATTTGATCCTTTGAACCCACATTTGGTCATCTTAGTACCGGATGAGCCAGTTAACCAGTGGATTCATTAAATATACTAGTGCAGTGTTATTTAAACAAGGCCAGCCAGTCAAAGACAGCGGCGAAGCCTCGAGGGAGCTCAGGAGCCTCCCTCAACTGAGTTCAGCTTCGTCAGCGGTTTCATGCACACCCACAGATATTTGGTGGCGTGTTATTTCGTGAAATGACAGCGCTAATATAGAATCCAGCCAATTTAGTGACTGTGTCTTCGCGATATTGTTCACGGATTTCGTGGTGTTACATTTCGCGAGAGATTATCTACGAATTTTGTGGACTTTATTTCGCGAGGTCACTAATAATATTTAATACTTCTAGATAATATTAGAAGTTTCATAGAGGCTAATTAAGAGGCTATTATCAATAATTGTGTATATTATTTCTCCAAAATAGAGAATTATTTAATATATATTGCACTAGTGTTCTCAATATAATATTTACTAATTGCCAACCCACAAAAGGGTAGGATATGACTAGTTGAACTATTATCGTTCATCCTAGTCCCATTATTACTATAGTCAGTTGTACTATATTAAACAACCTAACACCATTAATGAATGGTCCAGACCCTATTTTGGGTGTAATTTTTATCAACTCGAATTGAGTTGTGTATATATAATAATTTACTTATGATCATTACACCTTTGAGTGATTAATTAGTGTCTCTACCATCCTAGGGTGATATAGAAGAGCTAACCTAAAGGTACTTCCATGACACTGGTTTATCACTCAAATCATTAGTGTGGATGATTGTATATATATATAATGTGTATTAATTTTAAGTGCTAACCTCTAGTAGAGGTAGGATTATTGCCTAGTGAGTTCAGAATTTACCCTAGGCTACCATTAGTGTTTGTTCAGTATTATGAGCAGCCCAAATACAAGTCCCACAAGGCTTCACCAACTAGCCAGTATGGATAATGCAGGGAGAATGAAAAGAACCCTTGCAGGTCTTAAAGGCCACTTAACAAGACAGATCAAGAAATGTGAAGATTTGTCACAACAATCTCAAGTTGATTATGCTGACCTGGAAAGCTATTATCAAGCAGCTGCAGGTAAATTTGAGCAAATCAAATGCCAAATAGCAACATATGTGGCTGAACTTGCCAACACTAATTTATCAGAAACAGAAATAGACGACATTATGGTTGATCTTGCGAATTATGAAGATCACACTCAGGCCACGTTACAGCCTTATGTCAAATTAATTGCCCAGAACAAGGCAACAGCAACAACAACAACAGTTGCATCTAATACGAGTCAAGCGGAAGCTCGACTCCCTCCAATTAATTTACCCACTTTCTCAGGGAAAGATGAGGAAGATTGGGATGAATTTTGGAACAAATTCGTTGACCTTGTAGATTCAAAACAATCTTTACCAAAGAGTAGTAAATTCTCTTATTTGCAAGGCCAATTATCAGGTGAGGCTAAAACAGTAGTATCCCATCTGAGATTAACTAATGACGGCTATGATCTGGCAGTAAAACTCCTCAAGGATAATTATGCTGATCCAGAAGTAAGAACATCACATTTAGTTCATGAGCTGTTGCATTTACCCCCACCGGAGGCTTCAGCTGATTCACTCCAAGTCTTCAAGCTGGAGGTAGAATCATTGATCAATGCCCTCAGCCTGACAGCAGATACAAACGGGGCTGAGTGGGTCTTGAAAATAATTGTCCAGGAGAAAATACCTAGGGACATATTGAGACAAATGAGTGCTCATTACAATAAAAGTATCTTATCCATGAATGAAATATCTGAAGGTTTAAAGTCAGTAGTTCATCAATTACGAACACATGACAAATTAAAACCACCAAGTAAACCCTCAGAAACCAATAATAGTAAACCACAGAGTACCAAAGGTACTCCAAATCAATCTAGACAATATAATTCAACACCAAAGTGGAACAGTAACAGTGTGGGCGTATATGCAGTGGGACCCTCCAAGCCTATAGTTACTGTGTCACCCAAGAACGTGACACCAAAGGGTACTGGAAGCTATGGAACATGTTTGTTCTGCAATGAGAAACATTCAATGTACCACTGCTCTAATTTTCCTGATAGTGACGCCCGTGTTGAGCGACTCAAAGATTTGCAACATTGCACGAGGTGCCTCAGGAAACATAACATCAAGGACTGTGATACCCAATTACACACCTGTAATAGGTGTAACAAAGGTCAACACCATGCAGCATTGTGCAGAGACACCAAAACAACGTCTCCAAACCCCAAGGTGGAAGATAGCATTCCCACCACAGTACAGTACTGCAAGGTGCAACAAACAAACAGTGTCCAATCGGCAAAGTCTAAAGGTAATACGACTTTGCCTACTGCCCAAATTACCATCCTGAATAAGAGGGCCAAGGTCCATACCCGTGGGTTGTTTGACCAAGGATCCCAGAGAACATATATCACTAAAAAGTTGGCAGATGAATTACAATTAAGGCCTGTAGCCCAGATGTCATTCAACATCTCAGGGTTTGTAACAGATGCAGGACCTCAAGTCTACCAGGTGGTACAACCATCAGTACGTTTAGGCAGGTACGTCTGTCGAGTACAAGCCATTGTGGTGGACAAAATACCAGTAGACCTACAAGTTCAAGGTCTGAGAGCAACAGCCAAATTCCTGAGAAATAGAGGAATAAAATTGGCAGATAATATTAAGTCTGATCACCTCACTGACTTCGGTCTCCTTGTTGGGACAGACTATTGCCATCGATTCATCGGTAGCCCTACTAAATATCAGGGTATAACCATGTTAAATTCTGCAGGAGGTAAATTACTCTCAGGACCAGTATCAAGCCTGAGGAGACCTATGCCTGCAGATAAACAATACCAGTAGAAATCTAAATTTGTCAGCTGATTATATTTCTCCAGTAGCATTATACTAAGGAGATTACAGCTGACTATAGTAACAGGGGTTGATGTTAGTATCATCATTTAAAGCTGAAGATGAGTTCATGAGGCCTCAGTGGCAAATCAGTGAACAGTAGCCTAAAACAGCTACAAGTCACTGCGACCAATGTCACTGAACCCACTGCAGTCTCAGAACCATACTTTACTTTAATGATGAGCTATTCAATCTTCTGAATCAATTAACTAAATTAAACCCCAATAAATCTGATGACTGATTTGATACATTTATTATTTAATCAAGATGTATTCCATGGGCCTCAGTGTTTATATATCAGTGACCAGTTACCTGAACAAACTTCAAGTTATATCTAATGTCACTGATCTCACTGCAGTCCCTGAATCATACTTGACTGTAGTACTTGATCACATCCAGTCTTCTGGGTTAAATAATATGTAATTAGGCTTGAATATTAGCCTTTCAAGAGTTGACAGGGAAATGAAATCGCATTAGACTTCTAACCCCTGCAACTCTAGTACGGGACATCCGTCCTGTACGAACAGACACACAAACGTGTGATTACTAACTACTAACATCAAATTAATCAAATAATTCGAAGGAGGAGTATCGGTGTTCGTCTGTTCTAATTAGGACTTCGACCCGTGAGCAGCCCCCTGGGGAATTATGTCGGAAAATCCGACACCATTTAATATCATACAGACAGATAATAAATAGCTGTATTACCAACAAGTTACCCATAGAAAACGTAACTTGTAGTGGAATTACCGTCTAAAGAAAACGGGATATCATCACCACATACTATTATAATTCACCAGCTATTCTGCTGGGAATTATTCTTAAATACATTAGTCTTTGGACTTTACCATCATAAAAACATCTTATATAAATTAACTTAATTATCAATATTAAAGTAGAGTAAATGTGACCCTTCTATCACTTTCTGAAATCTGGACAAAGTAGGCCAGGCGTCAGTGGGGAAGGAGGGAAGCCATTGTTGTTTATGAGACCAGAGGCTCACACGGGAGCAAATTCGGCTCCTGTTAAATTTACTTGGACGTAGTGTTATGGAACCCAAAGGTGTACCATTGTCAACACGCTGTCTACAAATACAAGTTAAGTGTCTATCCGAAACCCGTTTATCATTCATTTATGGCCATTAATGTCAGGATATAGGGTTAGCCGGTTAGAACGCGAAATCGCCTCAAACTAAAGGTAATTAAGCCAGGTCCTCATGTTCCATGTACTGTTTTCTCTGATATACTTGTCATATATAGGATTCTGGCTTCACAGCTAGCGCACTTTTGACAGGTCAAGACGAGGATGCAAGATTATGTGCACCAGTTACTGGGTGATAGAAGCTACCTCAAAGAGGATAATTTGGTGTCTACACTCTAGTTATACCTGGTGGACTAACCTGCTGTACTATAAGAGAAGGAACCTCATCAATGTATGTAGCTATTACTGTAATTTGATTGGCTGCATATGTGTAATATAAACCCCCCCTAATGTGTAGAGGATCGATTTGTGAGATTATGAGATTATTGCAGAAATACAGTCCACTTATCATTATACAAATTGCTATCGAAGTATACAAATTAACGTAAATATAAATTCATATAAATTAAATAAATATAAATCTCACAGGTCGGTGCCCACAGAAACAAAAGGATCAATGCATGAATGTTCGTAATAAGGCGAATAGGACACTGGGATTTGTTAGTCGAAGCGTTAGTAACAAGACACCTGGTGTGGTTCTTAAGCTATATCTTGCTCTGGTTGGGCCCCATTTAGATTATGCAGTCCAGTTTTGGTCGCCGTACTATAGAATGGATATAGATTCACTTGAACGTGTCCAGCGTGGGATGACTAAGTTGATTTCCCAAATTAGAAATCTTTCATATGAAGAAGGATTAACAAAGCTTAGGTTGCAATCAATGGAAAGGCGAAGAGTTGGGGGTGACATGATAGAGGTTTGGAAGTGGATGAATGGACATAACAAGGGGGGATGTTGATAGGGTATTAAAATTATCAACACAAGACGGAACACGAAACAATGGGTATAGGTTGGATAGGTTTGGATTTAGGAAAGACTTGGGTGGATACTGGTTCAGTAACAGGGTTGTTGATTTGTGGAACCAATTGCCGCGTAACGTGGTGGAGATGGGGTCACTCGATTGTTTCAAGCGCGGGTTGGACATGAATATGAGTGGGATTGGGTGGTTATAGATAGGAGCTGCCTCGTATGGGCCAATAGACCTTCTGCAGTTACCTTTGTTCTTATGTTCTTATAAGAGTTCTGGCGCTGCTCTTTGCACGGCCAGCGTACAGGTATATTGGAGACTGGGAAGACTAGTATCATCATCCCAAACTGAGTTGTTTGCCATACAACAGGCATTCGCATATGTGATCGCACAAAACACTCAAAATGCAATCATACACACAGACTCAAAACCTGCACTTCAAATACTAGGACAAAAACAGTGGAAAGATAACGTGGAAATAATTGCCACCATTTTGTATCTTGGAGTAGTCGCTAAAGGCAAAGGACTCAACATAACCTTAAACTGGATCCCATCCCATGTTGGAATCCCATTAAATGAGAAAGCTGATAAAATTGCTAAATCGGCAACTCCTCATCCAGTGATACATAAGACAATTCAACCCAGCCAAGAGAATCAAGGAGCAGTCGCTAAAGGCAAAGGCGTCAAGATAACTTTTAACTGGATCCCATCCCATATTGGAATCCCATTAAATGAAAAAGCTGATGAAATTGCTAAATTGGCAACTCGTCATCCAGTGATACATAAAACAATTCAACCCAGCCTAGAGAACATAAAAAACATCATCACCAAAAAACTCTCACATCTCAACAAAGCCTACCTACACCAGAGAATAGCTGAAGGTTCGCCATCTGCAACATGGTATCTTCAGGCAACCAAATTAGAAAGGTTAAATATCCCAAAAGGAATCCACAGGGAAATAGCAGTTAGGCTATACAGACTACGTCTAGGTTACAGATGCAACTGGGAGATTGGTGAACCCCGACAGAGAGAGTGTATCTTCTGCCAAACTGTCACAGAAAAGCCATTACTTCACTATTTTCTGGAATGTGAAGCAACCAATGACCTTAGAAGAGCTTTAAGAGTTCCTGAATCATGCAGTGGCCACCCTGAAGCCATCAACACAGCCACTCTCCTGGTCACCAAAGGTGTCCAGCAGCTGGACACCCTCATAAAGACTGTGAAGCAGTATCCCCCTCCACGATAACAGCTTGATGGTTAAATGCAACCTCAGAACACTGGAAAAAAAAAATTGTACCACTTACGGGCTATTCATGCCCGTGCCACCTCTTGGGTGGCTTAATCTTTATCAATCAATCATCAGCCTAGAGAATCACCACCATCTGGTCACCACTTGGTCCGGGAGACATCTCCCGTCACGCAGGGTGCAGTCGCGCCTCCACAAATCTCCAGTATCAGCTTTTGATACTGGTAATGGCTCAAAAGGGCCACCACTTACGAGCTATTCATGCCCGTGCCACCTTTTAAGTGGCTTCATCTTCTTCATCAGCCTAGAGAACATAAAAAACATCATCACCAAAAAACTCTCACACCTCAACAAAGTCTATCTACACTAGAGAATAGCTGAAGGTTCGCCATCTGCAACATGGTATTTTCAGGCAACCAAATTAGAATGGTTAAATATACCAAAAGGTATCCACAGGGAAATAGCAATTAGGTTATATAGACTACGTCTAGGTAACAGATGCAACTGAGAGATTGGTGAACCGCGATAGAGAGAGTGCATCTTCTGCCAAACTATCACAGAAAAGCCATTACTTCACTATCTTTTGGAATGTGAAGCAACCAATGACCTTAAAAGAGCTTTAAGAGTCCCTGAATTTTGCATTGGCCACCCTGAAGCATTCAACACAGTCACTCTCCTGGTCAAAAAAGGTGTCTAGCAGCTGGACACCATCATAAAGACTGTCAAGCAGTATCCTCACTCGTGATAACAGCTTGACGATTAAATGCAACCTCAGAATACTGAAAAGAATTACCGAACAAAAAATTGTACCACTTACGGGATATTCATGCCCGTGCCACCTCTTGGGTGGTTTAATCTTTATCAATCATCAATCATCAAGTCCCTCAACCACCCCCAGTAGCACAGAGCATCACCTTCACTCACCAGACCACTCCACAAGTGATCATTTGAATTTCATCATGGAATTCCAATTGACTTATAATCGATCCAGCAATGCTGCTCAGTGTAGGAAAAGACCATCGATAATGGATACCAGTTCCGAAAGTGACGGCGAGTGGCATCACGTGAATAAGCCTAACAGGACAAACCACTCCATGACGACCCATCGCCCATTAATCTCTCCAGCTTCTCCAGCTCTCCCAGCGCCTCAGACTAGATCTACGCTTCCAGTCTTCAAAGTGCAGCACACGGAAGGTAAGTCTTCCTACGCTACTGTAGTGGACCTGGAAAAAGAGTACCCCCAGCTCCAGGTCAGAGCAAAACCTAATCTCAAAGGAGAATACATTCTGAGGCCTAAAGACGAGTCGGCCGCTACGATTCTAAAAAATTACGCAAAATGTGAGGAACTGAAACCAGAGGATAAAATAAGTAAAATCATTGTCCTGCACTATCCCTTGCATATGGCCCTTGGCCATCTCGAAAAGCTGAACTATGTGGTGTCAGCAGAGAGATGCCAAGTACGAGCCACAAAACAGGAAACTCGACAAGTCCTTCTCACAGTAAGAGTATGGATCCCGGAGAAACTTGACCTTGGAATCTGGGGCGTGTTCCAACACAGGCCTTACACCCCAGAACCCCTAAGATGCTTTAGATGTCAGAGATTTGGGCATCACAAAGATGGCTGCCAAGGCCCAGTGAGGTGCGGAGTCTGCAGCCAGCCCCATGATACAAAAACATGTAGTGATAAATTCAAGGCAAACCACCCTGTACAGGCAAAATGCCCAAATTGTTCCAAGGCACATCATGCCTGGAACTTGAAATGCCCTGAAAGGCTCAAAAGGCTTCAAACTAACCCCACCACGCCTACAGCGGAGCCGAAACCCCCACCAAAACGAATACCAGCTCCAATGCCCACTAAAACCGCGTGGGGTCTACCCATTCAGGAAGAGGGGGCACACGGCCCTTCACCATCGGCCATGGTGAAGGGTGAGAAGACAGTACAGGACAAAAAGAAAGATGGAAGACACAATAATCATGTTCAAAGCAGTCGGCCCCCCATTTCATCCAGCAAGCACACTGGGGCCAATAGGAGTAGCAATTCCAGTGCCAAAACTACCACCGAGAAGGGTCTAAAAGCCATTAGGCCCCAAACCTGCACAACATTAAATAGTGCTCCCACAGAACTGGACGCTCTCTGGCCAATGCTCAAAACTTTGGTCACTGAGTTGATCGAAAGTCTGCTGTCTTCACATGGAATCAAGCAAACCACAGAGACTCGGAAGACAATTGAGCACAAGCTCAAAAAATTCGAAGATGTAATATCCACACCGTCAAGACAGCAGGGCAGGAGACACCCCCATAAAATGCAGAAAGAGTCCAGCTCGTCGAAAAGCGACATTGATGAGTCAATTTCAGGTCCACTAAGAACCTATACACCAATTGCAACTTCCATGGCGTGTTCATCAGACTCCATGGATACCACGGAATTATCAGCAAATTCCAAGAACCTAGAATTCTAAAGATCCTGCAATGGAATGCGCAAGGACTGCGCACTAAATTGCAACACTTGCAATGCATAGCAGCAACCAAGGGCATAGACATCCTGATACTACAGGAGAGCTTGCTTCGAGCCGGATTAGAACCTAAAATCTCAGGCTATCGAGGCTTCTTCCTTCCATGGATCAATGGGCAATCCAGGGGATGTGCAATCTATGTAAAATGTGACCTGATCTCCAAATCCATAACCAGCCCACCCAATTGTGGAGCAGGGACAGAGGTAATGGGAGTCACCATTGTGCTAAGACACGACAAACTTGAAGTGTTCAATGTGTACAGGTCTCCACATGCCGAAATGGATCTCTCTGTGTTATTTGGACACGCGACAACAACAAACACAATCATTTGTGGAGATTTTAATGCCCATCATCGATTGGCACTGGGCTCGAACAAAACAAATGAAGCCGGCATACACATTACACATCTACTGGACCAGCTTCCAGAAATACAAATCCTAAACAAGAATGAACCTACCCACATCCAAGGAGGCCGATTAGACCTAACCTTCGTTTCAGCCTCCCTAAGAGATGCAGCAACATGGTCAGTTGAGCCCACACTGACAAGCGACCACTATGGGGTCCAAATTGATCTTCAGTTAGACCTACCCACCCCACCTCCGCCTCCATCTGAAGCCTGGAACTTTGCTTTAGCAAACTGGGACCGATTTCAAAACCTCATTTCAGAGTGGCAAAGAAACTATGATCTTCCCGAAGACATTAATCAGGCAGAACCAGAATTTGTCAAAGTGCAGCCAACCACTCAATCCCACTGAAAAAACAGTCCACCGGACACCATAAAGATCATTGGTACTATTGCGAACGTGTCAAAGAACTCAACCATAGACTCAATAGAAAAAGAAAGCTATACAAAAAGCAGCCAAGTGACCGCAACAGGATCTTACTTTGTGAGGTCAAGGAACATGTACATCGAGAGACCAGACAAATAAAAGAACAAAAGTGGCTGGAATGGTGTTCACACCTGAATGAACACACCTCTCTCGGAGAGATGTGGCAGCAAATTCACCGGGCCAAAGGGAATAAAACACCTAAAGCTCCACACCCCAAGGATCCTCAACAGGAAGCCGAAGTACTGGCAACCAGGTTTGCAGAGAATTTTGCCTGGACTTCTCAAACTAGACCTTCTGCTTGGAATAGAGCAGACATAGTGCCGATCCCAAAACCCAAAGCTCAAGCTAATCCCAGGCCCATCTCTCTCCAAAGCTGTGCAGCCAAGACGGCTGACAGAACGGCACTCAACAGACTGGAGTGGAAAATGCCTAAACTGCACCATGATATGTATGCCTATAGAAGAGGGGTTGGCACAGTGGAATGTATTACAACTCTGTTAGCCCACTTGAATGGCAGACCAGGAATGCTGTTATTCCTGGACCTCGAAAAAGCCTTTGAACTGGCTAGTGCCCCAGCTATTCTCTGCTGCCTCATTGACAAAGAGGTCAGAGGCAACCTGCTCTCCTGGACTAAAAACTGTCTCATAAACAGAGAAGCAAGAGTAAAACTTCATGGCACAGTTTCTGAGTACAAAAGACATGAAAATGGTACACCGCAAGGAGGTATTCTCAGCCCTCTTCTCTTCAACTGTTTAATGGAAAGAATAATGAGGCTGAAACTCCCACATCACTGCAGGCTGCTAAACTACGCGGACGACTTTGTCATCATCATAAAAGGAAGGGATGCGGTGCGCCTTGCACCCAAATGCTTAGACTGCATCAGTAAAGAGGCAAAACAGATTGGGATCAAACTCAACCCCCTCAAAGTCAAAGGCCATGCCCATAAAAATAGCGAAGCCCAACATCCAACTCACAGTACAGGGTCAACCAATAGAATGGGTCGACACCTATCAGTATCTAGGAGTCATCCTGGACACACACATGAATTTTAATGCTGAGGTCACATACTTGAGAGAGCGAACTGCGGCCCGGACGGCAATCCTCAGGTCGCTAACCTCCCTTTCTGGAGGAGCCAATCTGCAAGTCCTTCGCACATACTATGTACAGGCAGTCAGATCAGTGATCGATTATGCCGCACCTGCACTCACAAATCTATCACACCAACAGTGGAAAAAGCTTGAAGTTGCCCAAAACAATGCTATGAGAGCTGCACTGGGAGCCCCCATGTGGACCAGGCTTGAAACTCTTAGACTGGAGACGGGTTTGCCCTCTCTACAAGAAAGAATATCACAAAGGACAGCTACAATTATCAGTAAGATAATTATTTCTTCTGATCCAATCCCAGTACGGCAGGCATTGGTGGTTGGACTAGGCCAAAACAATGGAAACTCTTGTGCTGCAAGAGCAGGAAAAGTCGTAAACAGACTACATTTAAAAAGCATGATTCTTGATAGAGAGGGTGATCATCCACACCCAAATTACACTTCTTCCGCACCGTGGGAAGATCCTACTTTCAAAATTGTAATAGAAAGTCTACCAATGAAAAAGGCTGCCTATGATCCGACAATCCTAAGGCGCATAATAGAATAGCAAATGTATAGCATAGCAGTAGCAGGAGCCACCCACATCTTCACAGACGGATCGGTGGACACAGAATATGAGAGTGCTGGCGCTGCTCTTTGCAAGGTCAGCGTACAGGCATATTGGAGACTGGGAGGACTAGTATCATCAACCCAAACTGAGCTGTTTGCCATACAACAGGCATTCGCATATGTGATTGCACAAAACACTCAAAATGCAATCATACACACAGACTCAAAAGCTGCACTTCAAATACTAGGACAAAAACAGTGGAAAGATAACGTGGAAATAATTACCACCATTTTGTATCTTGGAGCAGTCGCTGAAGGCAAAGGACTCAACATAACCTTAAACTGGATCCCATCCCATACTGGAATCCCATTAAAGGAAAAAGCTGATGAAATTGCTAAATTGGCAAATCGTCATCCAGTGATATATAAAACAATTCAACCCAGCCTAGAGAACATAAAAAACATCATCACCAAAAAACACTCACATCTCAACAAAGCCTACCTTCACCAGAGAATAGCTGAAGGTTCGCCATCTGCAACATGGTATCTTCAGGCAACCAAATTAGAAAGGTTAAATATCCCAAAAGGAAACCACAGGGAAATAGCAGTTAGGTTATATAGACTACGTCTAGGTTACAGATGCAACTGGGAGATTGGTGAACCCCGACAGAGAGAGTGCATCTTCTGCCAAACTGTCACATAAAAGCCATTACTTCACTATCTTCTGGAGTGTGAAGCAACCAATGATCTTAGAAGAGCTTTAAGAGTTCCTGAATCATGCAGTGGCCACCCTGAAGCCATCAACACAGCCACTCTCCTGGTCAACAAAGGTGTCCAGCAGCTGGACACCCTCATAAAGACTGTGAAGCAGTATCCTCCCCCGCGATAACAGCTTGATGGTTAAATGCAACCTCAGAATACTGAGAAAAAAAATTTTACCACTTACGGGCTATTCATGCACGTGCCACCTCTTGGGTGGCTTAATCTTCATCAATCATCAATCATCCATTTGGCCGACGGGAGACATCTCCCGTCACGCAGGGTGCAGTCGCACCTCCACAGATCTCCAGTATCATCTATTGATTCTGATAATGGCTCAAAAGGGCCTCCACTTACGGGCTATTCATGTCCGTGCCACCTTTTGGGTGGCTTAATCATCATCAATCAATCAATCAATCTCCCTCATCCAACGGATGCAGTGGTCTAGTCTGACACCACTCACCACACACCACAAGGAGCAGTGTGGTCACAATGCGACCCAAACGTCTTAAGGTCAGAGCTACCCCACTTGACGGTCATGCTATCGAGAGAAGCAATATTTTAAAGGTCCTGAAAGACGTTACTGGCCTCAAACCCGCTGACATTAGTCAGTAAGGTGAAGATATCGTGCTCTTCTTTTCATGTGAAGAGGAGCTAGAAAAACTCCTGACTAACGATGCCATTCTTCGCAAAGAGCACCACCTACATCCTCACTTCTCACGTCAGTTCCTGGCCGGAAGAACTGTTTTTACCAGCAGGACTAGCCAGTGGATCGCTGACCGACCTCAACATCATATTAAGGAAATATCGAGGACGAAAATCCTAACCTGGCTGTATTAAACCTAGAGTTCTGCTACACCAAGAAAACATCAATGCAGATGTTCACCACCATAGCTGCGGCCACCCAGGCTGCAACACAAGGATTCTACTGCTTTGGCTTAAAAATACCATCCCACCAAATAAAAAAGGAACGATACCATGAGATCCAGCAGTGCTTTAAGTGTAACGAGCTCTCCCATCGGACCAACAAGTGTCAGCACCCTGTCCAGAGGTGCAGCCTGTGTGCACTGGACCATCACTACTCCATATGCAAGGCAACAGTCCATCGCTGCTTGCTCTGTGATGGCAATCACCCCGCAATTTCCTACCGCTGCCCCCGCAGACAGGAAAGCATCAAGGCCCAGGTTGAAACCAAGAGAAACAACCCTTCTACCTCCTCGACCAGAGCCCCAAGCGTTCAGCCCACCACCTTAGCTCCCACCGACCGACCAGAAGACTTTCCGGTCTTACCAACATCTGGCTCCTCCCAGCAGGCGACACAGCCTTTTTTGGGGGGACCCAAGGTCCCACAGGCTTCTTCACAGCCCCCTGCATCACGTGCAGGCATTATCCCTGGTCTTATTAGACTAGCGGAAAGGCTTGCAGGACCAGACAACCAGCTCTTTGTCAGTGAACTAAACGCATTATACATAGACAATGGCCTGGCCCCCATCATAGCCACTAGCGTAAATCTCACTGCCTCCTCTACCACTCCGGAGACTACCACCAGGACGACCGTGCGGTCAACATCAACACCGACTCCAGAACCGCCCATGACCCGGGCGACACAAACAGAGGTAATTCCTTCTCCAGCTCCCAACACTCCTACCATCACTATCTTAGCAGCCGCGCTAGCAGACGTGCTGTCTACAAACGATAACAGCACCACAAACGCTGCTGAAATAGCTACAACCACCAATCAACGACTCCTAAGCCTACCTAAGTCTGCGAGGCGAAAAACAAAAAGCCCACTACGGAGGTTACGGACTCCTCAGACGAGGAAATCATAGTAGGAGCTCCACCGCCGCATCACAAATACGACACCTACACGGTTCAAGACTTCTTCATGGAAGCCACGTCACCAAACTCCAACGACAGCACTGCTCAGCCAAAGTCGCAGGCAAAGAAAAAACGGAAAACTTAGCGGTCTACACTAACACCACCAGCTCCATAACTGGTATAGCCAGCTCTCCAGGCTGAAAACCATCATGAAGACCCCCATCCATCGCCAGATCTCTAGTATCTGCCACTGATACAGATAATGGCTCCAAAGTGCCTCCACTTACGGGCTCACCATAGCCCGTGCTTCTGGAACTTATTGTTCTGAGTAGCTGAATCTAAAACAACAACAACCTCGCTCATCGGCAGTCGCTGAGTGTAGCAGCACACAGTTACAGTCACAACCTCAGTTACTCTTTTAGTACAGTGTAACCATGTCTCCCCAGGATATGACTTTCCTAATCATCCTTCTTGAATTATTAACGTTAGGACACAGTGATCTAGTAGCAAGAGCAAGGAAATTTGCTAAAGATGACCCAACCCTCAACGAACGACCGTGGCAATTTGAAGGCAACGGAAAGGCAAACAAACGACGAAAAACCGAAGAAACGCCCAAAGAAACCAATTTAGAAGCCAACCGGGACTCATGAGCAGCACCCAAGGGAGCCGGTCGGCCGAGCGGACAGCACACTGGACTTGTGATCCTGTGGTCCCGGGTTCGATCCCGGGCGCCAGCGAGAAAACAATGGGCAGAGTTTCTTTCACCCTATGCCCCTGTTACCTAGCAGTAAAATAGGTACCTGGGTGTTAGTCAGCTGTCACGGGCTGCTTCCTTGGGGTGGAGGCCTGGTCGAGGACTGGGCCGCGAGGACACTAAAGCCCAGAAATCATCTCAAGATAACCTCAAGAAAATCATCTCAAGATAACCCAAACCAATGCTAAGGACCATCTTCAGAAGCAAAAAACGAGTAGATTGTCCCACTTATGCTTACATTGCCGCACTGGAAAAAGATAATCCAGGATCATATCTTAGAGCCAAGCTTGACGTCAGAGGCAGATACAACATATCCACAGGTAATCCGGATATAATCACAAACCTTAGGAACACAGAACACCTAGTGGAACTGAAACCAGAAGAAAAAATCACCAAAAGGATAGTACAAAATTTCCCGGTCGAAGTTCATGCAAACAGACTCTTAGAATGCCCAAATGTCACACCTGCAGAAAGATGCAAGCACAACAATATAGAAACAAGACAGGTCCTCGTAACAATAAAAGGACCTCGCATCAACACTCTGAGTGTTGGGATCTATGGTCAGTTCAGACTAAGGCTGTACAATCCAGAACCCATGCACTGTTACAGATGTCAGCGCTTCGGCCACCATAAAGATGGCTGCAGAGGCCTGGAATGATGTGGAGTATGCAGCGAGCTCCACAACACCGGCATATGCAAGAATCTGCATAAAGAAGGCAAACATACGAAAGCAAAATGCCCAAACTGCGGGGATACACATCACGCCTGGAACAAAGGATGTCCAGAAAGAGTAAAAAGAATACAAGCTTTCGGATCAACCCAGCAACCCAAAGTCACAACTTCTAGACCACAATCGACCAGACTCTCAGTAAAAAGCCAGTGGTACACTCCTCGGCAAGACCGAATAACTGAAGATCAGCAACAGTCTTACGCACCAAATCCTTGTAGTCTGAGCAAGAACAGTGCCTCCAATAACTGGAGGAAACAATTAAAGAAGCACTACTCCACAAGGCAACAGAATAGATCAGGGCAGCAAGGTGAATGTGCCTGCTGTTGCCTCCAGGACCTCCTAAGCAGAAGTGGTGGTCCCTACGTCATCAGGTGCCCCGGTGGTTGGATGTAGCGGGGACGCTTCGGCCCAACCAGGAGTCTCCTCACCCACCAAGAAGGGGGGGTCTCCGCTCCAGTCGGGAGGACGCGGGCCGTCGGGAAAATCAGCACTGTAAAAACCATGGACTCAATGATTCCACTATAATGGAATAATGGACAATCTCAAAATTATACAATGGAATATTCAAGGATTCAAAAACAAAGCACAAACACTCAGAGCAGTGCTTATCAAGGACAGCATTGATATTGTTCTACTTCAAGAAACACTCACCAGGACTGAAATAAATATCAATATCCAAGGATATCAAGGTTTCCACTGCCCTATGGCACAAGGTGGCACCAGAGGCATTTCAATTCTAGTAAGAAATCATATCAATGCCACGGCTATCATCTCTGGCGACTTCAACGCTCATAGTGAATTACTACTTGATTCACCAAGAACCGACGCCAACGGAAGACATTGAACACCTTTTGGATGAAGTGCCGGAAATCAGTCTGCTTAATTCGACAAAACCAACCCACACTGGTGGTGGGAAAGCTGGATCTCACGTTTGTTTCCACCAGTATTTATGAGTTGTGTCATTGGTCAGTGGATCATGTTCTGACCAGTGACCACTTTACTACAAGAACAGTTAATAATATAGCACTACCTCCTAGACCTCCACCTCCCGAGCCCGGATGGGACTTTATCAAAGCAGATTGGACGAAATTTCAAGAAGCTCTCGAAACTTGGCATCAAAACTACACTCCTCCAGACAACACCATAAGAAATGAAAAAAAGATTTAGTAAATGCAATACATACAGCAGCAAATCACGCCATCCCCAAGAGGAAAACAATTACCCAACAACATAAGGACCATTGGTATTACTGTGATAGGATCAAAGAGCTACATAATGTGACTAAATCGTGCACGAAAGAAGTTTCAGAAGAGATAGAACCGAAGCTAATCTAGGACTTCTTAGAGATCATGTGCACGAAGAAACAGCAAAAATCAGGGAAGAAAAATGGCTCAAGTGGTGTGCCAAGCTAAATCAACATAAATCCTTGGGCGACATCTGGAAGCAGATCAACAAGGCCAAAGGAAAATCGCCTCCTGCTCCGCTGCATCATGTTCATCCAGAGCAAGAAGCAGAAAGGTTAGCAAATCTATTTGCTTCAAGAGCCAGTTCCACTCAACTTCCTCAAGCAACTCTGACTCATCAACAAAGACTTCAAGCTGCAATTGGAAAAAAATAGATGATGCTTTAGCGTTACCTGACGAACTAGACCAATCTTTCAATCTGAAAGAACTCAGAAGTGCTACAAAGAAAACTAAAAATACAGCTCTAGGCGAGGACAAAATCACTTACAACATGCTAGCTAGGCTAGGAGAAAAAGGTGAAGAAGCCTTCTTGAATCTCATCAACTGAGTATGGGTGACAAGAACCCGACCACTC
This sequence comes from Procambarus clarkii, assembly GCF_040958095.1. Classification (NCBI taxonomy): domain Eukaryota; kingdom Metazoa; phylum Arthropoda; class Malacostraca; order Decapoda; family Cambaridae; genus Procambarus; species Procambarus clarkii. Next base: position 19,935,337 of record NC_091183.1, read on the forward strand.
TCTTGGAACAGTGCAATTATATTCCCCCCATTCCAAAACCTAAAGACCCAGGAAATCCAAGACCCATCTCATTAACAAGCTGTCTGGCCAAAACTGCAGAAAGAATGGCACTTAATCGAATTGAATGGAAAGTCAATCCACTACACCAAAATATATGTTTGCTTACAGAAAAGGTGTTGGAACCACAGAATGCCTTACCTCCCTCCTGGATCAAATCAATGACAAACCTGGAATCCTTATTTTTCTAGACCTTGAAAAAGCCTTCGAGTTAGCCAGTGCTCCAGCTACACTGTGCTGCCTTGTGGATAAGGAAATCAAAGGACACGCTTTTGCCTTTGCCAAAGGAAGCCTGCTTAACCGAGAAGCTAAAGTCAAATTCCAAGGAAAAACATGGACCTCAAAGAGGCTGGAAAAGGGAACTCCGCTGGGAGGAATACTAAGCCCCTTCCTTTTCAACTGTCTCATGGAACAATTCATGAAGCTCAAGCTACCAAAAGCCAAACTTCTTAACTATGCAGACGACTTTGTGGTCATCATCAATGGCAAAGGTGCAAGGAACCATGCACACAAATGCCTATATATTATCAGCAAGGAAGCGGAACGCATAGCAGTGAAAATAAACAGCAATAAAACAAAAGCAATGGCCTTTAAAATGAGAACCCAAGACATCAGACTCGCAATAAAAGGACATGAAATTGAGTGGGTTACATCTTTTTAATACCTAGGAATCACAATAGACAACCAATTGAAATTCACTCAAGAAATTGAAAATCTTCAGCAACGCTGTAAAGCCAGAAACTCAGCTTTGCGCTCCCTGACCAGTCTTAGAGAGGGTGCATCTCTACTAGTACTCAAAATGTACTATGTTAAAGCAGTTAGGTCACTCATTGACTATGCTGCTCCTGCTCTTACATCCGTCAGTGATAACCTATGGGAGAAACTGAAAGTGTCTCTAAATGATGCTCTGAGAACAATGCTGGGAGCACCTATATGGACGCGTAGAGAGAACGTAAGAATGGAAACCAATTTACCAGCATTATAAAACGGGATGAAACAAAGGATAGCCACCATTGCAGCAAAACTCATTGGAACAACCGCCAGACTGTCAATCAAAGACAGCATATAGAGATCCTTTCAGAAAAACCTCCAGTGTAGAACAAGCTCATGGATGGATAATGTGGTCAAGATTCTACAGAAAGTGGACCTGAAATGAACCATTAAAAACACAGGGGAAGATAGACCCTTATCAGCACTTTCGGCAGCCTCCTCCATGAGAAGAATCGAATCTAAAGATAATCATTAAAGGATTACCCGTTAAAAAATAAGCATGTGACCCGCCGAGGCTCAAGGAAGTAATAGAACAACAAATGAAAACCATCTCAAGACCTTCAACGACTCGCATCTTCACAGACGGATCAGTTGATCAAGAAAGAGGTTCTGCTGGGGCAGCAGTTTACACTACCAACCATGAAGCTTACTGGAGCATGAATAGTGGGTGCTCAACATTGCAAACAGAATTATATCCCCTGAAGGAGGCAATAAACTATACAATTGAGAATAATTTACATGATGTTATCATTCATACAGACTCTAAATCTTAGCTCCAGGCATTGTTATCCAGTCAGCACAGAGATAATATACAACTCCTCACATAAATTCAACATATAGGAAAAGAAGCCCATAATCTAGGGCTATCAATCACCCTAAATTGGATACCAAGTCACATTGGCAAAGAGAGTAATGAAAAGGCAGACTCACTAGCAAAAATTGTCACTGCTCTACCTGTTGTACAGGTTCAAAGACCTCCAAGTTTCTGACAGATTAAGGAGCAAATCAAGAAGAAAATATTCTCAACTATCAAAAGTCGTCACAGAGCTAAGTAGCGGAAGGAAGATCCACTGCGATATGGTACGAACAATCCACTGGTCACTCCTCTTTCAAGCCTGGCAAATAGATATCCAGAGACATTGCAGTAGCCATACACAGACCCAGACTTGGTTACAAGTGCTGCTGGGAGGTAATGAACCCAATAGTTAAAGAGTGTCACATCTGTGAAACAGAAGCAGAGGCGCCACTATTGCACTACCTACTGGAATGTGAAGCTACTGAAGGCCTGCGCATCAAACTCAACATTAATCCAACGACCGCAGCTGCATTAGATGCACATTCCACCACGACTACAATGATTAGAAAAGCCGTTGAGAAATGGGACTCACTAGTGAGCATTCTGCATCTACATCCGCCTCCAATATAATGTTAATAAAACAAGACTAAAAGCAGTGCACTAAAACAGAAGCGATAAATAAACAGGGGGAAAAGGAGGATTCCTCTCCTTCATTTTAAACATAGACCCAAATATTACAGAAACAAGGTTATCGCGAATAACCGAACTCAATTACGGGCTCACCATAGCCCGTGCTACATGGACACTTCGTTCTGAGTAGCTAAATCTGAAACAACAACAACAACCTCACTCATCTCACGGGGGAGATGAGTGAGGAGATCTCCCGTCACGCAGGGTGCAGTCGCACCTCCACAGATCTTCAGTATCAAGAGTTGATACTGGTAATAGCTCAAAAGGGCCACCACTTACGGGCTATTCATGCCCGTGCCACTTTTTGGGTGGCTTAATCTTCATCAATCAATCAATCCCCCTCATCTGGAAGTTTCAGATCCGTCTCCTGTGCCAGGTAAGTCCATCACGGGCTCACCATAGCCCGTGCTACTTGGAACTTTTAGTTCCCAGTAGCTGAATCTTAAACAATAACAACCTCCCTCATCGACAGCCTCGCTCCTGTGCCAGGTAAGTTAACTACGAGCTCACCATAGCCCGTGCTATTTTGGAAATTTTGTTTTAAGTAGCTGAATCTAAAACAACAACAACTTCCTCATCCACTATGAACCAACTCACCCACAGGCCGAAGCATCTATGGTCCCTGCACCATGCTGCACAGAGTCAAGGTTCGCCTCCGAGAGGACCTCATTCTCACTACGGCTGAGATCTTAGAAAAGGTCTCTACCATCGGAAATGTCTCACCGGCTGACATCGTGGAGACCATAGAAGGTCTCCGCGCCAAAGAACACGGCCGTAAAAGCGCCAGAATTACAATTCCACCTGCTCTCATGACCAAGGAACAATACACGGAACTCCGCCAGCGGAGCTAGTGCAGAAATGCAGTATCTGCGCCCGAAATCCCAATAGATGAGAAAGCCGATGAAACTGCTAAATTGGCAACTCGTCATCCAGTGATACATAAAACAATTCAACCCAGCCTAGAGAACATAAAAAAACATCATCACCAAAAAACTCTCACCCCTCAACAAAGCCTATCTACACCAAAGAGTAGCAGAAGGTTTGCCCTCTGCAGTTTGGTATCTTCAGGCAACCAAATTAAAAAGGATAAATATCCCAAAAAGAATCCACAGGGAAATAGCAGTTCGGTTACGTAGACTACGTCTAGGTTATAGATGCAACTGGGAGATTGGTGAACCCCGACAGAGAGAACGTATCTTCTGCTAAACTGTCACAGAAAAGCCACTACTTCACTATCTCCTGGAATGTGAAGCAACTAACGATCTTAGAAGAGCTTTAAGAGACCCTGAATCTTGCAGTAACCACCCTGAAGCCATCAACACTGCCACTCTTCTAGTCAAAAAAGGTATCCAGCAGCTAGACACCCTCATAAATGCTGACAAGCAGTATCCTCCCCCTACATTAGCAGCCTGACGATTAAATCCGACCTCAGAACACTAAAAAGATTTACTGAACAAAAAATTGTACCACTTACGGGCTATTCATGCCCGTGCCACCTGTTAGGTGGCTAAATACCTATCAATCAACCAATCTTTCCTCATCCATTATGGACTACTCATGCCCGTGCCACATCTTGAGTGACTTAACCTTTATCAATCAATCTTCCCTCATCCAATTACAACCCCGCTCCTGTGCCAGGTAAGTCCACTACGGGCTCACCATAGCCCGTGCTACTTGGAACTTTTTGTTCCCAGTAGCTGAATCTTAAATAACAACGACTTCCCTCGTCACAGTCGACTTGAGAATGGTCCAGGACAGACCGAAACGTCGTCGTCGCTTCACATTTTAGTGTGTGGTTTTGTCAACATATTTCAACCACATTATTGTGACTCATCGTCTGCATTTAGACCTCTAGGTTGTTGGAAATTGCTAATATTACCGTGGCATCCATGAAGTCAGATAACTCGCTATGGAAGTTGAAATTGGTTTTGATGATCTTGTTGTAATTGAAACTGACTTATCAAGGTCGCTTTCGGAAGTACTGAACACTATGTTTTTTGGAGTGTTTCCAGTCCTGCGTTCATGAAGGTGAGGATATTGTTTTTTCGAATTTCTTGAGTAATTGTCTTTTGAGTCTCTGTGGTTTGCTTGACACCGTGTTTGAACAGCAAACTTTTGACTAATTCCGTGATCAAGGTCTGTGGCATTGGCCAGAGGGTGTCCAGTTGTGATGGAGCTCTACTTACTGCTATGCTGGTTTGGAGCCTGTTAACTTTTTGGCCCTTATCAGTGTAAATTCGGACACTATTGCCTTCATTGCCTCCAATGTGCTTACTGGGTGAAATGGGAGGCAATTACGTTGAACTATTTTTTGGTGGCCGCCATCCATCCATCTATCCTGGACGAAGGCCATCTCACCAACCACTGATGGATATTTTGAACACTTAATTACTAACATTCAGTACCTTAAGAAACTATTCTTGCACTGTGTATTATAATTTACTAACTCTACTAACAGATAGCTTAGTAATATTGTGTTTACTTCATTAAGACATAATAACGTCTCATTTCCCAGAAATTCTAGTCCGGCGTTGCATCAGCCCACACGACTAAAGGGAAAATATTTACATTAACGAGAATTGTATTAAATTCTCGTTAATTTCACATTCTTTAATGAGAATCATCATTTAAAAATTTTTTGATCACGAATGTATTCAGTGAATTAAAACTGATAATATGATTATATTCGATGAAGCAATATAGTTTATTTGTTGATAATAATTCATACAGTTACAAACTCTTACTCCAGCACATTCATATATGACTGAATATCTACCCAGCACTCTCTTATATTGAACATCATTCAATTTAATTATTAAGAAAAGAGAATTTATATGTTGTTGAGTAAGACAAATTAAATCTCTATAATTACTGATAAATCTTAGCTCCATTATCTCGGGAAGTTAGATAAATCATAAAAAATATTTAGCACGTTCCAACACGACTGCGCATGCGCGAACCACCTGAGAGAGAGGAAGAGACTTGGCAAAGAGACTCCATGATCAGGGAGAGTGTCTGGAAGCTTGTCGTATCATCGTCTTAAAATCGAGCCATCCGTGCCTCTACGGACGCCAACAAGACGCAACAGCTTCATTATCGCACAGACACCGTGTCCGGCAAAACAGTTTGTCCTTCTCTGTATTTTTTGTGGCCACATTTAATATGTTAGATAGGACGGTTTGTCGTTAGGAAGCGTGCCCCTTAAAAACAGCCTGTAAGTTTCATTCCCATTATCTCCCCACACAAAATTTTATGAATACGTGTGGAGCTATATATGCTCAAATAGATTTTACATACGAATCGTCTTTCAGCTAGATTACAAGCGTAAGAGAGACGATAACTTCCAACGCGATCACGTGTTCCCTAGGTAGCCTGCAGAGACAAGTTTATGGCGGCGAGTTTACAAGATGCATGCTACTATTCCTACCAACAGCTAAGCTGTTTATAGCTTCTTTGTAGATAGTATTTAGTAGTATTCATTGATTTATTATTACATGATTAATATCATATAAGAACATAAGAACATAAGAACAAAGGTAACTGCAGAAGGCCTATTGGCCCATACGAGGCAGCTCCTATTCTATAACCACCCAATCCCACTCATATACTTGTCCAACCCGCGCTTGAAACAATCGAGGGACCCCACCTCCACCACGTTACGCGGCAATTGGTTCCACAAATCTACAACCCTGTTACTGAACCAGTATTTACCCAAGTCTTTCCTAAATCTAAACTTATCCAATTTATACCCATTGTTTCGTGTTCTGTCCTGTGTTGATACTTTTAATACCCTATTAATATCCCCCTTGTTATGTCCATTCACCCACTTGTAAACCTCTATCATGTCGCCCCTAACTCTTCGCCTTTCCAGTGAATGCAACTTAAGCTTTGTTAATCTTTCTTCATATGAAAGATTTCTAATTTGGGGAATTAACTTAGTCATCCTACGCTGGACACGTTCAAGTGAATTTATATCCATTCTATAATATGGCGACCAAAACTGAACTGCATAATCTAAATGGGGCCTAACTAGAGCAAGATATAGCTTGAGAACCACACCAGGTGTCTTGTTACTAACGCTGCGATTAATAAATCCAAGTGTCCGATTTGCCTTATTACGAACATTTATGCATTGATCCTTTTGTTTTAAATTCTTACTAATCATAACTCCCAGATCCCTTTCGCAATCCGACTTCGCAATCACAACACCATCTAGCTCGTATCTTGTAACTCTATCATCATTACCTAACCTCAGAACTTTACATTTATCAGCATTAAACTGCATCTGCCAATCCTTTGACCATTTCAAAACCCTATCTAGATCAACTTGAAGTGATAGTGAGTCCTCCTCCGAATTAATTTCCCTACCGATTTTCGTATCATCGGCAAATTTGCAAATGTTGCTACTCAAACCTGAATCTAAATCATTTATATATATTATAAACAACAGAGGTCCCAGGACAGAGCCTTGAGGCACTCCACTTACAACATTTTCCCACTCTGACTTGATTCCATTTATACTAACTCTCTGTTTCCTTTGGTATAGCCATGCCCTAATCCAGCTTAATATAGCACCCCCAATACCATGAGACTCTATTTTTTTAATCAGTCTTTCATGTGGCACTGTATCAAAAGCTTTGCTAAAGTCAAGGTATACAACATCGCAATCCTTACCACTATCAACTGCCTCAACAATGCTAGAATAAAAAGATAACAAATTTGTTAAACATGAACGGCCATTTATAAAACCATGTTGCGACTCAATTATTAATTTATGTTTTTCAAGATGAAGACGAATTTTATTTGCTATTATAGATTCGAGTAACTTTCCCACAATAGACGTTAGGCTAATTGGTCGATAGTTAGACGCAAGTGATCTATCTCCTTTCTTAAAAACTGGTATCACATTAGCAACTTTCCAAAACTCTGGCACTCTGCCTGACTCTATTGATTTATTAAATATGGTTGACAGTGGGTCACAAAGCTCCTCTTTGCATTCTTTAAGCACCCTAGCAAACACTTCATCCGGCCCTGGGGATTTGTTTGGTTTGAGTTTTACTATTTGTTTAAGAACATCCTCCCTGGTAACTGCTAAACTCGTCAACCTGTCCTCGTCCCCACCCACATAGACTTGTTCGGCTGAAGGCATATTGTTAATAATATACTTGCATATTATTTATATATGTGATTTTTGAATTGATGTGCATTAACATCTCAATATATTATTATTTTGCATTAACTTCCCATTACAAATTAACCGCCCTCCCCAGGTATGTGTTGGGAATCGGCTCTATAATTTACAGTAAACTACAGTTCATATATTATACATTAATAGATTTCAGTTACACTTTATAAAAGAGATCCATAGGCACTGGTTCTCTACTTTATTTCTTTTCTTAAGAATGGTCCTTCTAATTATTTAGTAGATTTATTATCATTAATCTAGAGCCAGATTTCCCCACAACCACCATAGTTGGAGGGCCATGAGCTCCCTCCACCTGGTTTGGTCTTTGTAAGTTCCACGCTGTTTTTGTGGGCATGTATGATCTGGTATGAATTTTGGTGGACACTTCTGCTTAACCCTTCCCCCTTCCCCTACGCTATGGGCGTGAGGTGGGTGGTTGGAGTACGTTTTCATCCTATTAAGCCTTTCGGGTCATCTTAGGTTCCCACACCATTTGGTCACCACTTGGTCCGGGAGACGTCTCCCGTCACGCGGGGTGCAGTTGCACCTCCACAGATCTCCAGTATCAGCTCTTGATACTGGTAATGGCTCAAAAGGGCCACCACTTACGGGTTATTCATGCCCGTGCCACCTTTTCGATGGTTTAATCGTCATCTTGGACACATTCATGGGAGACATCTCCCGTCACGCAGAGTGCACTTGCACCTCCACAGATTTCCAGTATCAGCTCTTGATACTGGTGATGGCTCGAAAGGGCCACCACTTACGAGCTATTCATGCCCGTGCCATCTTTTGGGTGGCTTCATCTTCATCTTCTTCATCTGTTTAAAACACGGGAGACATCTCCCGTCACGCTGGGTGCAGACGCACCTCCACAGATCTCCAGTATCTCTATTGATACTGGTGATGGCTCAAAAGGGCCACCACTTACCAATTCATGCCCGTGCCACCTATTGGGTGGCTTCATCTTCATCTTAACACATTCACAAGGGAGACATCTCCCATCATGCAGGGTGCATTCGCACCTCCACAGATCTCCAGTATCAGCTCTTGATACTGGTAATGGCTTAAAATGGCCACCACTTACGGGCTATTCATGCCCGTGCCACCTTTTGGGTGGCTTAATCTTCATCATCATCATGACTGACCATCCATTTGGTCACCACTTGGTCCGGGAGACGTCTCCCGTCGCGCAGGGTGCAGTTGCGCCTCCACAGATCTCCAGTATCATCTTTTGATACTGGTAATGGCTCGAAAGGGCCACCACTTACGGGCTATTCATGCCCGTGCCACCTCTTGGGTGGCTTAATCTTCATCAATCCTGGGTGTATGCACCATCTGGTCACCACTTGGTCCGGGAGACATCTCCCGTCACGCAGGGTGCAGTCGCGCCTCCACAGATCTCCAGTATCAGCTCTTGATACTGGTAATGGCTCAAAAGGGCCACCACTTACGGGCTATTCATGCCCGTGCCACCTCTTGGGTGGCTTAATCTTCATCAATCAATCAATCTTAGGTTCCAGATGTAATGTGCCTTGGAACAATTTGGACACTTAGCTGGAATGGGCTGGTTAGCCCTGTGTTTACCAAGGCATATTTTCGTGTCGTGGGGCTGGCTGCAGACTCCACACCTAACTGGGCGTTGGAAGCCATCCTTATGATGTCCTTATCTCTGACGTATGAAGCATCTGAGGGGCTCTGGGGTGAAAATCCTGTGTTGGAACACGCCCCAAGTGTCCAGATCAAGTTTATCTGGAAACCTTCCTTTTACTGTGAGAAAGGCTCATCGGATTTTCTGCTTCCTTGATTTAACCTGGCATCTTTCTGCTGACACCACATAATTCAGCTTTCCGAAATGAGTTAAGAATATGTGCAAGGTATAGTGAAGGACAATGATTTTCCTTAGTTTGTCCTCTGGCTTGAGTCCGTCGCATTTCTTGTAATTCATAAGAATCGTTTCAGCTCTGTCATCTTTGGGCCTCAAAATATATTCGCCTCTCAGGTTTGACTTTCTCTGATCTTGAGCTAGGGGTACTCTTTTCCAAGGTTCACTACTCTGGCATACGATGACTTGCCCCCGGCATGCTGCACCTTGAATATTGGTAGCGGGGATTTTGTCTGGGTAGTTGGAGTGTTTATTGGTCATGGCATCTTTTCTTGATAGTTCTTAGTGGGGAGGTTCTTCTTGTTGGCTTTGGTCACAGAATGGTAAACGCCCTCACTGTCGGAACAGGAACGGGAAAGACTTCCTTTTGTAACCGGGAGCAGCAACGTTGGTTCACACACAATTGGTCTGATGATCCATATTATTGTCCAGATGCTGACTGTGGAGTAATGTGTCTTGTGTGACGGTGACGTGGTGACTGATTTTCTCACTCTGACTTAAACCCATTTATATTATCTATTTGTTTCCGTTCGTATAGTCATGCCATAATCCAAGTTAATATAGCACCTCCAATGCCGTGAGCCTTTATCTTATTAATCAATCTTTCATATGATAATGTATCAAGTGCTTTGATAAAGTCAAGGTACACAACATCATAGAAATTTCCACTATCAACTGCCTCAACTATTCTGGAATATAATTATAGCAAATTTGTTAAACATGAACTGTCGTTAGCAAAACCATGTTGTGAATCATTTATTAATCTATGTTTTTCAAGATGAAGACGAATTGTATTTGCAATTATCGATTCAAGCAACATTCCCTCAATAGACGTTAAGCTAAATGGCCGATACCTTGACGGAAGTGATCTATCTCCTTTCTTAAAAACTTGTACCACATTAGCAATCGCCCACGACTCAGGCACTCTGTCTGACTCTAATGATTTATTAAATATGGTAGACAACGACTCGCAAAACTCCTCTTTGCATTCTTTCAGCACCCTGGCATGCATTCGTCCGACCATGGGGATTTGCTTGGCTCGAATTTCACTATTTGTTTAATGACATCCTCCCTGGTAACTGCTAAACAAGTCAACCTATCCTCTTCCCCCCTAACATGGACTTGTTTGGTTGAAGGCATTATGTTAAGTTTTTCTTTAGTAAATACAGAGATAAAATAATTATTTAAAATTCTACTCTAAAGCATCTAGGTCAAATACTGTTTGACCTAGATGCTCTAGATATTTCATCCTAGAGATGTTTTGCTTCTATTCTGTCTTGGTTTGGTTGCCTGAATAACTCATAATGTAATCACACAATATGTGACCAGAGGATAAAATACGAAAAATCATTGTTCCTCCACTATCCCTTGCATATGGCCCTTGACCATCTCGAAAAGCTGAACTATGTGATGTCAGCAGAGAGATGCCAGGAAACCCGACAAGTCCTTCTCACAGTAAGAGGACGGATCCTGGAGAAACTTGACTTTGGAATCTGGGGCGTATTCCAACACAGGCCTTACACACCAGAGCCCCTAAGATGATTTAGATGTCAGAGATTTGGGCATCACAAAGATGGCTGCCAAGGCCCAGTGAGGTGCGGAGTCTGCAGTCAGCCCCATGACACAAAAATATGCATTGATAAACACAAGGCAAACCACCCTGTCCAAGCAAATTGCCCAAATTGCTCCAAGGCACATCACGCCTGGAACTTGAAATGCCCTGAAAGGCTCAAAAGGCTTCAAACGAACCCACCATGCCTACAGCACAGTCGAAGCCCCCACCAAAACTTATACCAGCTCCCCTGCCCACTAAAACCGTGTGGGGTCCACCCATTCAGGTAGAGGGGGTACACGGCCCTTCACCATCGGCCATGGTGAAGGGTGTGAAGACCTCCGTACAGGACAAAGAGATAGCTGGGGGCCACAAGAAACATGTTCAAAGCAGTCGCCCCCCATTGCATCCAGTAAGCACACTGGGGGCAATAAGAGTAGGAGTAACAATTCCAGTGTCAAAGTGATCATTGAGAAGGGTAAAAAAGTAAGCAGACCCCAAACCTGCACAGCGTTAAATAGTGTTCCCGCAGAACTGGACGCTCTCTGGCCAATGCTCAAAACTTGAGCATGAACCCGTTCAATGATCAACGGGCAATCCAGGGGATGTGCAATCTATGTAAAATGTGACCTGATCTCCAAGTCCATAACCAGCCCACCCAATTGTGGAGCAGGGACAGAGGTAATGGGAGTAACCATTGAGCTAAGATACGACAAACTTGAAGTGTTTAATGTGTACAGGTCTGCACATGCTGAAATGGATCTCTCTGTGTTATTTGGACACGCGACAACATCAAACACAATCATTTCTGGAGATTTTAATGCCCCTCATCGATTGGCATTGGGCTCGAACACAACAAATGAGGCCGGCATTCACATTGCATATCTACTAGACCAGCTTCCAGAAATCCAAATCCTAAACAATAATGAACCTACCCACATCCAAGAGGCAGATTAGACCTTACCTTCGTTTCAGCCTCCCTAAGAGATGCAGCAACATGGTCAGTTGAGCCCACACTCACAAGCGACCATTATAGGGTTCAAATTGATCTTCAGTTAGATCTGCCCACCCCACCTCCACCTCCATCTGAAGCCTGGAACTTTGCTTTAGCAAACTGGGACCGATTTCAAAACCTCATTTCAGAGTGGCATAGAAACTATGATCTTTCTGAAGACATTTATCAGGCAGAACAAGAATTTGTCTAAGCGATTCAAAGTGCAGCCAACCACTCATCCCACTGAAAAAAACAGTCCACCGGACACCATAAAGATCATTGGTACTATTGCGAACGTGTCAAAGAACTCAACCATAGACTCAACAGAAAAAGAAAGCTATACAAAAAAGCAGCCAAGTTACCGCAACAGGATCTTACTTTGTGAGGTCAAGGAACATGCATCGAGAGACCAGACTAATAAAAGAACAAAAGTGGCTGGAATGGTGTTCACATCTGAATGAACACACCTCTCTTGGAGAGATGTGGAAGCAAATTTACTGGGCCAAAGGGAATAAAAAACCTATGGATCCTTAGGTGTTTTACCTCAAGGATCCTCAACAGGAAGCCAAAGTTCTGGCAACCAGGTTTGCAGAAAGAGCAGCCAGCAATCAGCTTCCACCAGATGTATTAGCAGTACAGACCGGACTAGAGGAATAAAGGTGGCACAGAATCCTTACAGCATGTGAGAAAGTCTCTGACACTGATGCCTCCTTCACACTGGATGAGCTCAATTGGGCTAAGAAAAACTCCAAGGATACATCCCCTGGAGACGACAAAATAACCTATAAAATTATTAGAAACCTCCGCCCAGAGAGAGACGCTGCATACCTAAGGTTAATTTAGCCTGGACTTCTCAAACTAGACCTTCAGCTTGGAATAGAGCAGACATAGTGCCGATCCCAAAACCCAAAGATCCAGCTAATCCCAGGCCCATCTCTCTCCAAAGCTGTGCAGCGACCAGGAATGCTGATATTCCTGGACATCAAAGAAAGCCTTGGAACTGGCTAGCGCCCCAGCTATTCTCTGCTGCCTCGTCGACAAAGAGGTCAGAGGCAACCTGCTCTCCTGAACTAAAAACTGTCTCATAAACAGAGAAGCAAGAGTAAAACTTTATGGCACAGTCTCTGAGTACAAAAGACATGAAAATGGTACACCGCAAGGAGGTATTCTCAGCCCTCTTCTCTTCAACTGTTTAATGGAAAGAATAATGAGGTTGAAACTCCCACATCACTGCAGGCTGTTAAACTACGCGGACGACTTTGTCATCATCATAAAAGGAAGGGATGCGGCGCGCCTTGCACCCAAATGCTTAGACTGCATCAGTAAAGAGGCAAAACAGATTGGTATCAAACTCAACCCCTCAAAGCCAAAAGCCATGCCCATAAAAATATTGAAGCCCAACATCCAACTCACAGTACAGGGTCAACCAATTGAATGGGTGGACACCTATCAGTATCTAGGAATAATCTTGGACACACATGAATTTTAATGCTGAGGTCACTTACTTGAGAGAGAGAACTGCGGCCCGGACGGCAATCCTCAGGTCGCTAACTTCCCTCTCTGGAGGAGCCAATCTACAAGTCCTTCACACATACTATGTACAGGCAGTCAGATCAGTGATCGATTATGCCGCACCTGCACTCACTAGTCTATCACACCAACAGTGGAAAAAGCTTGAAGAGTCCCAAAACAGTGAGAGCCGCGCTGGGAGCCCCCATGTGGACCAGGCTTGAAACTCTAAGACTAGAAACTGGTTTGCCCTCTCTTCAAGAAAGAATATCACAAAGAACAACTACAATTATCAGTAAGATAATTATTTCTCGTGATCCAACCCCAGTGCGGCAGGTCTTGGTGGTTGGACTAGGCCAAAACAACGGAAACTCTTGGGCTGCAAGAGCAGGAAATGTCCTAAACAGACTACATTTAAAATGCATGATTCTTGATAGAGAGGGTGATAAACCACACCCAAATTATACTTCTTCCGCACCGTGGGAAGAGCCTACTTTCAAAATAGTAATAGAAAGTCTCCCAATGAAAAAGGCTGCCTATGATCCGACAATTATAAGGCGCATAATAGAAGTGCAAATGTATAGCATTGCAGTAGCAGGAGCCACCCAAATCTTCACAGACGGATCGGTTGACACAGAATATAATCTGGGTGTTGTGATTGGTATGAATTTGAAACAAAAGGATCAATGCATGAATGTTCGTAATAAGGCGAATAGGACACTGGGATTTGTTAGTCGAAGCGTTAGTAACAAGACACCTAGGTGTGGTTCTTAAGCTATATCTTGCTCTGGTTGGGCCCCATTTAGATTATGCAGTCCAGTTTTGGTCGCCGTACTATAGAATGGATATAGATTCACTTAAACGTGTCCAGCGTGGGATGACTAAGTTGATTTCCCAAACTAGAAATCTTTCATATGAAGAAGGATTAACAAAGCTTAGGTTGCATTCAATGGAAAGGCGAAGAGTTGGGGGTGACATGATAGAGGTTTGCAAGTGGATGAATGGACATAACAAGGGGGGATGTTGATAGGGTATTAAAATTATCAACGCAAGACGGAACACGAAACAATGGGTATAGGTTGGATTGGTTTGGATTTAGGAAAGACATGGGTGGATACTGGTTCAGTAACAGGGTTGTTGATTTGTGGAACCAATTGCCGCGTAACGTGGTGGAGATGGGGTCACTCGATTGTTTCAAGCGCGGGTTGGACACGAATATGAGTGGGATTGGGTGGTTATAGATAGGCGCTGCCTCGTATGGGCCAATAAGCCTTCTGCAGTTACCTTTGTTCTTGTTGTTCTTCTTATGTTCTTATAAGAGTTCTGGCGCTGCTCTTTGCACGGCGAGCGTACAGGTATATTGGAGACTGGGAAGACTAGTATCATCATCCCAAACTGAGTTGTTTGCCATACAACAGGCATTCGCATATGTGATCGCACAAAACACTCAAAATGCAATTATACACACAGACTCAAAAGCTGCACTTCAAATACTCGGACAAAAACAGTGGAAAGATAACGAGGAAATAATTACCACCATTTTGTATCTTGGAGCAGTCGCTAAAGGCAAAGGACTCAACATAACCTTAAACTGGATCCCATCTCATGTTGGAATCCCATTAAATGAGAAAGCTGATAAAATTGCTAAATCGGCAACTCGTCATCCAGTGATACATAAGACAACATAAAGACCCAGCCTAGAGACAGTCTACTTTCAAGTGTGGTCTAGAGCAGACACTTGCGAGATACTGTACCAACGCTCAGTGCGCTTAACTCACACCAACGTATCACCTGTGTACTTCTGTATATTCGATCAAATATATATATATAGTATCTTAGTGTCTGTGTTTATTTGTCACCATACTTTACGTAACCATAGAACCGTTACATTGGTGACCCCGGAGAGTTTCAACGATACCCAGCCACGATGGACTACAACATGGACTCTCACTGGACCTCCACTGCTGCTGCTTGCTGTGGACCGCAGCCACCTGTCATGGAACGTTGCCAACACCCTTGCCATAGCTATGATTTTCATCGCGATCGTCTCTGCATTTTCATCTACTACGGCTTGCTGCTCCACGATCACTACTCACTCATCTGGCAGCTTCATCAGTAACTACATAATGTGGGATCTACAGCCTGCCCTGCCGACTCTCCATCGCTGCCAGGGCACTGCTTGTTCTACAGGGGCGCCCACGAAAGCTGCTCTTTCGTCAGATTCATCTACACGTTCACTGCATTCTAATACTCTGCCGACTCAAGCACTTTGCGCAGTACAGGACTTACAGCTTGCGTTTCCGACTCTTCGTCGCCTCCAGGACAATTCAGCTCTAGCAGTGATTACCTCGTTGTCCTAAACTACGTGCCTACATTACCTCCTAATGTCCTGGTGCCCGAGCCCATCCGCCCCGGATCTAAATGCTCCACAAGCGACCCAAGGACGCAACAATTATGCACATTCTTCTCTCCTGCTACACCGAGCTTGTCCACACACTGCCTACATCTTTTGGTACCAGACTACAATTTCCACAGTCAACAATGTAGTACTCGGCGTGTACAGTCCTAATCAACCCAAGACGCTACAGCTTCGACACAGAGCAGACAGCAGACTACGACCGCATCGAGCCGCCACGCTCTCGCTCCCCGAGTTTAGACACTCACAAATCTCAATCGAGCCGCCACGCTCTCCCACATAGAGCTCCACGACTCCGGCCTCACTCAGCTCTGCTCCAGGCTTCGTCTCAACGTCTGCGACACTGCTAAATCCAGAGACACATCCGCCGACTACGCAGTTCACTTTTCGACCCCAATTACCAGCAGCACCGCCACCTACGACAAACGGACGATCCTGTGCGACCTCCCACCCCTACAAACCCAGTTACCAGCCGCACCACAACCTGATCCTACGACGACGGACGATCCTGTGCGACCTCCCACCCTACGACCCCAGTTAGATGACATCAGCGAAGAGGAGGAAGTTAACTTTGATGGTTATGTAACGCGAGCAGGGCGTACAATTCACCGACCAGCTAAGTTCCTTGATCAAGTATTTTTCCTTTCATCCCCTGGGAAGGGGAGGTTCTGTAGCGAGTAGATTATCCCAATAATATACTCGCTCCAAATGCTTTGTTAATATTCCTGTCAACCTTTGGAGATGAATGAGGTGAGGCGTTGCCCGGGCATATAAGCAGCAGGATAGCAAACATTAACCACCACACACTTGGTCCGGGAGACATCTCCCGTCACGCAGGGTGCAGTTGCACCTCCACAGATCTCCAGTATCAGCTCTTGATACTTGGTAATGGCTCAAAAAGGCCACCACTTACGAGCTATTCATGCCCGTGCCATCTTTTGGGTGGCTTCATCTTCATCTTCTTCATCTGTTTAAAACACGGGAAACATCTCCCGTCACGCTGGGTGCAGACGCACCTCCACAGATCTCCAGTATCATCTATTGATACTGGTGATGGCTCAAAGGGCCACCACTTACCAATCATGCCCGTGCCACCTATTGGGTGGCTTCATCTTCATCTTAACACATTCACAAGGGAAACATCTCCCATCATGCAGGGTGCATTCGCACCTCCACAGATCTCCAGTATCAGCTCTTGATACTGGTAATGGCTTAAAATGGCCACCACTTACGGGCTATCATGCCCGTGCCACCTTTTGGTTGGCTTAATCTTCATCATCATCATCATCCCAGCCTAGAGAACCTAGAACACAACCCAGTCTAGAGAACATAAAAAACATCATCACCAAAAAACTCTCACACCTCAACAAAGTCTATCTACACTAGAGAGTAGCTGAAGGTTCGCTCTCTGCAACATGGTATTTTCAGGCAACCAAATTAGAATGGTTAAATATACCAAAAGGTATCCACAGGGAAATAGCAATTAGGTTATATAGACTACGTCTAGGTAACAGATGCAACTGAGAGATTGGTGAACCGCGATAGAGAGAGTGCATCTTCTGCCATACTGTCACAGAAAAGCCATTACTTCACTATCTTCTGGAATGTGAAGCAACCAACGACTTTAAAAGAGCTTTAAGAGTCCCTGAATTTTGCATTGGCCACCCTGAAGCATTCAACACAGTCACTCTCCTGGTCAAAAAGGTGTCTAGCAGCTGGACACCATCATAAAGACTGTCAAGCAGTATCCTCACTCGCGATAACAGCTTGGACGATTAAATGCAACCTCAGAATACTGAAAAGAATTACCGAACAAAAAATTGTACCACTTACGGGATATTCATGCCCGTGCCACCTCTTGGGTGGTTTAATCTTTCTCAATCATCAATCATCAAGTCCCTCAAGGGGCACACAAATTCAGTGAGTACAAATACTCAAATCATAGTGCAAGAATCCCATATAACATTGCAGGTTAATATAGTAAGCACCGCATATAAGTGTTACACTCCTGGAAGAAATTTTTTGTAGCTCCTAAGTATCCTGTCTATCATACCATTATCACACATCCAAACAATTTGATGTGTACACTACTTATTTCCTTATTTCTATAGTTATCAATAAGTTGACACTAATACAAAATGTTCTAAGGTGTTGGCGTGCGGCATACTACATAATTTACACTCCTTATATTTTTCACTGACATCATCACCGTATTGACAGATATATTTGTATCCTAATCTTAATCTCATGTAAATTGAATCCTTCCAAGTAGACTTTCTTCTACCATAGGTGAAGGACGAATTTTTATTTATTATTGAATAATAATGGTGGACAGTGTGTTACTACTGTCCACTATGGCCATTCTCTTTACATTATCTTCATCCTCTTGGATTATCTTGATTCTTGTTTTATTTGTTTCAAGGTTAACTGACATACAACATCAACAAGAGTTTTTTCCGTGGCTCTCTTCGCTATGTCATCAACAGTATTCCCACAAGTGAAGGGATCCTCATGAATTTTACTTTATACCCATTTTTTTCTAATTTCTTAACATTCTCTCTACACTCTATCACAATATTATGGTATACTGGGCGTCTGCTGTATAAATACTCTAACGCTCCTCTACAGTCAATAAAGAAGCAGGCATTTTTACCACATTTTTATTGAGACACAGCACCGCTCCTGTACCAGGTAAGTCCATTACGGGCTCACTATAGCCCGTGCTACATGCCCCGCTCCTGTGCCAGGTAAGCTACGGGCTCACCATAGCCCGTGCTACTTGGAACTTGTTCTGAGTAGCTGAATCTATAACAACAACAACTTACCACATTTGACTACTTCTTGTAATCTTGCTATTACACCTTGGAGTTCAGCCTGCGTTGAAGAGACATTGTCAGTTAAGCGGCGTCCAATAACAGTATCTACAGTGCCGATGTCAGTGTACTTCCTGATCAAGGACACCACATCCTGCCTTCCCATCCCTAGCTACTGACCCATCACAATATACATGTAGAGTGTTTTCTGTAGGCAATTCTCTAATTATACAATCATATGCTGTCCTCAGCTCTCCTATTTCATACATACTTTTTTTCTTTTGCAAGGATTGATTGATTGATGATTGATGAAGATTAAGCCACCCAAGATGTGGCACGGGCATGAATAGCCCGTAAGTGGTGGCCCTTTCGAGCCATTACCAGTATCAAAAGATGATACTGGAGATCTGTGGAGGCGCAACTGCACCCTGCGTGACAGGGAGATGTCCTCCCGGACCAAGTGGTGACCAAATGGTGCTGTTTTCGGATGATGATGATGATGAAGATTAAGCCACCCAAAAAGTGGCACGGGCATTGAATAGCCCGTAAGTGGTGGCCATTTTAAGCCATTACCAGTATCAGAGACTGATACTGGAGATCTGTGGAGGTGCGAATGCACCCTGCATGATGGGAGATGTCTCCCTTGTGAATGTGTTAAGATGAAGATGAAGCCACCCAAAAGGGTGGCACGGGCATAAATAGCCCGTAAGTGGTGGCCATTTTAAGCCATTACCAGTATCAATAGATGATACTGGAGATCTGTGGAGGTGCGACTGCACCCAGCGTGACGGGAGATGTCTCCCGTGTTTTAAACAGATGAAGAAGATGAAGATGAAGCCACCCAAAAGATGGCACGGGCATGAATAGCTCGTAAGTGGTGGCCCTTTCGAGCCATCACAGTATCAATAGATGATACTGGAGATCTGTGGAGGTGCGACTGCACCCAGCGTGACGGGAGATGTCCTCCCGTGTTTAAACAGATGAAGAAGATGAAGATGAAGCCACCCAAAAGATGGCACGGGCATGAATAGCTCGTAGTGGTGGCCCTTTCGAGCCATCACCAGTATCAAGAGCCTGATACTGGAGATCTGTGGAGGTGCAAGTGCACTCTGCGTGACGGGAGATGTCTCCCATGAATGTGTCCAAGATGACGATTAAACCATCGAAAAGGTAGCACGGGCATGAATAGCCCGTAAGTTGGTGGCCCTTTTGAGCCATTACCAGTATCAAGAGCTGATACTGGAGATCTGTGGAGGTGCAAACTGCACCCTGCGTGACGGGAGATGTCTCCCGGACCAAGTGTGTGGTGTTTTGCAAGGGAATAATTACTACATCTACATTACAATCCTCCCATGGTAGTGTGAATTGTCTTTTAGGAACAGCAATACACTCTGTGATAACATCATACTTTATAACATTAGAGCATAAGTTACTCATATATGCTCTCTTCTTTATCATACATTGTTCATTACTTCCCACCTTTTGAACTGAGAGAATTCATTCATTAGCTCCCCCACCTCTCATTAATCTAATGGCAGAGGCTACATTTATCTCTGAAATTCTATCCCCAATACTCTGCAGATTCAACTCCATCCTCATTACTCTCAATCATAGCATTTCTTGGGCATCCTAAGTTAATTCTCATGACTTCATTTTGTACCTTCTCCAACTTGCCCATCCTACTTTATCAAAACAAGAAAGGAAAGGTGTAGCATAATCAATAAGAGATCTTATAATACTCAAGTATATCAATCGTAGCACAGGTAGCACTCACTCCCTTTCCACAGCATGCCAAGGCCTTTAGAGGTTGTAATTTCTTCCGACATTGACCCAACAGTCTGTTCATCTCAGCTTCCAAACTCTCATGGGTATATCCAACATATATGCCAAAATATTTATATATATTAACTCTCTATATCTTTACTGTTATTTTCAATATAATGGGCCTCCGACTTCTACATTTAAACTTAGTTTTGTCTTCATTAACCTTTATGGTGGTACAGGTTTCCGAAATTATCCAAAACCGTTTGAACCTTTGAAATATCTTTCCCCTGAAACAAAATATCATCGGCATATATGATAGGAGTTACTCCATTTGAGTATCTTTCAGATGCTATCTTATTCATTAGTACATTAAACAGGGTGGAAACTTAACACTCCTCCCTGAGGTGTGCCGAGTTCAAAGGATCTCACATCTGACATACGACCTTGATACCACACCTGAGCCTTCCTATCGTAAAGATAATCCCCTATCCAGGGCAATAAACTCCCTTTAACACCATGACCAATATATTCATATAAAATAACCTCTTTGTTGGCTATATCAAAAGCTCCTTGTAAATCAATAAAAATTTTATAATAATCATTATCATTAACTAGACATTTAATAATACAGTCAGAGGTATTTTTGCCTCTGAGGAACCCCAACACATTACTAGACAACTGATCACCTGTTATATACAAAAGTCTATTTAAAATTATCCTCTCCATCATTTTACAAAAACACGAGGTTAAGGACACAGATCTGTACTCTCCATTGGCTTTAGGGATAGGGATGATCATAGCTTTTTTCTATTTACTGAGAATACTGCCCTCTTTATAACTAATATTAAAGAGGTCAAACAGTGGCCTTTTCGTCATAATGGCAAGTTCATTAAGTTAATTAAGTTCATTAATTTCATAAGTTACTTCATCCTCCCCAGGGGCAGTAGATTTCCCAACTTTGATCGCCGTTATTAGTTCTTCTCTGGTAATATATGTGCAAGTGAAATCACCACTGTAACCTGCTGTAAGTATATAATCCTTTCTTAGATCTTTCCAAGAATCTAATGACTCTCTCGTTACAGCGGGTAATGAACTAAGTTTGGCAGCTTCCGCCCATTTATTAACGAGACCATTTGCAATTCCTTGCAGGTCAGAATGTGCAACAAAATTATGCTTTTTACCCCTTACTTTATTTACGTCTTGCCAGATTTCCTTCAAGTTTCTGTTACTCCCAACTTTCTCTGCAAACTCCTGCCAATACTTGCTCCTAATTTCCTTTCTCTTCTCCCCACACAGCCTAGCAACTGCCAGTAAAGCATTATTCCTTTCCTCAGTCCTACCATTCCTATTCCAATGCCTGTGAGCTCTCCACATTGTTAATATCCACCCCTTAAGCATCTTGTCCTCTGTATAATTTTCTTTTCTGGGAGGGATGCTTTTTTATACTAGATGTTTTCCGGTTCAATGTTGAATTACATAACCTACCTCCTTAATTAGACCTTCATCAAATGCTTCTGCCGGTACTGGCTTATAAGTATCATACCAAGACTTAATATGACCAACAAGACCCCTTAGTTCTCCCTCACTAAACTCTAACCTTTTCCTCTGAAGGCAGGCATTCTTTTTATCTAGATTAAGCTGTATTTGTAATGCAAAATAATCACTTAGCATTTCATCCACAGTAAGACAATTCCCCTCTATGCCCTCAGCATTTATCAAACAAACGTAATCTAATCTCCCTCCCCTCAGATGAGTAGGAGAGGGCTCGCCCAGCAGTTGAACATCTTCATGTTCCTGCAAAAACTTTTACCATCTGCAACCATTCCTATTTGTTTTACCCCTTGAACCTAAAGCTGGATGTCTGGCATTAAAATCCCCTACCACAAGTGTATCTTCAGAAAAGAAGGAATCCGGCAAATATCTTAAATCAAGGGAGCTATCACAGATGTATAGATTAATGAAATTTAACTCTCAGTCTTGTAACTGTATCCGCAAACTAATACTTTTAATACCTCTATATCTCTGAGGGATTCCAGTTATATCAGCAGGTATGGTACTTTTGACATAACATGAAACCCCCCTAGTTTCTCCATCAGCATATAAGTGAAAACCTCAATAGCCATTTAGCCTCAGAATACTACCATTCCTATCCCCAGTTTCCTGGAGTGTTACTAATGTCAATATTCTCTCGAAGAGTATAATAGTGTACATCCATCGCTCTAGTTTTTCGGGAGACATCTCCCATCACGCAGAGTGCAGTCGCACCTCCACAAATCTCCAGTATCAACTCTTGATACTGGTAATGGCTCAAAAGGGCCACCACTTACGGGCTATTCATGCCCGTGCCACCTTTTGGGTGGCTTAATCTTCATCAATCGCTCTAGTTTTTAATCCATTAATGTTCCAAGATAATATTCTCAATCTACTTTCATCCATGATTAATAATAAAACTACCTTTACCCTGTCCGTCACATTCCATGAGATACGAGAGTACCTTAGCCGGTGTGTTAGCCGGAGCTCCTGAGTGCAGTTATATTATCATAGCAATATGGAAATTGTAGTGAAGGAACTGATGAATCTAATTGGAGCCCTGAGGAAAGAGTTGGATTCCCTATGGGAGGAGATACGTCAGCTGAAACAACATCGAGAAGAAACGAAGGAGGAGACCAGTATTAAAAATACCTCGTCTTGGAAAGTCGTAAAGGACAGGGGCCTTAAGAAGACCTTGATAAAGCCGCTTACAGACATCATAAGGACTTCTAATTCATTTACCGTATTGGAGAACGAGTGCTGTGGTGGGACTGCGGTTGACGCGAAAGGGAAAGCAACGAAGAGCAATGAAGCGCAGGCCCCTCAGAGAGTAAAGGGAGTACCTAAGCGAATTTCAGTTGTGGGAGATTCCCAAGTAAGGTATTTGGATAGAACGTTTTGTGCTAAAGATAGGGGGGAACAGGTTAAGGGTTTGCTATCCGGGAGCTGGAATTGATGATATTATAAACAACATGAATGATATTATGACTGGAAATGGGAACAATCCCATTATTTGCATTAGTGCAGGGGGAAATGATGTTGGACGAGTTAGGAGTGAGGAACTGACTCAGAGGTATAAAACAGCCATAGAATTAGTTAGGAGCAAGAGAGGAATCCCGATCATATGTGGCATTCTTCCAAGAAATAGCGTTGGGAATGAATGGTTGTCAAGGGCACTTGGTGTCAATTGCCGGCTAGAAAGATATTGCAAATCAAATGCAATATCTTTCATTGACAACTGGGAATACTTCTATGGAAGAAGTGAAATGTATGCTCGTAAACCTCTGTTGTTTATAATATATATAAATTATTTAGATTCAGGTTTGAGTAGCAACATCTGCAAATTTGCAGATGATACAAAAATCGGTAGGGAAATTAACACGGAAGAAGACACACTATCACTTCAATTTGATCTAAATAGGGTTTTGAAATGGTTAAAAGATTGGCAGATGTAGTTTAATGCTGATAAATGTAAAGTTCTGAGGCTAGGTAATGATGATAGAGTTACAAGATACGAGCTAGATGGTGTTGAGATTGCGAAGTCGGATTAAGAACATAAGAACAAAGGTAACTGCAGAAGGCCTATTGGCCAATACGAGGCAGCTCCTATTTTTAACCACCCAATCCCACTCATATACATGTCCAACCCACGCCTGAAACAATCGAGGGACCCCACCTCCACCACGCCACGCGGCAACCGGTTCTACAAACCAACAACCCTGTTACTGAACCAGAATTTACCCAAGTCTTTCCTAAATCTAAACTTATCCAATTTATACCAATTGTTTCGTGTTCTGTCTTGTGTTGATACTTTTAATACCCTATTAATATCCCCTTTGTTATTTCCATTCATCCACTTGTAAACCTTTATCATGTCACTCCTAACTCTTTGCCTTTCCAGTGAATACAACTTAAGCTTTGTTAATCTTTTTCATGTGAAAGATTTCTAATTTGGGGAATTAACTTAGTCATCCTACGCTGGACACGTTCAAGTGAATTTATATCCATTTCAGACTTGAGATGGATATAAACTCGTCGGTCAGGTGAAGTCACAGTGAGAGGTTGTGTTAACCGGAGCTCCTGAGTGTTGTTATATTATCATAGCAATATGGAAGTTGTAGTGAAGGACCTGGTGACTCTAGTGGGAGCCCTGAGGACAGAGTTGGACTCTCTGCGGGAGGAGGTGCGTCAGCTTAAAAAACAACGAGAAGTAACGAAGGAGGAGACCAGCAGTAAAGGGACCTCGTCTTGGAGAGTTGCGAAAGACAGGGGCCTTAAGAAGACTTTGATAAAGCCGCCTTCAAACGCCATAGCAACTTCAAATTCATTTGACGTTTTGGAGGACGAGTGCTGTGGAGAGACTGTGGATCGCGCAAAAGGGAAAGCAACGAAGAGAAAGGAAGCGCAGGCCCCTCAGAAAGTAAAGGAAGTACCTAAGCAAACATTAGTTGTGGGAGATTCCCAGATAAGGTATTTGGATAGAACGTTTTGTGCTAGAGATAGGGGGAACAGGTTAAGGGTTTGCTATCTCGGAGCTGGCATTGGTGATATTATAAACAACATGAATGATATTATGGCTGGTAATGGGAACAATCCCATTATTTGCATTAGCGTGGGAGGAAATGATGTTGGTCGAGTCAGGAGTGAGGAACTGATTCAGAGGTATAAAACAGCCATAGAGTTAGTTAGGAGCAAGGGAGGAATCCCGATCATATGTGGCATTCTTCCAAGAAAGGGAGTGGGAAATGAATGGCTATCGAGGGCACTTGGTGTCAATTGCCGGCTGGAAAGATATTGCAAATCAAATGCAATATCTTTCATAGACAACTGGGAACACTTCTATGGAAGAAATGAAATGTATGCTCGTGATGGGGTGCATCTATCGAGAGCTGGGGTTGTTGCTGTTGCGAACTCGCTAGAAGAAGTGGTTAGAGGTGTTTGTTTGGGTTTAAACTGTTAGTAGATAGAGGTATGGGAATTGATTTGGAGGAAGGAGGTAATAAAAGTATGTGTTTGTGGGAGAAAGGAATTGGCAAAACGATCAGGGAAAGAGAAGGTCCGCAAAATAACAATTCACTTAGGGTATATTACACTAACAGTAGAAGTCTAAGAAATAAAATTAACGAATTAAATGCTCTTGTCTGCACAGAAAAAATAGATATTATTGCACTTACCGAAACGTGGATGAATGTAGAAAATAGAGAACTATTAGCTGAATATCAAATATATGGATTTAAACTATTTCACACAGATAGATATATTAGACGAGGAGGTGGAGTAGCCATATATGTTAGGGACAATTTGAAATGTAGTCTCAAAGAGGGAATCAAAACAGAGCCACACACAGAAACTATTTGGATTGAATTAAACGAAAAAGCTAATAATATTATAATAGGAGTAATATATAGGCCACCAAATTTAGACAGAATGGAAGCAAAGCATCTATGGGATGAAATATCTAGAGCATCTAGATCTAACAGTATTTATGTCATGGGTGACTTTAATTTTAGCGGAATAAACTGGTTGAACAAAACAGGGAATAGTGAAGCAGAAGATTTTCTAGAATTAATTGACGATTGCTTTCTTACGCAACACATTAAGGAACCAACACGGGAAAATAATATTTTAGATTTAGTGTTAACTAACAGGGAAACGCAAATTAATGACATCGAAATAGGGAGTGAGCTAGGGAGCAGTGATCACAAAGAAATCAGATTTAGCATAGAATGGAATAGACCAGTAGGAGAAAATTCTGTTAAAGTGCCAGATTTTCGAAAAGCTGATTTTAATAGCCTAAGAAATTTGTTGGGTCAAATTGATTGGAAAGGCTTGGGTATGGGGTGTGGGCCGGTCTTGGAGCGAGACATGAACCCAGCGATAGGTGACTTAAATGGGGATTTCGATGTGGATTCAATATATAACTTATTTAAGAATATTCTAAACAAAGCACAGGAACGTAGTATACCATACAAATTGAATAGATCGTATACTAATGACCCAAAGTGGATAACAAAGAATTTGAAGAACCTTATAGGTAAAAAGAGAGCTTGGTACAAAAGGATTAAAAATGGGGAGGTCACTTTAGAACAGGAATTCGTACAACTGGTTAGAAATGTTAAAAAAGAGATAAGGAAAGCAAAAAGAAACTATGAAGTTCGCATAGCAGGGCAAGCAAAGACAAATCCTAAAGGGTTTTTTCAGTTATATCGTACTAAGACTAGGGAAAGGATAGGTCCATTAAAAACTGAGACAGGTCAAATAACAGATAGTGATGAAGAGATGAGTAGTATTTTTAATAAATATTTTGTATCTGTATTTACTAAAGAGGAACTTAACAATATGCCTTCAGCCGAACAAGTCTATGTGGGTGGGGACGAGGACAGGTTGACGAGTTTAGCAGTTACCAGGGAGGATGTTCTTAAACAAATAGTAAAACTCAAACCAAACAAATCCCAGGGCCGGATGAAGTGTTTGCTAGGGTGCTTAAAGAATGCAAAGAGGAGCTTTGTGACCCACTGTCAACCATATTTAATAAATCAATAGAGTCAGGCAGAGTGCCAGAGTTTTGGAAAGTTGCTAATGTGATACCAGTTTTTAAGAAAGGAGATAGATCACTTGCGTCTAACTATCGACCAATTAGCCTAACGTCTATTGTGGGAAAGTTACTCGAATCTATAATAGCAAATAAAATTCGTCTTCATCTTGAAAAACATAAATTAATAATTGAGTCGCAACATGGTTTTATAAATGGCCGTTCATGTTTAACAAATTTGTTATCTTTTTATTCTAGCATTGTTGAGGCAGTTGATAGTGGTAAGGATTGCGATGTTGTATACCTTGACTTTAGCAAAGCTTTTGATACAGTGCCACATGAAAGACTGATTAAAAAAATAGAGTCTCATGGTATTGGGGGTGCTATATTAAGCTGGATTAGGGCATGGCTATACCA